>NW_026592510.1:11175578-11346475 GCF_907164565.1 Psammomys obesus | reverse complement strand
AATGCTCTGTAGGAATGGAGGGCGTTTAGAATGCTCTGTAGGAATGGGAGTGCATGGCTATTTTCCCAAGGCTGCTACTCATGTGCTTTCATAGCTGTCTTGTTGGACTTTACTGGCAAAACCCAAGCTAAAAAATAAAATCACTGAGACTTTAAGGATGGTGAAAACAGAGCATGGAGCCTTGTCTGGGGCCCTCTGAGCACAGGGTCATGTATAAACGCACAGGGCATACTGCCATGAAACCAGCCATGATGGAAATGTACAACAAGCAGTGTTTGGTGAGCTTGGAAATGACCCAGGGTTTTAGGAGAGCTTAAGGGACTGTGACGAGAATTCAGACCAGGATGTGTTTCTTGCTTGTGACATTCAGGTCTCGGAATCTTGGATGGCATTTTCTCATTGAGATTGTGACTAATCATCCGTTCCAAGGTGGTTTTTTCCTTTCACCATTCTCAGCTGCAACCATGGTTTTCAAACCTTCTGGGTCCATCTCTAGAATTTCTGATTCACAAAGTAGTAAATGAGGCCTGAAAATTTGCTCTCCTAACACATTTCTAGATGACAATAGTTGCTGCCATCCATTCTAGCCTCAACTGTCTGTTTTACCACATGAAATTAAAAGCAGAGAGAGCAGGAATTCAGTCATCTGTGTTTGGTGCTACATCTCCAGTACTTGCAATAGGCTCTAAGTGTAACATGTACTCATTAAATATTTATTGAATTAATACATGAATTCATGACCAGGAAATCCAATGTATGGCAAGTTATTAGATGGTGGAGATTGAGTTAGGTCTGGGCCACAGAAATACTTGTACCTCTGCCCACGTAGGAGGGAGTGTTGATCAGTTTTGCTTCTAGGCAAATAAGATGCAAAGTTGCAAATCTTAAGGGTGGGGAGCTCTAATCATGAAACATGATGTTAAAGAACCAACTGGATAATTTAAATGATGGCTGCAGGAGGACTTTAATAATTTCCTCTTAGGCTTGGGTTTCTGGCTATTGTGAAAGCAGAAGCACACATAGATGGATTCTGAAGCCTTAGGAACTCTGTTCATGGAGCTGCCTGCATGGCTTCTTTTGTCCCAAAGCAGGTATTCAAGTGTGAACTCCTGAGCGATGCCACCTTGTGCTCATGGACAGGGTAGGCATTGTAAACCCCAAGAGAGAAGTGGTGGAATGACCCTGTCCTTCCAGCTCCCATGTGTGCCGGGATCTTTAGAGTTGGTAGTTTGTGGACTATGGTTTGAATATGGTCTGCGTGTATCATCCACTGATCATTTTGTCATTGCAAGTCAAACAGATGTCTACATCATGTTCCTCTGGTGGATCTTTTAAGAAGTAAGGCATAGTGCAAGGGCAATTGGTTATGACTGCACCTTCCAAAGGGATTAATATAACTCCCCCGGGTCACCAATTAGTTCTTGTGAGAATGGGAAGTTATTTTTTTTTTAAAAAAGCAACAACTAACTGACAACCCAATGTTGAAATTATTTTGCTAGAACCCCTGACCTCTCAATCTTTGTGCCTTGTCTTTGACACCTCCCACCCTCTTTTTTACATGGCCCACTCTCTGTGCTTTTCTGTGATGATGTGATATAGCCAAAGAGATCCCCACCAGGATGCTAATGTCTGGTTCTTGGAGTTCTTAAACTATAGGTTAACTAAACCACATTTCCGTTTGGATTACTCAGCCTCTAACATTTTGTTATAGCTACTCAAAAGAGACTAATACATCATGATGTGCTGTAAACTGCCCCTTTTTCTTAAACACATATTCCATGAGCCAACGGGTTTCTCCAGCCCTGTTTTTCTTAGTCATTGTCCAGAATTTCAGTAGTCTTAACCTGATCCTTTTATCTCCCTACATTTTTCTTTCAGAAAATAGATTTCTGCATGGCTTAAAAGTATCCTATTTGAGCTGTCTTTCAAATGGGTTTGCTAGAAACAATTCAGAGTTTCCTTTGATACTCTAGGACCAAAATGTGGCAATGAATTTCTAGGGAGCAAATTACAAGGAAGAAAAATTGACTTGACTGTGAGCAAACCTGTGTTTCTGTGGCAAGTGTGGGGCCTAACCCTTGGTCACAGCCAGAGCAGATCAAGGTGGTAAGCCACTCAATGAAACTGTTTCGGTCTTGGGGTAAAGTCTACATTGTTAGCTTTCCACTATAATATGCTAGACTCATGTCTTCTCTGAATTTCTCCAAAATCTATTCATTTTATAGAGAGCATCTTAGTCAGTCAGCATGCATAACAAAATACCACAGACTGGGTAGCTTAAACAACAGATTTCGAGTCCTTCATTGCTCTGGAAGTCTGAGCTTGGGAGAGTTGGTTTCTTTTGAGATCTCGCTCCTCAGCTTGTAGACCGCTGTCTTATCCTCTCTGACTTCAGGTGGACTTCCTCCGTTCTTGTGTGTCCTAATCTTTTCTTATATTAGTTTAGGTTCATTCCTGTGACCTCCTTTAACCTTAGGTATTTTCTTAAAGGCCCTGACTACAAACACAGTCACGCTCAAAGCAACTAGGCTGTTCAGGGTTTGGAGGGAGATCCAGTTTAGCCTCTAGCAAGCAGAATCCAGGAAATTTGTATTTTCAGTGGTGTTTCCAGGTAATTTTGATGCAGCCAGGCTTAGCCAGGCTTAGAGCCAGTGTCTGGTAATCACGACAAACACCTGCTAGCTCCACAGCCCTGTCTTCTGGCGTAACCCTCACATTTCTTCTTTGCAAATGAGAGCCCCTCTGCCAGCCCAGCTGAATTTCAATGGGGTTGTGACAAATGTGCTCCGGAAGGACTCAGTAACCCAATACTTTGCTGCCTGCAAACATCATCTGAGCTTGTTTATGGCCAGAGTTCTGGGTATCAACACAGAAATATTTCATCCCCTATGTTCTCAGAAGCAAAGCACAGTTGCTTTTTGCAGCAAAACACGGATCCGAAGACAGGTTGTGAGTGAAGCTTAGCATGCTGGAAACTGGATCAAATGCAAACCTAATTGCCTATAATTTATCTTCTGTGGCCACGATTTGGTCTGCTCTCCAAAAAAAAAAAAAAAAAAAAAATTCTCATTAAATCTTAAACCCTAGGATATACCCCTTTGTCTCCAAGGAGTAGCGTGACACTGACAAGCATTTTCTTGAAAATCCAGTCTTCAGTGTGGATTTCCCTTAAATAAATTCTTTCTTTTTGTCACTGTCGAAATCACTTGCAGAGATGCAAATAACTCATGTGTATTGGAAGGCATTCTCTCTTCTTGTTTTTGGGGATGGGGGATATGAGGGCAAGGTGGGTAGGAACAGAGTCTTTTAATTTGTCGGAGAGCTTGAGAGCGCACCCCACCTGCTATTTCTGAGGTTCATGAAACAGTAAATCTGTTCATAAGCGGAGATGGTATTTGCCTTTGAATTTCTTTTTGTGGAGTGTGAATTGTTCTGAGTTGTGCCTTCCATGGCCCAGCATAGTAAAATGACACATTTCCTCAGCCAATCTTGCTGTGTAGATACCAACAGCACAGAACTGTAGTTTAAATATGTAGCTCACTATGACTGTAGTGTGGTAAGGTTCAGCTGTTCTCAGTTTTAACTTTGTACGGCCAGCGATAGGGGCTGCTACATCCACGTAGAGGGTTTGGAGGTGTGTGGATGCTATTGTTAGTGGTTGCAATGTCTGTCCTGGACTATAAGGAGGAGGCAGAGAAGGGAGACATCCTATTAAGTTCAGAATATTGTCATATAACCAAGGCTGTTGCACCAAAAATACTTTTAACAGGCCCATTATGAGGCTCTGGCTGCCATCAAAAGATGAGCCTTAGCAGCAGCAATGCTGAAATGGAAATCCAGATGGGGCCTCCCCTCACCCTTCAAGCACTGCAGACAGACAGCCAGGAAGGGTTGGCAGTGGATCTTATCTGACTGGCTTGGAAGAGTGAGTGCGGCTATACCTCCCAGAATCAGGCCATGCCAGGCTTGCAGTTTGTGTAGAACCAGAAAGGCAAGGCGGAACTAGAAAGTACTCTCATCCTGGGAGAGAAATGATGCCACTCAAGGAACTATTAACCCCACTAAGGAGGGTCCTGGAGACAGATCATGGGATAGGGAAGCAGAATATTGGGCAGAATGAGAAACAGAAACTTCAACATTATATGGACTGAAAGGCATGTGTAGATAGAGTTTTCTTAGGTATGTGAGTGATGGGTTGAATAGTGAAGAGATATTCTTATTTTTAACTTCATCTTTAATAAGTTAGTATACATGTTTTCCATTTATTTGTTTGTTTATCCATTATTTTGAAGTAGGGTCTCACAATTTGGTCCAGGCAGGCCAGGGGCTCCCTGTGAAGTTCAGGATGACCTTGAATGTACAGCAATTCTCTGACCTCAGGTCCTGGGTGCTGGCCTTATAAGCATGCACCACCATTTCTGGTTGATGCATAGTTTTTAATGGCATTTGCTTGGATAAAGCAACATTCTTATTAATGATGTTTTCACTCAAGATTACCCTGTGTTATCACTATAAACATTCCTGGTTCTCTCCTGCTCTCTTCCTCTCCCCACACTGCTTCCCTTCTTTCAGTTTCTAAACTCCATCCTCAAGGGAAAGGTGCTCCACTTTGATTCTATCTTATTTTAATTCAGTTTCCCTTCCAGTGTGTTTTTTCCCCCTCAAAACAAAATCTAAACTTTTATTTTGGCCCCACACACTATTATCAAAGGTCCAGGAAGGTAGTGTCCTTTTAAAACTTACTTTGTTTCTGTCAAAATAATTAAACAGAATATTCAAAGCAGTGATTGTTTCATAACTATCTTTTAACTATTCAGTCATAATAAGATACCTCCAAATTAATCTTGGGTTGACTTTGAAAATAATCTTTCCCAAAGAGATGACTTAGCATTGAAAACAAGATTGTTTCTCATGTAATAGATATTTATATTATATTTTGAGGTTCAAGATTATCTTAGTTTTGTGGTAAAGGTATTCTGAGAACAATAGACATCCCACGATATGATAATAGTTATCACAATGTCTAATGTTACAATCAAGGACTGTAAATAACATAAATTTGGTCCCACGAGTGTTACAAACATTTTTAATGTATAATAAACCTTCAATATGTTAATTTTTTACCATTATAAAGGAAATTTATGCATGCCTTATGAGGTTTAAATCTTTGTTTTGACCAAAAGAGTGAATACATTTCACTGTTCAGAGTTGAAGTATTTTTTTTTAATGAACCTAGTATTTAAAATACTTTTGTTATTTTTATTTTGCCTTGTTTCTGTTGGTTTTAGGCAGGGTTTAACATAGCCCAGTCCAGACTCAAACTTGCTATACAGCCAGGAGAGACCTTGAACTTCAGTTCTTTCTGCCTTCACACTCTCAGTACTGCCACGAATTACCGCATCCACTTTCTGAAGCGCTGGGAATCAAAGCCAGGGCTTTGTGCACGCTAAGCAAATACTACGCTACCAGCTTCTAAAGTGATTGTCATGAATACAGGACATGTAAATACTAGCTTACTAATATATTCTCACCCACTGCCTATGAGGGGATGGACACGTGAACTGACTCAGTAGTAGTGTAAGGCAGGTGATGTTCAATGTGCAGTAGATATGGGGAAGCAATAAAATACAGTAGAATACAGTTAGTTCTTCATCCAGTAGGTGCTGAGCATTTGCTAGGTCCAGATCTCATTGGCAATCTGCAAACAGAGCAGCCCTACCAAAGATGCAGTCTCTGCTCTTTTCTTATAGGGAAGAGGGGGCGGGGTTTTTGTGTCCAGAGGGGACTAATTCTGGCTGGGATGAAGAGGAAAATGATTGCAAAGTCCATACTGGAATTTTTATTGGAGTGGTGACTAGTATTTAAACATAGCAACAGGTCTTAAGAGCAAATGCATTTCAAATACAAAGATCAGCTTTTCAGATTATATTTGGACATGGAAAGCAGGTCTCAGACATGAGGCTGAGAAGGTGTATATGGAGAGACTGGAGAGTGGAGATGCAACAGACTCCTCATGAGCACGGCTGACCACTTTATTACTCAGGGTCCCAGAAGAAACAGAAGCAAGAAAGCTCTGTAGTAGAAAATGGACAGGAATGGATATTAGGTTGCACATATAAGTCTTTGCCTTCATACTAAAGATGAGTTATAGTGCTGGAGAGTTTAACAAGGTGGTAGGTAGAAGTACTGACATTTCACCCTAGGTTTCCTGCCTCCAAGGTTTGTAACCTTTTCCCTGCCCTCAGTGCAGGATTGAGAGGTGATGGGCTTTACCATAAAGGGCTTATGACTTCAACTTGAGAGACTATGGGCAGGATTTCAGAGGAAGTACATAGAAACAAAAATAAAAAGCCAAAGAAGCCACAGAGGAAAATAAAGAAGCTAAGGTACTCAGGGATGCCTAGGATAAATAGATATTTGGGGGAAATAAGAGAAAACCCAAACCCAGAGCCACCAAGGAAGGAACAAGGAGCGGCAACAACTTAGCCCTTGAAGAATTGTGGGCTTGTACCAGGGAATGGGGTGTTGGACTTCAGCTCTGTCATTTTCTGGTGACATGACCTTGGATAGTTTTCCGATGGCCTTCTATTGCACCCATTTCTTGTTTAGCAGAGAAACCATTTAGATCCTTGTTAGAGAACATCAGGACCGTTTATTTTTAAGTAGGCTAGAGGAAATATTGGTGGGGGCATTGCATAGGTTATAGACCTCATGTTTAGAAATGTCTCTTGATAAAGTTTTCCTCTTTGAATAGCTTCCACTGCCTTGGATACAGCCTGGAAATAGGAGTTGTGGTTTATGATGCATGTCTTAATTCCAGGCTACTATGTCTGCTTTTGTTTACAAAACACATGCAGAAAAGCAGAGCCACAAAGAAGAGGCAGAGCCACGTCCTCTTTGAAATCACAGCAGGGTAGAGGAGATCTGGTGCTTAAGGTGTGTTCCTGACACTGAGTGAGTCCAGCCATCCAGCAGTCTCTCTCTCTCACTCTTGTTGGCAGCTTCTAACTCTGCGTGTCACTTGTGGGTCCCTTTCTATTTCTTAGGAGAAGGTATTGTTAACACGTTGGCCTTCTTTGTGACATTATGCAGTGCTCTGAACATTTATAGCTTGCATAAATATTGAATAATAACTACAAGGGAGGAAGAATATTACAGGCTGGGGAGAGGGAAAGATGCTGAACTCATTACATGAGGGCCAACCTCGGCCTCTTGGCTATCTCCTTCAAAGAGATTTGTTTGCCAGCTGTGTAGAGAAATATACTTTCCATATGATGAGCCTGGAGAAGGAGCCAGAATCCCTACAGAATGCTTTTGGACTATCCCCAGGAGGGCCCACAGGATCCTTAATGGTGTGTCAGAGAGGATGACCCCTCAAGCCTCCTTGGCAACTGGGTTAGAGCAAAGCTCTGGGGAGAATGGCTGCGGCAAGATGCAGAAATTAGAAGAATGGGATGCATTCTTTGTATTTTATTTTATTTTCTGATTCCGTGTGCAAACAGGGCAGATTTCCAGCCGGTTTATTGGATGCATCATTGGCTGAGAAGGTCACTTGTTCTTTACTCCCCTGTGAACTTGGCTCGAGAAGAGCATTTCTCATTTAATATGTAATCCAGGCTCAGTGTGTCAAGCAAATGCTATCTCCTCCATCTTGAGAACTTGGTTTTTCTGTTTGGCGTTGAGGAGTTAGTAATGTGACAACTGAATTCTTACATTTGAAGGGTGCGGAAATACTGACTAAATATTTACAGATTGATCAGAGGAGAAAAACTGTAATTTGCCCTGAAGGGTAACATGCAAAGCAGTTGAACGCCGACCTTTTGTAGTTCTAACTGGCTGCTGCCCAGCCCAGTGACAATGTATTTAGTAAATAAAACTAATGCCTCTTTTATAGTTTGATCAGTATCTACATGCTGTGCTGAAATTGTTTCCATTGTTTGTTAAAAGATTAGTTTCATTTATTAATGTCACATTATCTGCCTGGCAAAGGGAGTGAAGATCCACCTAAATCTTGACTAAACAAAATTTCTTGTTTTCCTCTCCTGTTCTTTCCAGCTTCGTGGACCCTTGAGATGACTCACCTGTCACCTGACAGAACAGATTATGAAAAGGTTAAAGGTGGCCTGGGCAGAAGTCAAGGGCAAAAGGTAGGTGGGTGAAAAGGGTTTGAAGAATAACAACTTAGTGATGATCTTCAGAACAAGGGTTCTGGTACCTTCTGATTGAGTTTGGCTTCGGGGTAGCTGGTAGAAGCTGGCACACATCTGCACTAAGAGAATTTTCCAGAGATCCCATGACAGTTTGCAACCAAAGATTTGGAGTTTAGATGTTAAGATGTTAGATTTTTTTCCTAATTATAATAAATGATATAAGATAGCAAAATTTCTAACTTAGCTTTCAATGATCCCCCGGGACAAAGGTTTGTAAGACAAACTTAGAAGACCCTTCTCTGGAGATGGATCAGGAAGATGGGAATGGGACCCACATCTGTTTGTTTTTGTTATTCCTCAGAAAACAAAAGTATTTTTTTTTCTTAGGTTTCTTGTGACTGGAATTTTTGAAGGAACACCACAGGGAAGGGATCTCTGTCTTTGAGAAAGGCCTTCCTGGCCCCTGGTCTTGCACTTATGCTTTCCCTTGCCTGGTTTGTTTCACATATTTTTTTTTTAAACTGTGAAATTATTGTTTTTCCTTGTTTGTTTACTATTTGGGTCTGTTTACTCTCTGAGATAGCAGGCATCACCTTTACTAGATTTGTCTTTTTAGCATTGCCATATATGCGGTTAATAAGGAAGGGTGGGCAAAAAGGTCCCATCAAGAGGCAAATGTATTGTACATAGTCCTGAAGAAAAAAGAAATCACAAAGTGATAGGTTTCTATCCCAGCATTACTAGCTTTCCCTAACCCCAATAATAATCCCACCTATAGAATTAGATGTCTTCTTAGAAGCATACTTGAAGGAGCAGGAAAGAGAATGCCAGTGAATAGAAAATTCTTCCAGCACCAGATTAGCCCAGTCAGAGCTATCCCTTGTCGGAAGCAACACCATCAAAACAGGTCCTTCCCCCTGATACCCTGAGCAGGAAGCTCTCCTGTCCTTCAGATATCCTGGCTAACGGAAACATATTCTACCTAACCCTTTGTGCTGAAGAGCCTGGTTGTAATCCTAAGGTTGGCTATCTGTCACTTAGCTTTCTTGAGTTATTTTGACCAGGAGACTTACTACATCTTCAAGCAATAAAAGTAAATAAAAACTTTAAATATTTAAGCCCCAACCTCTTCATCTCTCTGTTTCTCTCTCACACACACATTCAGAGAGAGAGAGAGAGGGAGATTGACAGACAGAGGCACCCAGAGGAAGATTCTGAAAGGGTGAAAAGAAGAAAGCTATCAAAGTTGGTGCGGCCAAATCTGAGGAGGTTGAAGATGTGCCCAACCTGTGACTTACACATGGCTAATGATGGCTCTGAGTCCAGCCTAAGGAAAAAAAAAAACCATAAGCTTACTTTTAAAATCATGAGATAATTTATTTTTTTGCAATTTTGTTTTGTAACTTGATTACATGGTTCTCAAGCATGGACTTTGTAGATGATGGTATTGAGTTGCAATGTCAGAGACTGGACACCCCTGACAGTGTGAAGAAACATTCTTGGGGTCAACTTCACACAGTGCAAGATAAGGAGCTATGAAGAGAGGATCCTAAGAATTTGGTCTTCCATTATGAGTGAATTCTTTTTTGACATTTCTGAAGATGCTGCACATAACTCTGCAATTATTTTTGGATTGTGGAGTGACTGACCTTTGAGTGCAGATCTGTGCCCACACTGGGTCATGTGGCATGGGGGATTTGTAAGGATTTCACAGTTGGAAACTTCTGTGGGACTACGTGCCGGTGTTCTATTCAAGACATGCTCTCATGAGTTGCTGCAGGGATGAGACACAAGGTTATCATTAGGAAATGGATATTACCATTCAGAGTCAGGATTCGGGACACTGTCACCATAGCCAGGCAATGTGACCTTTTAATTTTCTTGAAGATAGAAGAATTTTCAATAAGGCCGGTGGAACTGTTCTGTTTAGCTTTGGTATTGTACCAACTGTTATTAAGGCTGGAAATATACCATACATTATAAATACTTACATTTTTTTTTTTAAATTGTGGAGATGTCAGTATTCCAGTTAAGGCACATGTTCTTTTAACAATCAGTGTTACACGGTGGGCTAAATATTGAGTTGGTAAGATAGGATCAAACCCTGATAATAATGAAGCAAAGTTAACCACAATATTAACAAGCAGAAGGCACAGTCCACCAATTCTTTAAGGATTTCTCAAGGCAAGTGGTGGGGGAGGTGTGGAGAAGTTTGGGGAAGTGTCATTTATAATCACTAGAATTGTTCCTTCTGTTGACATCTTTCAGGGTTTTTGTGGCTCTTTCAATTCCCAGCATTTCAGGCAGGAATGGTGCCATATTTTTGTACTTTGTTGTCCTGAGGTCTTCTGGCGCGGTCGAACAAAGATGATAGTTATTAATCATCCTGGAAAGCTCATTTTAAGACTTCTTATTTCATGTAACAAATGTTCAAATGAGTTATTAGGGTTACATCACTATATGCCTTGGCTTTTGTTGCATGAGGCTGAAGGGCTCTGCCCTTCATTTCCAGTCTATAGTGATGTATGTGACAGGAATAGAAGGTGGGACGTGCCCGAAGGGAACCATGAGTGTTGCATGTCGCTACACCTCTGTCACTGCCTGTCCTCATGCGCTGTGTTAGTGTAAGCTATCAGTAGCAGCATGATTCCACCGAAAACTTTAACTAGGTGAAATGAATTGATTTTGTGCCATTTCAAATTACAGGATAGCCCCACTTCTCCATGTCAGTGCCAGGAAAGACGGTCAGATAAGCAGTTATATGGGGGATTCTTCACTCTGGGGGGTCCCAGGGGTTGACATTTAAGCCTTGCTGTTAGACTCATCCAACTCTTTTCCTCTCCCTTCAGGAGCACCTAGTACCAATTTCTCCTCTCAATAATCCCCTGCACCTTCCACCAAGCCACTTGGTGGGGTTTTCGCCGTGTGTTCCACCTGTTTGTAAAGGGTGGCTAGAACAGCTATTGCGCTATGAAGACACACGGAGCCCTCCACTAGCAAAGGTTTGAGTTCTGATCGCGATCCCTTCAAGTGTGTTAGCAGATGAGCCCTTGTTTTAACGACACCAGTCTGTTGACTGGCTACCACAATCTGAACCCCGTCCTCCGAGAACCAGTCTTTTTTTCTTGTTTTTACGCCTCTACTGATCTACTTTCTTTTCTGTTTTGTGTGTTTTTTTGTTTTTGTTTGTTTGTTTTTCAAGACAGGGTCTCTCTGTGTGGCCTTGGCTGGTTCGGGTTTAAATTTGTAGACCAGGCTGGCCTCAAAGTCACAGAGATCTGTCTGCCTCTGCCTCCCAGAGTGCTGGAACTTCAGGCATGTACTACCATACTTGGCTTCTGATCGACTTTCTTAAGTCTTCTCTGACACCCTTTCCATCTCCATACTAGTCTGTTAGACATATACCTGCTTATCTTCCTAATAGGCCCAAAACACACATTTTCCCCAGTTCCAGCAGGCAAGAGTAGAGGTTCTGTGCATCTGGAAGGCACTTTTGTCCTAGTAGTCACCATGAGTGTCTTTGGATGTTCTGTAATGACCATCTTTCCTCAAGACTCTTTTATCAGGGGCTAACACAGAGCCCATTCCATGGGGTCATTTAGATGCTGCTGAGTGAATGCTGGTGAGCTAACTTTTCACAGACTGCTTGATATGGTGGTTCATCAGAAACCAAGGTCCAGCCTAAGCTCTTCACTTTGGTTGAATCACACACAACTCGGCATCCCCATATTCAGACACTGTAGCAATGAGCACAGAGAGAGGTGGATCCAGGGTATTGGTAAAATGGCAGTTCAGCTCTGCAGAGTGGAATAGGTGGTTCATTGTGTCTAGACAGTAATAGGTAGTTTATTTTATCTGGGTAAACAACATCATTCATTCATTCATTCCTTCGTTCCCCAGGTTGGAAAAGATTAAAGTGTGTTGGCAGAAAACATCTATTTTTGCTCTCTAGAGTATTGGAAAGTTTAGGGTAAATACTCCTTTCTCCCAGTTATTTGCAGCTCCCGTGCTTCCTTTCATCTGACCTTGCTGACAGTCAACCTGGCGGAGTTACATTCATCAGCAGCTGTAACAGGTGCTTACTCTTCGACATTGGCTGTTTCCACGGGGATGTGCCAAAAAGGAGGATGGGATAACTTCCCTGAGTATGAGGAAGCCCATTTCTCTAGCATGCCTCACGTGAGGAGAGCCAGGGTTGTGCTGTCTATCTGCTGGGCTGGGCGGGTCTCCTGATCACCTAGCCTGGAAAAGGCCTCCCTAATTGTACATGGAGCCTTAGGAGCCAAGTACCTCTCTGCATAGACACAGTCTGTCAAAGCTGGTGGAGACAGACAGGCACGGTGAGCAAACCTGGGGCTCACTTGTTTCCTCACATTAGGCGGAGGAAACAAGGAAATGTCCCCTTACTTACATAGGTACTGTGAATTTTCAGGGCAGCCCACGGGGCGCAGATAACAAGTCTGCCTCCATTTTCTCTCAGTTGCATCTTCACTTAGCTTTACTTACCACTTAGGAATGATCCTAATCAAGAAACATTAGTTCCAGGTCTTTAAATCTGCACTAAATTTTGCTTCACATTACATATATATATATATACGTATATATATATATATATATATACATATATATATATATACACACACACACACATATATATATATATATATATATATATATATATATATAAAAGCATAGGTTAATGTTTGAAGGACTTTAAACCTCTTTGCAGCTTCTTTCAGATGAAGAAACTGAGGACCGGAAGGGGCTCCCAAGTTGCTATCTAGGGACAATGCGATCCTGAAAGGTGTATGAAAACTGTGGTCTCCCTTCTCAGACTTCAAGGCTCCTCTTAGCCTACCAGGAAATGTAACATGTTTGTGGTGATAGACAGTCTTAGGTCATGATCTCATTGAAGTACAATTATTCGCAAATGTTTAATTAAAGCAGTTTGTCTACACTATCAACAAATGGAAATTGATCTGGATCTAGGCTTCTGAGTCTTCTGTCAAAGTGTAACTTCCCTTTAGTTTCCATGGATGTTCTCTGTAATAACAAATGATAGCCGGGCCGTCTCAAAGAAAATGTTGTTAGTAGAAATTATTAGTGGAGGCTAAGACACGGTCATAGGGAAAACAGCTGATGAACACTGGTGGGCCTGTCACTATTCCATATATGTAAAGACAGAATATGGAGGGGTTTGTGGCTGTTAATGTTGGTGGTAGATTGTTTACTGGCAGAATTCTAAGTCCAGAAAGCGTAGTATGGTCGTGAATCTGAAGCTTTCTTACAGATGTTCTTTTCAAATTCACTTTTTTTTTTTTTTTTCAAAATCAGAAAAGAAAAACAACAGCAAAGAACAAAACCACTCTTGGTGAATGAAAATCTCAAGGGATCTGAAAGCAGGCTTCATTAGGGTTAACTTCCTTTGTAGTGCGCACAGGGTGTCCTGGAGTCCTTCCATTAGTATTTTGTTGTTTCTCACACTTTCACCTTTCTTGAGTGAAGGAGGGAAAGGGCTGAGGCTGTGCTAGGGAGGTTTCTAGCAGCAGGAAACCTTGTTCAAATAGAATAAGGAAGATTTTACTTTTGATATCAAACCTTAGCCAAGCAGCAGGTTCTTGAAACCCAGGGCTGTCTAGTTTAATTGCTGTATCTAAGAGACTAACATATAGGCCCATCATCCCCTTGGAAGCTGTCGATCTGAAATTCTCCTTGAAAGTCCAGTGGTTCGTTCTAAGCTCACCAGCACACACCATGGTAGCAAGGCTATCCAGGGCTCTCAGAAGAAAAGCTGATAGTCTCTGCAATTCTGAATCTCTTCATTTCATTGTAATTCTACATTGACCAGGTGGGCTGCGCAAGCTGAAAGAATTCCAGGCCGTGCTGTAGAGACATCCTGAACTGACTCTGGGGAGAAGGGGTCAAGTACAGACTGGTCCTTCGGTATCTCTAATTAGCTGAGACTGTAAGGAGTGAATCTATAACTCATATTACTGGTGCTGAAATCAGGCAGTTATAACCTAGAAAGAATTTCCTTTGTGTTAAAGCCAAGGCTGCCTATCACTGAACTGAGGGAAAAGAATAATCCGTATATAAACAATTGTTGTGTCCAAAGCCATAGCTGATATCATTGAGTTCCTTCCAGCCCTCAAGAACCTTAGAGAAAAGACTCCTGTGCCCAGATATATTTTGTCCTTGTGGAGCTCCTATCCTTTCCACATCATACCAACTCCCCCTTCTTTCATATGATTCCCTGCACTCTGCTGAAGGTTTGGTTATGAGTCTTAGTATCTGCTTTGATACACTGCTAGGTAGAGTCTTTCAGAGGCCCTCTGCGGTAGGCTCCTGTCCTGTTTCTTGTTTTCTCCTATGTCCAATGCACTTCCCATTTGTCTTTCTAAGTGAGGATTGATCATCTTACCCTGGGTCCTCTTTCTTGTTTATCTTCTTTGTATAGATTTCATTATGTTTATCATATCTTGTAGGTCTATATAAGTGAGTATATACCATGTGTGTCTTTCTCCTTCTGGGATACCTCACTCAGAATGATCTTTTCTAGATCCCACCATTTGCCTGCAAATTTCATGATTTCCTCATTTTTGATTGGATATAACCTAGAACCTCTGCTCAGATGTAGCTCATGGTAGCTCAGTAACCAATTGGTTTCCCATAGTAAGGGGAACAGGGACTATTTCTGACAGGAACTCAATGGTAGGCTCTTTGACCTCCCTACCCCCCAAGGGAGGAGTAGTCTTGCTAGGCCACAGAGGAGGACTTTGCAGCCAGTCCTGAAGATACCTGATAAAACAGGGTCAGATGAAAGGAGAGGAGGTCCTCCATAATCAGTGGACTTGGAAAGGGGCAGGGAGGAGATGAGGGAGGGAGGAAGGGTGGGATTGGGAGGGAATGAAGGAGTGGGATACAGAGTTAATAAAATGTAAATAATAATAATAATAATAATAATAATAATAATAATAATAATAATAGAACCTTAGAGAAGAATTGGAGAGAATACATTCCATAGGTTCATTCTTTCTTAGGTCTTGGGATTAATTGTTTTCGTTTGTTTGTTTGTTTGTTTGTGTGTTTTGTTTTTAACAAGAAAGCAGGTAAAGCCAGCATTGGAAAGGAGTAGTGAAAAGACTCCAGGATTTAGAAGCATATGGGCCTAGATTAATATCTGGAGGGAGTTGAGTGCTAGATAAGTTAGCCCATGAATTCAGATTTCTCCATCTCATTAAACTTCTAAGCACAGAGAGTTCTAAGGATTCATTGGGGTGATATATGTAAAGGTTTTGCTTTTAGGGACATAACAAGTATGGTGCCCTCTTCTTGCTCTGATGCTGCTTTCAAAGGATTCTCTGGCTCTTTGACAGTGGTTCAGATTCAATAGGTTTGGCTAACTCATTTGGGATCCCTATGAGATGATAATGAGCAATATGAATCTGCCCCTAAGCGGTTTAGGGGAATAACGCCTTCATAAAGCCTTTCCACACAGTATAGCATTATGGCTATTGGTTAGAATCTGATGCCCAAATCTAACCTCAGTGTGGTAGTTACAAGACAGCTTGGTGATGTGTTATTCCTTACGTCCAGCTGCAGACAAACTGTTGTCTGAGTCTATGGAAGATGGACAGGCTGGTAGTCCACTAGCTCTGGGCAAAAATGGGTAAATGAAAGAGAAAAAAACAACATAGATGAGGGGTTCCTGCATAGCTTGTGTGATGTTTTATAGCTGAGGATCCAGACACAAGACTTGTGCAACTTGTGTAGTATGAAGAGCCACCCAGCCAAAGCAAGGGAAGCCACACACTGGTTGCCTTATTCTTGAGTGATACTGAAGAAGAAAGAAACATCCTACAGAGGAGAAAACTAAGATGGCTTGTATCTACTCTTCATCATCATATTGTATTTTGTTTTAAAGTCTAAATGGGTTTATTTGTCTTGAACACACTTCTCCTGGTCCGGAAATGCAGATATTAGTTTGTAGATGTCCTATGTGGCCCATCTAGAGCAGCTTTGCACCCATTCAGTAATACACACCTTCTACAGGCTACACTTTTCTTGAGAGTTTCCTATGTTACGTAGCTTGAAGAGGAGCGGGTTGCTCATGAACACTGCTTCTACGAGTATCTTTTATTCCTCTTGCCAGGGAATATTTAAAGCACCAGTGACAAACACCATTGCTAGTGGTCATGTATGCAACAAGATTAACTTTCTCTGGGGGAAGTTAGTCCCTTGAAAATTATCTGCTTATTCCTTGCTGTAGGTGATATCATATTCTAACAGAAAAGCATCTAGAATGTTGCCATATGTTATAAAGGAATCCTTACACTGTGGGACTGTTCTTGCTTTGGTAATTGAAATACAAACAAAACAAACTCAGCCTAGATGTAAATAGAGGAAGATAAAATAATAAATTCTTGCTTTTAGATACGTATCTATCCAATGCTAAGTTACCTGTAAACATTGGCTAGAGGTAGAATAATGTTTAATTTTTAACTCCTTCGGAACTGGGTTCTTCCTATTGTCTCTACATGCATAAAGTAATATTAAAAATGTAATCCAGTGTACTGGGCATTCAAGTTTGAGATATAGAAGCACATCAGAACAATACTAAAAGAAAGGTAAAATTAGGAGTAAAATGAACAGTAAAATCAGCTTTTCTTTCTGCTCGATTGCTCTCTTATTTAAACTGAAGAGCTGGAGAAGCTATTTGTTTTAAATAACACGTGGAACATCTTTTCAGTTGTAAACTGCCATTCTCTTTCCGTGTTGTAAACACAGGGTGCTTACAGCTCAGGAACACAAGTTGATTCTCCCATCTAAACATGGCAGAAAAGAAGAGGCAGGTGATGAAGTCAGTGGCTCCAAGACAGGTGTCATTTCCTGTTCCAGGCTTGGGAGCTCAGAGGTAACATTGGCCTTTTAGGCTTTTGCCACAGTGAAGGACCGCTGCCACCTGTGGACAGCAGCTGGCATTGCAGCCCACCTGCCGCAGTCAAAAAGGGATTTGCTAAGGAATTACCCCCCAGACCACTGTGCAGCCTGCAAACCTGACCACCCAGTTTCTCCACACTAGGAATCTCTTGGGTGGAGTTACATGAAGACTATGATTGTCGGGTATCAATATAAAAACCACAGAGTAGACATTAGAAACTGAAAGCCTTCAAGAGCCAAATAAATAATGTAGATGGAAAAGAGTGACAGATTGTAAGTCCGAAGACCCATAAACCGCCTAGAGGCATTTGATTTTTAAATTGTTCATTTTAAAGTTCTATCTATCTATCTATCTATCTATCTATCTATCTATCTATCTATCTATCTATCTATCATTTATCTAGCGATCTATCTATCTATCTATCTATCTACCTACCTACCTACCTATCTTTAGAAAAACAAATCTACCAAGCCATCCGGCAACACACATAGGTAGTAATACTCTGCCTGTAGCTCTAGTTCTGGAAATCAGGAAACAGACATGCAAGATGCCAGGTGATGTCTGGGTACCCAGCAACCAAGGTTTGGTCATACTTTATTTATCATGGATTAATTCAACTTCTTCACTAAAACTTACCACAGGATGCTTTACTTCATTCAAGGCACCAACTCCCTACTGATACAGAAGTTGGAAAAGCATACATTAAATAAATAATTACAAAAGCAGAATTATAGTTGAGATCAATCAGTGAATGAACAATCAGGCAACCATCAAAGAAACACCGTGTATTTTCCGTAAAACTCACTTGCATGTAAGTCATGTCACTGTTTTAGACACAATGTGTGCATCTCTTAATGTTGGGAATATATCCCAAGAAACATCATTAGGCAACTTTTGCTACTGTGTGACTATCATATAATTTTTCATACAGATATGAAGATGGCTGTGCCATTACCAGACAACCTGATCCTATGGGACCATTGCTGTTTTCATGGCTTGTTGCTGACTGAAGCATTGTGGTGTGCTGCGTGATTATATTGCTAAGAAAAAGAAAACTTCTCCGATTAAATTTAAATTATATCTTTATGTGTTCTTATCACTCACACATAAATTTCACTTTTGTGGAACAAGTTCATTTTAAACTTACTGCTGCATGGTGTTTTAAGAATCATTCTCATGCATGCATAAAAAGGAAAGCAGAGGGTTGAAGAAGGCATTTTTAAAGGCCTTTTCATTTTGTGGTTTTCTGCACCCATTCTCTAGCCACTGGAATTTCTAGAGAATTTCTAGGCCGCTTTCAAGGTCTGGCTGTCACCCGTGAGGTTTTCTTTCCAGGAGTTTACACTAGTTTTCAGAGATGTGATACTGACACTCTCTTGGTCCTATGGACAGATAGCAACAATACTTTTCAGGCATCTAGTGGGATAAATGTTCTTCCACATTGCCCTCAGGTACTTTGTTGCCTGAAAAGGAAAGACCTTACTTGCAAAATCATGTTCTAAGGCTGACCTACATCCATGCACACACTGGCAGAATTAGATGTCAGACTGAGATCTGGCAATGAGGTTAAAGGGTGCCGTTGTTAGAGAACCACATCTTGATTTCCAAGGAGTAAGGTTATTTTTGTAAAGATCAGTGAAGTACATTCACCCTGTGATCTGATGTGGTCTTCAGAGTGTGTAGCCTTCTCTCAGAGGAGGTACTGGTTATAGACTAGAAAACTAAGATGTGATGGAGAAGGTAAGGAGGAAAAGTGTGGTCCTGACAGTGGCAAGACTGGATCCCAGGGCAGATAGCTGGGTAGCTCCTTTGAGCACCGAGCTGCAACCATCCCCAAACATTTCCAGACTAAACACAAAAGGTGACATTTGCTGTCTTTGGTTTCTGTACAGTTAGACTCATCCTTCTTAAGGTGTGTGTGGAGGTTCCTCTTTCACCAATGACAGAATTTCTGAACATAAAACAGATCAGTACCGACACTGATGTGTTTGTCTTGTTTTGTTTGTTTTTGGTATTATGAGACAGGGTTTCTCTATATAGTGCTATCCTGGACTCACTTTGTAGACCAGGCTGGCCTTGAACTCACAGAGATCCACCTTCCCGAGTGCTGCGTGAGCCATCATGCCCAGCTCTGTCTTGAGTATTTTTACTGAGTGCTTACAACTATTTTGCACACTGGCAATGACAGTCTTAAATCCTGTGTGAGTTAGTGACTGGGTGAGATAGCACACACAGTGTAATTCACAGGGTAGACCAGGCAAAGGGTTTTGTGGTCTGAGGCTAAAACCTTTTAAATAAATTCTCACCAGACCTAAGAAATTCCCTAGTGTAATAACTGACCAGAGAAAACCCATAGAGAGACCGAAACTAGAGACCAGCCAAAGATAGACCATGTGTCCCAAAACCACCAATTTTGTTTACCTAGAAGAAGCAAATTTTACATAACATTTTAAGGATTTTAAAGTGATGTTGATTAACAGAAAATGGCGCTCACCTCACACTAGGTAGATGTTTATCTGGTCAGAGAGGTGGCCGTCTCTAGTCTATCAGGCATGGATCTGCATCTTGCTCACCCTTGAAACAAGGTTGGTACCTGCTGGAGGTTGGCCAGTTGGAGCTATGTGAAGGACAATGTTGCTGGACTATGGAGGAGGATCCAGGAACAGAGTGGGGGACCTGCCCAGAATCACACAATCTAAACTCTTGGCTAACAGTTTGCTATTTACTTTAAGATGACTGGACAATTAGTAAATGGTTTTTCAGGGAGAAAACACGGCCACATTTTTGCATTTTCCCTCCGGTTGCAAAGCAGGTGGACTGTTGGGGGCAAGGCAAAGTTCTTCATTCATGCAGCAACCTGAATTTTTGACACCCAGGAGCCTGCTTGCAGGTGCTTCTTGGAAAGGTCCTTGTTGAGCTAATGATGATGATTCACTGACATTTGGAGATTTTAGTGAGCTAAACCTGACGAACTGCACCAACTATAAAAATCTATAAGCAACCAGTGCCTGTAAATGGAGTATCACTTGCTCTATTTTGTTTTCCCTTTTTGATAAATGAATAAGAGCAGAATTAAAAAAAAAAGATGATTTTTTTAAGTGAAAAGAGATTAGCTTAGCCTGTCTCATGCAAATGACCATGATAAGAGCACAAAGTGACCTGAAGCAGTGAATCTAAAGAAAGTTGAAGCTATAAGCATTAAACAATTGATGAAAATTGGTAGCGATCACTTACTTTTGTTGCAGAATCATCAAGTTCCTTTGAACATCACTCAGCAACTAGATTTCAGTGATAGACCTGATGAGCAAAGCAGGGTTTTATTTGTATGCTAAAAGCGGGTTTGGCTAGCTAGTAAATCCATGTAAGTACATCTGCATATAACATTTGACACAATACTATGTGCAATGTATCATTTAATTCTCTCGGTGTGTAGGTTCCTATGCGCATGCGTGTATGTGTGAGTGTACATGTGTGCAAACTTGCACATGCACTCTTGTGTGAGGCCAGAGGCTGCCATCTGGTTATCTGTCTCAGTTGATGCTCAACCTTACATTTTGATGCAGGATTGCTCATCACCCCGAAGCTTACTGATTGGCTGACCTGGATGGTCTGCAAGCCCCCCCCGGGATCCTCTGATCTCTGCCTCCCCAGTTACTGAGATTACGGGGCTACACCACTGCACCTGGCTCTTTACATGGGTGCTACGGGTCGGGACTCACGCCAGCTGGCTTGCACAGAAGCCACCTTACTGAGGCATCTTCTCAGGCCTTTCTTTTAATCTTTTTTTTTTAAAGTATTAAATACTCTTTATTTGATATCTTACACAAACTGCAGTCAGTGCCTTTCAGTGGTAAAAAGGCAGCGTCCTTGACATAGGGAATTCTAATTAAAACAGCATTATCGAGAACAGACAGTTGCTTCCTGACGTTTAGCCACTGCCTGTAACAGACCAGTGAACACAAATTGAAACACAGGTGAGTCTTCTTGTTTGGGAGACAATGATAGAGTTTTCCCTGTGTTTAAACATATTCACATGCCAAGTTATATAAATCTAAGTACAAACCACTTAATAGGTTTGAGGTGACACCCCCACCTTTGTGGAAAGTAGAACGTTACTACTTAAGTCCAATCTTATCTTGAGTAAGGGAGAGCAGTGATAGTCTATATACAATTGGGTTGTTATTTTAAAAAAGGTCATACCCACTTTGCTACAAGTCAGTTTTACTTAAATTGGAACTGTCCAACAAAAACATTGTTAGCCATTCATGATCTAAATTTTGGTAGATGAATTAAATTATGGTACACATGAAAAGTCATGAAACATTTGTTTTGTAATAAATAAGGCAGTGGAATTACTCACTGGTAGCCTTTTGAAGATAAACTATTAGGCCTGACCTTTCTCCCTTCTTCTTAATTCCAGTGAAGATCATTTTTGTTCCAGGGATGCACTTTTTTGGATTCTCCAAATACTCCATCAGGTATCCTCTCCCCCGGTGATACTTTTGTTCTTGTTGGCATCTGTGTAGGAGAATCCAGTGGCCTGACCTGTCTTCCACCCCAAAAGACCATGGATCCAGTCTTACGCTTGCCTCCCTTTCCCACAGTGTGGCCCTGGGCACACTTCTGAACAAAAATCTTCTTGCCTTTCTCAATATCACCCATTTTTTAATTCGCTCTGGGGTGGTTGACACCACAAATGTTACATCCCAAAGACTGATATCCTGCTCTCCAGCTTCTTTTAATTCTTAAACAGCAGCAGCAGCAGCAACAACAACAACAAACATGGGTTTGATAGAAACCCATGATACCTAGTTTGAATTCTCTACCTAAGTATTCCAATAAAATAAAAATTATTGAATGACAGTGATGAAATTTAATACTACCATAGCACTTGAAACTCATCTGTTCCTCCTGACAGCTGAAGGGGAGGCCCTGATAGGACATTTTTATACATTTTATTGGGAAATTGAAGCTCAGGGAAATTAAGGAACTTCTCCAAGGCCTTCCGGCCTGTAGGGAATGGTAGAGCTGCTGGAATCTGGCTTCAGCATTCACATGCTAAGCCACTGTCCATATCATACTTTTCAATCAATACTGTTTGGAAAGTCAGCTTCTGGTATATCCATATATCTACATATGCTATTTTCCTTTTCAACATTTCATAAACCTCTGTATCTGGGTCAGCCCAATATAAAAATATGGAAGATTTGTTGAAACTAAACCCTACTTTATGGTACTAGATGAGCTAGCTTTAAGAGCAAGCAGATGTTCACAAAGCATGCGAAACTCAGGACTGCTGTGTCCTTCCTGGCATTTGGAGCATGCTTCTAACTCTTTTCAAATACGATTTTTATCTAACTAGTGTCCCTTAAGACTTCATCTTAACACCCCCAATGATCCCCAGCTGTTAGGGTAGATGGGCCCCTGCTGGGTTTGTTTCTCAACATGACCCACATTCCACCATAAATATTCATGATGCCATGCTCTTGATACCCATAGGCAGACGGGGTCCATTCTTGTGAGCCCCCCTCAGCTGTGATTACCATCTTTCCCTTATTATCTGGCTTCTGAATTGTGGCTCAGCTATGCCATGCTCTGTATTTCCTGCACTTTTGCAGTTATCTGAGGAACCTGAAGAAAACATCGAGTGTTAAAAGAGATGTCTAACCCCCAGGAAGTTGGCCCAAGGAGTATACAAAATCAATTTTTAAAATAGGGTATCTTATTCAAACTTTACACCAGACCGGAGTGAAACTACTGTTTTCCTACTTTGCCAGGTTTCCTAGGCAACAGCCAGGCCTCTGCCAGAGGCCTGAAGACTTCGTTTGTGGGTCAGAGGTGGGCATGAAGAGGGAGAGAAGTAAAGAGATGCGCTTATTACAAAGAGCACACGCCTGGCCAGGAAGAGAATGCTTTCTCATATGACTTCTGTTTGACTGTGTTTAGAGCTCAGGAAATAAGCACACATTTGTTTTGTTTTTCAACTAAAAAACACGATTTGGGGATTGAGGGGAGCCAGGGTAAGTGTGAAATTTCTGTTCTCTCATTTTTTTTTGAGGCATTCTTTGATAAAAATTACTATCCACATAAGCCATATTTATTACATACCCTCTTGCACTCCAGAGGGCTTCTGACCTCATATAAACCCAAATCCAGATAATCTGAGAAGCTGCCTAGACAACGGGAAAAAATTGATCTTTGACATTAGTTGTGGTTCCCTCTACCAGCATGGCACTAATCAGTTGTACTTGGATGTAATTGTCACCTCCTGGAAATATACCTTTCCATTTGTGAAGCAGGGTAAACTGTCAGTCACAATGACCTCTTGTGAAACAACAAAGAAGTATAGGTAAAATCCTAAGCATAGAGCTAAGTAACAATGGGGTCTCTTTCTCCCCTCTTCTGAGGTTTGGGGAAGATATGGACAGTAGAGGGTTTTGAGGGATGGCTGTATTAATTTTCTTATCACTATGACAACCAACTTCAGAGAAAAAAAAGAGGTTTATTTTGACTCATGGAGTTTAATCAATTATTTGGAAATGTATAACAACGGACGCTTGAGGCTGCTTGTTGCAGCATGTTTGATCACACTGTGAACCCTGAGACTGTGTACTGGAAAAACCTGTTTATAGTTGAGGTGTGGCTCAGCCCTAGCACACCTTTAATCCTAGAGCTTTCTCTAAACAGGACTAAATAAAATCAACCATAGGTCAAGAGGCAGAGTCAGCAACAAGTTGACAGGGAGTGAACACAGAAAAAAACCATAGAGAGTGAGAGGAAGTCTGGAGGACAGATAGAGAGATGCACAGGAAGTAGAAAAAGAGGGACATTCAGTTTGAAGGCTTTTGTTTGCTTGTTTTTTGTTTTTTTAAAGACAGTATAAAGAAGGAGAAGGGATGTCAACTGAGTAGGAAGGTCAGCTGGGTGCTTTCTCTGCCTCTCTGAGCCAGCAGGCTTTCACCCCAGCATCTGGCTCCTGGGTCTTTATTGGTAAAATCGAACCAAGTTTGGGGCTTTGGTTAAAAATAACAGTTGCCAGTTACATGGCAGACAAGTGTTAAAGTATTTGGGCTATAAAGTAAAGAACAGGGCTATAACCTTCAAAGCCTATTTGTAATGACCTATGTTAGCCAACTAGGTTACACATCCCAAAATCTCCAAAACTTCTCTAAACAGTGGCATCTTCTGGGGAACGAGTGTTTGAATACATGAGCCTGTGGGGAATAATTCACAATCAACCACAACAGTGGCTCTAATGTAGCTGAGTACAGTAGTTACCTTTTTTATGTCGTGGCTCTGCTACATTTGTAACAGCAAGGGTTGACCATGTAATTCTACAAAGGTTCCTGCGTTAGTATGTGTGTGTGTGTGTGAGTTGAGCAAATCACCTAATTTTTCTGAATTCAGACTTTTAATGATAGTAAGATCTGCCTCAGAAGATGTTTACAGGGAGTAAATGAAGATCAGCTACTTAGTACAATAAACTCAATTTCTATTAGCTTTATGAGTGTTTCTGAAGGATGTAGCAAACATCTAGGATTGGATTTGCAACGCACATTCACAACCATAGATGCTTCACTTCACGAAGCCGGAAGGCACTTGGGTAGAAACTTAACAAAGGAATTGAGTGCTCATTGAGTATAGGGACTGACTTTGAGAAATTGTAAGTCTTATTTTATGTTCTGCTAGTGCCTATATTTTCAAGGATAATCAGTGAGTTTCATTCTGAGAGGTGACTACATTTGGAAGATATGCCTGTACATTCAAAGGTGTGTGCATGGAAAAGTCCTTCTTTTAAATATGAAATGACAGTTTACTGTATGCAGAGTTTGATATCGCTTCTAATTCCAGTTCATAACTATGATTGTCGCCTACCAGAAAAGAGCTGTCTTTGTTTTTTTTTTAAATTCTTTATTTATTACACTTTATTTACTTCGTATCTCCCCTGTGGTTCCCTTCCTCCTCTCGTCCCAATCCCTCCCTTCCTCCACACTCTGCATGCATGCCCCTCCCCAAACAATTCAAAGAATCAATGAAACCAAGAGCTGGTTCTTTGAGAAAATCAACAAGATAGACAAACCCTTAGCCAAACTAACTAAAAGGCAGAGAGAAACTATCCAAATCAACAAAATCAGAAACGAAAAGGGGGACATAACCACAGACACTGAAGAAATCCAAACAATAATTAGGTCTTACTTCCAAAGTCTATATGCCACAAAATTTGAAAATCTAAATGAAATGGACAATTTTCTTGACCGATTCTACATGCCAAAGCTGAATCAAGACCAGGTAAACCAATTAAATAGTCCTATATCCCCTAAGGAAATAGAAGCTGTCATCAAAAGTCTACCATGCAAAAGAAGCCCAGGGCCAGATGGTTTCAGTGCAGAATTCTACCAGACCTTCAAAGAAGAGCTAACACCAATACTTTTCAAACTATTCTACAAAATAGAAACAGAAGGAACACTACCAAACTCATTCTTTGAAGCCACAGTCACCTTGGTACCTAAACCTCACAAAGACCCAACAAAGAAAGAGAATTTCAGGCCAATCTCCCTCATGAACATTGATGCAAAAATACTCAACAAAATACTTGGAAACCGAATCCAAGAACACATCAAAGCTATCATCCACTATGACCAAGTAGGCTTCATCCCAGGCATGCAAGGGTGGTTCAATATACAGAAATCCATCAATGTGATCCACCACATAAACAAACTGAAGGAGAAAAACCACATGATAATCTCCTTAGACGCTGAAAAGGCATTTGACAAAATCCAACATCCATTCATGTTTAAAGTCTTGGAGAGATCAGGGATACAAGGCACATACCTAAACATAGTAAAGGCAATATACAGCAAGCCTCTGGCCAACATCAAACTCAATGGAGAGAAACTTAAATCATTCCTGCTGAAATCAGGGACAAGGCAAGGCTGCCCACTCTCTCCATATCTCTTCAACATTGTTCTTGAAGTCCTTGCTAAAGCAATAAGAGAGTTGAAGGAGATCAAGGGGATACAAATTGGAAAGGAAGAAGTCAAAGTATCACTATTTGCAGATGATATGATAGTATACCTGAGTGTCTTTGCTTTTAACACCAGGTGTCCTCAGACTTTCGGTGTAACTTTTGGATGTTTTTGAGTGCATTTGGAACATCTTTCTGTGTTTCTAGTTATGTCACACTAGTTTTCTGTGAGCTTTTTCTTGTGGTCACACCACTGTGGAGTATATCCTTGTAGGTCAGTGAACATTGCTTAGATACAGCCTACTGTCATACATCTCACGATCATTTTGATTTTTATTATAATTAATTAAGCTGAGAAGTAACAACGATTTTTCAAGTGACTTATTTTTCAAGTAATCTTAGTGCTTCTGGCTGCATGGGATAGACATTCTGTGACCTTCATCTGAACCCTGTCATTCATTTACCTCAGTAGGCATGCACAGGGTCAATACTATTTAGATGAAGAGAGAAATACTGCCCATGTAACTTCTTGGTTGAGAGTTGGAACAGAAGTTGGGTTCTTGGGAAAGTCTGGGTCTGAGAAGAGCTGTTTCTTCCTGAGGTCAGGAAGCAGAGTGTGACCAGGTGGCAAGGTTACAGTGTCCTTAGCTGTGCTCAAAGTTCATTCCTGGGTGGGCTGGTGGGAATCTGTATGTCTTTGGTTACTTCAAGCATTATCTGGTGCCACTGTGGGATGCTCTTCAAATAGCTTCCCATGCTGTTGACATGTTCAGGAACAGAAGAGACACATATTGGTTGTAGCTGACAAAAAAGTTGCATGTTGGACCCCAGAAGTACTGAGATGAGGCCTTGAGTAAGTTTCTCAAGTCTAACTTCATGAAGTGAGGTGATGATGAATATAGGCCACTGAAACTATTGCAACTCGGGTTTCCCAGTTCCATTTTTGTGAACCTAATTTTTAATAATAAAGCACATCTGGGGTCTGTATTGTCATTACCATCTTTGAGGAGCAGCCAATTAGCCAGAATTGAGGTCTGGTGTCAGGCTGTAGAATCAATACTTCCAAACAAATTTTGTTATTTTACTTGGAATTATTATTATTAGTAGTAGTAATAGTAGTAGCAGCAGCAGCAAAGAACATGAACTCAGGCATGCATAGCTTTCAAGATAACTTTAGAATTGTGTTTGATTTTATTTCTTAAAGACTTTTCAGATAATGAAACAAAATGTTCTAATAACCTGCAATGAGGTGGTGATCTGAGTATCATGCCAAAATGTGTCTGGTAGTTAAAATGTGTCTAATCTAAGGAATTTTTCATATGTATGTTCATTTTTCTAACTGTATAATTGTTAGGATAAATCAGAGGGCACATGTCAAGTGTCCAGCACAGTGGAGCCCACATAATTAGTAGTTCATTATGTCTGCACCAGGAAGGACATTGCTTTATATTTCTAGGACAGGCAGGATCTCAGGGAAGGACTTTGTGCTTTTAACATCGGAACCTTCTTAAATAAGATTTGGTACTAACGTCTGGCTACCTGCATAGGGAACTCTGAATGCATGCTAGAAATGCACTGTGCTCAATCAGGTAGCCATCTTTCTAAGGGCATTCTTGCCCTCAGACCCTTCTAGAAACTGCTCCCACTCTTGACCTCTGATGATGGAAATGTCTAAGAAGCCCTGCTATTTCATGACTCATTCCCCTGATTACAGAAGACTCGATGGAGAATTGACATGTGATGGAAATTGGGCCAATCATTCTATTTCCCTAAAGGCTTATTTTTGAGCCAGCCAGAGGATTGAAATATGCCAGTCCCCTCCTCACTTCCCCCTGCCCCCAAATAACCCTCCAAGTTAAGTGTTTGAATACAACAGCATATTAAAAAGAAGATCTCAGGGAACATCAATTAGGGTGTGGTAAAGTGAGAAAGGAAGAAAAAGATACAAACAAGTGACCATTTGGAATACAGTTCTATTACAGGGACTGTCTGTCATCTGTCCTTTATGAATGGAGAATCAGAAACTCGGGAAGTTTTAATTACTTTATCATGGTGGCACAGTCAACTAACAGGATTGGAACTCTTAACTGTGTGATTGTCAACCCTGCATGCTTTCTCTGGGATCCTCAGTTGGATCCCTGGCCTTTAAGGGTTTTGGCATTGCAGTTCACATTGACCTTCCTCTCACCACATCTGAGCTTTCTTTGTGCTCTTTCATCTAAGAGAGGTAAACTGGTTTTTATGTGATGGTGGAAAAGTGTTTTCTGTTTTATTGGCATGGTAACACAATTTTGGTTTATGAAAAAATTACATTCAAAGATTAAAATGCCCCATAAATTGGGGCATTCTACATATGCATGTTTGTTGTGGGTACATACATGCATAATAATGTATATGTGTTCTATAACTATGTAAAATTCTGTATATAGGTTATACATAAAATTACTTGATATTAAAGTTTATATAATTTTCTCAAAGAACCAGCTTCTGTTTTGTTGATTCTTCTCTTTGTTTCCATTTATTGATTTCAGCTCTGAGTTTATTTCCAGCCAGGATGTGTCTCCCTCTCCCTCTCTCTCTCTCTTTCCCTCCCTTTCTCTCTCTTTTTCTCTAGGGCTTTAGGTGTGCCATTAAGTTGTTTGTATGAGATGTCTCTAATTTCCTTATGAAGGCACTTAGGACCTACTTTCATTGTGTCTCATAAGTTAGGGTATATTTTGCCTCCATTTTCATTGAGTTTTAGGATTTTTTTCTTTATTTCTTCCCTGACCCAGTTGTCATTGAGTAGAGAGTTGTTAAGTTTCCATGTGTATGCTGACTTTTTGTTATTTCTCTTGTTGTCCAGCTTTTGTCCATTGTAGTCTGATAAGATACAAGGGATTATTTCAATCTTCTCGTATCTGTAGAAGCTTGCTTTGTAATCAACTATATGGTCAATTTTGAAGATGGTTCCATGAGGTGCTGAGAAGAAGGTATATTCTTTTGTGTTTGGGTGAAAGTTCTGCAGATGTCTGTTAGGTCCATTTAATTCATGACATCTGTTAGCACCATTATTCCTCTGTTTAGTTGTTTTGTTGTCTTGTCCTTTGGTGAGAGTGGGGTATTGAAGTCTCCTTCGATTAATCTGTGGTGATTGGTGTGTGGTTTAAGCTTTAATATTTCTTTTACAAATATGAGTGACCTTGTATTTGGGGCATAAATGTTCAGAACCAAAATGTCATTTTGGTAGATTATTTCTTTGATGAGTATGAAGTATCCTTCCTCATCTCTTTTAATTAATTTTGGTTGAAAGTCTATTTTTATTAGATAGTAGAATGGCTACTCCAGCTTTTGGGCCTGTTTTGCTTGGAAGACCAACCAGCCTTTTACTCTCAGGTAATGTCTGTCTATATGGCTGAGATGTGTTTCTTGTATGCAGCAGACTGTTGGGTCCTGTTTATGTGTTCATTTTGATAGTCTGTGTCTTTTTATTGGAGAGTTGAGTCCATTGATGTTGAGAGATATTAATGACCAGTGACTCTTAGTTTCTTTTATTTTGATGTTGATTGTGGTAGTGTGTTTGTGTGCTTGACTACTTTTTGTTTTGTTGTAGTGAAGTTATTTATATCCTGTGTTTTTGGGGGGGTGTAGTTGACCTCTTTGGGCAGGAGTTTTCCTTCTATTATCTTCTATAGGGCTGGTTTTGTGCATAGATATTGTTTAAATTTGGTTCTGTCATGGAATATCTTGTTTTGTCCATTATGGTGATTGACAATTTTGTGGGGCATAGTAGTCTGTACTGACATCTGGGGTCTCTTAGGGTTTGCAAGATGTCTGCCCAGACCTTTCTGGTTTTTATAGTCTCTGCTGAGAAATCAGGTGTGATTCTAATAAGTATGTTACTTTGACTTTTTTCCCTGGCAGTTTTTAATAATTTTTCTTTGTTTTTGTACATTTAATGGTTTGGTTATTTTGTGGCAAGAGGATTTTCTTTTCTGGTCTAATCTATTTAGTGTTCTAAGATTTTGTTGAAAATATTTTCTGGGCTTTGAAGCCAGGAATTGTCTGTTTCTTCTACTCCTATGATTCTTAGATTTCATCTTTTATGGTGTTGTTGATTTCTTGGATGTTTTTTGTCAGGAATTTTTTAGATCTTACATGTTCTTTGATGGATGCATTGTTTCTTCCATTGTGTCTTCTATACCTGAGATTCTTTCCTCTGTCTCTTGTATTGTGTTAGTGATGCTTGACTCTGTAGTTCCTGTTTTCTTCCCTAAATTCTCCATCTCCAGGATTTTCTCAGTTTGTACTTTTTTTATTGTTTCTTCCTTCCAGAATGCATCACAGTGATACTTGTACTTTGTAGCTTTTCTTGCTGAGCTCTCTCTCCTGGTTTCTCCTGGAAATCTACCGATGGCTGAATCTGTTGGCTGAAACCTATATTCAACATTTATTGATATTTAATATTTTTTCTTCTTTCTACTTCTTTTTCTTCCCTCCCTTATATTCCCACTCTGTCCCTGTCTTTTAGAGGTGTTACTCAGGGCCTTGTGCATGCTATGTAAACATGAGATCACAAATCTACCTTTCCAGCCTTGGACAGCCTTGTACTACACTAATAAAAGAAAAGTCACAACAGCATACAGAATATCACTTTCCTCCTATTCCAGTAAGGTCGACACGGTACACACGAAGTTAATATTAGTGTAATACCATTACTTACATTACACACCTTGTTTAAATTTCATCCATTTTCTGCTAATGCACCTTTTCTTCTCCAGGATCTAATCCAATATGCCACATCACATTTGGTCATTGTGTTGTCTTAGTCTTGTGAAGTACATGGTGATTACAATTTTTGTCTTGTGAAGCATACTTGCCAGGAAGTTTTGAAGAATGAGCTTTAGTTGGGGTTGTCACTTGCACTTTTGTGAATAAAATGGGGTTATGTTTTTTTTTATTTTGTTTGTTTGTTTTTGTTGTTGTTTTTGTTTTGTTCTTTGTTTTTGGAAGAATGCCATAGAGGTGCTCTTCTTCATCTCAGCACATGGCCTTGGCATGTTTCACCTCTGATGATGTCGACCTTGATGGACTGGTTGAAGTGCTATCTGCCAGGTTTCCTTTGTCTCTAATCACCATCTTCGCTGCCTCATCTAAGTCTAGCCCATTCTCCATGAGAAAGCAGTTAAGTTCCACTTCCTGCAGAGAGAAGTATGACAAACTGGTCTTTGTGTGGTGGTGGGAGAGTGCTTCCCATGGTGGAGTGATCTGCAGATGCATGGCATTGTACAGCCTCGGACTTACAGAAATGCTCCCAAGCACTCAATCCTGAGTAACCTATACCTTTGGCTTTCTCATCACGCAAAATATACATAGTAATGCCCACTTTTGTTTGCTACATGATTAAACAAAGATGTGACTGTTCTAAACAGCCCCTTTTTGTTTCTATAAAAAGAGTTCAGAATCACTCTTCCTGATAAGGTCCTAAAATTTTTAATGCATGGAGCATATGAAGTATTGTTTTATTTATGTATAAAGAGTTTCTTTCCCATAAAAAGATAATTTTTCTTATCTATCTCTTAATTGATGAAATGTATTTTGTATCTGTTAATTTCTCAGAGCAGATAGAAACTAACTATTTAAAACACTGTACACTGTTAAAATTAGAAACATGTAGATATAGTTAAAGACATTGAGATATAGTCAATACAATGCACATTTATGTAAATATGTATTCATTAGTATAAAATTATAAATATTATAATATATTATAATATTATATAGTAATAATTCTCAGGCAAATACCTATGTGTTGAGCAGTATGTTATCTTTGTGTGTGTATGTGTGCCTGTGTGAATATATGCCCTCATGTGTGTATGCGTGCAAGGATATAGGTATAGAAGACAGAGATTAATATCAAGTGTTTTACTAAGTTACTTTCCACTTTATTATTTTTGAGACATGATCTCTCCCAGAATGTAGAACTCACTGATAGAGCTGAATTAGCTGGCCAGGAATTAGCTGAATTAGCTCCAGGACTCTGCCAATCTCTGGTCTCCAGTTCTGAGATTAAGGGCTCATGTCACATGCCTGTTTTTTGTTTGTTTGTTTGTTTGTTTATTTGTTTTTAATGTAGATTCTGAAGACCTAAATTCATGCTTGGCAGCAAGCACGATACTAACAGATCTATCCCTCCAGACTTGCAGTTGACATCCACCATCTTGACAAAAACTATCTATGAAGGAATCATTACAGTCCTTATTTTGCAGTTTAAAAACAGCCTTGATTATCAGGGAAGAAGATACCTATCCCAAGAGGACAGTGAACGGTTAGGTTGCAATTTGAACTTGAGGCTCTTTGATTGTGGAATGTGAACCTGCTAAATGTTTACATGTTGACTGATTAAAATTGGGCTGGAAGAAGATAGTCTTGAAGACTGGACTAGCTTCAGGTATTTAAGAAAATCATATACAATCACAAATGATTGAAGAAGACAGGGACTCTGCTTCAGTAAAGAATGACTGTCACTTCAAGTCAATCAAAAACTCACCTCCACATACTCACATGGGTGTGGGGAGACAGTAGCTAAAGCTGAATTCTGTAAGCCTGTGTCCCAGCCAGGATGCTCCCCAGACATCATCGATGTGCTGTGTTATTTTATCTCATAGCCATCATGCTATGTAAAGCAATACCTTCCCTGTCTCACAGGGAAAGAGAAATCAAGATTCCCCAGGTTACCTGCAGATATCACAGAGTGGAAAAAAACAGATTTGCCACATAATTGAAGTTCCCACATGACAACCAAAGGTTAATGCTGGAGAGGAGAGGTAAGGGAAATTGGTAGAAACCAACTATGAAAGGAAGGTTGCTCATGGTGGGAGGGGATAGGAAGACTATGGGAGTGTGTGGCTGTGACCAAGCCTACCAGCTCCCTAAACCTCAGTATTCAACATTTAACAATTCTTTCATCTGTTCAGTTTTTGCTTTGTGACCCTTTACTTCATCCTACGAATACATCGATTTGCTTGTTATTTGGAGAATTCCACACAGCGAACCTGATGAGAGGATGCCTTGATCTTACTGTGGACCTTTCTACCCACCTTCCCACAGAAACAACTAGTGTTCGTGGTATAGTATTCCTTGGCTTTAGTGTATCACTCCTTTTATAACTCGTGTGACATAAAGATGTCATCTCAAGATTAATTGCTTTCAGATGCCCAAGGACCATATGGCAATGATGGCTAGAAACCCTAGCAAATTGGTTCCACAAATATGGAAGCCTTGCCTCTAGAGGAGTGAGTAGACCGCTGGGGCCCAGAGCCTCCCACCTTGTCTTCTCATCAGTCTCCTTATGATTAGGACAGATTTTCTGTGGTGTGATGGCTGCATGCCTGCTATGCTTGTCTCACCTGACAAGTCTTAGTCTCCATTCTGAATCACAGGTAGGAATGCCTGATGCTGCTTTCCCATTTTCCTTCTTGGCTATGCCATTTAAAATGTCAGCTAGCCTGGCCAACCCCCTGTCATCCCCGCCCTGCCAGGTCTTCTCTGTGAGATGTTCAGACTGATGCTGGAAGAGAAGCTGAGAAGCCAGACATGTTGTCAGTCACATTTCAGAGCAAGGCTGGCCTCATGGTGGCTTCGAAATGTCCCGAGTTGCTGACGTTCCATGTAGACTGGATGCTGCCAATCTGTCAACGAAGCACAGGCCTTTCAGTTTAGCCATGGTGAGGTGTGTGTAACTGAGCCCAGAGGACAAACACATGAAGCTATGCATGTCTGTGCCCTGCTAGACACCCAGCCACACCTCCCCCCTCCTTCCCTGACTTGATTCTGAGATTTGAAAGTGAAAACAGAACCTCTGGTCGCTTTCTCTCTCCTCTGTAATCCTTGGTGAAGGATTACTGTCTGTCAGCCTTCCTCCCCCAGTGTAAACAACACCAGCCTTTTCATTTTAAGCCTTGACTTGGGGGACAAACCAGTTCTCATTTGCACTTTCAGGCTGGTTTGGAAAGTGTTATTAGACTTCAGGTTACACTCAGCAAGCCTGTGCCCAGTGGGTCGAGAGGGTGCCCTGGGCTCTCCCCTGTTTCTCAGCTCTGAGCTCATTGATTTTCTACAGCTTCTTTTGTTACTGCTGAGATGGGGGTAGGGAAGACTTGGATTAATAAAGGCATGAAATAAAATACATGTGTAAAGTGCAGTAAATAACAAGCAAGGGTGTGCGCTGAGGAGCGCAGGCTTGAAGAAGCTTTTTGTGTAAAAGTTGAAGTCTCCGTGGCCCCAGTTGTGGTTCATTTGGGAAACCATGGTGTAGGTACTTCAGGCAGTTCACGGAGGACGTTTGGTGACAGATTTCCAAATGAAAAGTCAGATGTGGGAAATTAACTTGGTGTGCAGGCCATTTCATATAAATGCTTTCCCCCTCCTCCCACTGGCTAATGTTGCCCCAGGCAAAATTTTTCTAGCGTAATGAATGTATCTTTGGTGTCACTCTGTCAGGCATTCTGGGTACAGTGGGGCATGGAGTAAAACACTCACATGTCATGAGCAAGCCTTTCTTGAAAGATTTTTGTCTTGAAGGCGAGAGGCATTAAAATTGTTAAGACACCATGAAAACCTTGGTAATAATGCAGTGCAAAAATGATGATTATTTGGAAATGTATGAAGGGTCATTGTTTTTATCTAAAGAGATTAGACGAAGACATATGGCAGCGAGGGGAGGTCCTAGTTGCATGGAGTTTGGTTATCAGTGCTAATATACAATAATGTTGACAAGTGTAAGCTCTGGTAGAATTGTAGCAAGACATTTAGGGCTGGATACCCAACTTTGGTGCTAAGTATACACCTGGCCATGTGCAAATCAGGCTATCAACTCTCATACCATATATGTGAGCTGAACTGGACAACTTTTACTCCTATTTTATTCATAAGATCTATTTGGTTCCTCCTCACAAACTTGATGAGCATTTATCAAGAGCAGACCATACCGAGCAAATTGCTTTTAATTGTTGGAAACATTGGGGTTCTGGGTTCTACTTGAGGCAGAACTCTGTTCAATCATCTTCAGTGACTTATTCTCAGACCATGGAAATATCTGGATACCACCCACAATAGGGTAGGTGAATAAATGGTTTGATCATCCTCAGTGCTTGACTCAATGATAGACTGGTCCAAAAGGAGTCTGTGCATTTCATAAGTATGGACACACTTCCCTGGCTAGTTTTTAATTGTCAATTTGACACAACCAAGAGTTGTTTGGGAGGAAGGGGTCTTTACCGAGGAATTGCTCAGATGAGACTGGCTTGTAGCCATGTCTATGGGAAGATATTTTTATGGCTGATTGATGTGGGAATGCTCAGCCCACTTTTGGTGGTACCACTGCTGAGCAAGTGGTCCTCGCTTGTAGAAGAAAGCTGGCTGAGCTTGAGCCAGATGAGAAAAAGCCAATAAACAACATTCTTCAGAGCCTCAGCTTCAGTTCCTGCCTTGAATTCCTGTCTTGACTTCCTTCAGTGATGGAATAATACCTTTTATCCCTAAATTGCCTTTGTGCTCTCTCTCTCTCTCTCTCTCTCTCTCTCTCTCACACACACACACATGCAATGGAATCACAAACTAGAACACACATGAACAAGGTTTCAAGTGAGATTCAGACAATCTAGTGAGTTGGGAAAAAACTAACAGTTCAGACATAGAAGCAGACGGCAGTGACAGGGCCAGTGGAAAAGGCTGCTTGTTTCTCTAGGCAAATGCTTCCTTAGGGGCCATTAGACAATGTGCGCTTCTTTCCCCACTTGGCTGCCTCACGGAGAGAGGGTACATCCCATGTAAGAATTGTGCTTAATTTGTGTGTGTGTGTGTGTGTGTGTGTGTATGTGTGTGTATGTGTGTATGTTGTATATCTGACTGTGGTTATATGCATGTGAATACAGGTGCTCACAGAGGCCAGAAAAGGGTTCCCAACTTCCTGAAACTAGAAATATAGGTGGTTGTGAGCCTCCAATCATAGGTGCTGGGAATGGAACCTAGGTGCCTTGGAAGAGCAGCAAGCTCTCTTAGCTGCTGAGCCATCTCTCCGGGACCCAACTTGTTCTTTTGGCTGGTGTTTTTCAGTTTTACTCTTTAGCCTGTATGTATATACATATATGTGTGCATGTATGTATATATACATATACACATACATATATACATATATACATGTGTGTGTGTGTGTATAAAACCAACCCTAAAGGAGAATATAAAATATCAAGAGGAATAAGAGGAAAGTAGTCCAGGTACACATGTAAACCTATACTGTTAACACTAACAGTAACCAAAAAGATTTATGCAGCCCAAATGGGAATAGAGGTAATTGCAAATGCATGTGCTTCCCTGAGATGATAACTAGAAACATGGAAACCAAGCTTTGTTCCAGCCTAAAAATTATAGGAGCTTGGCATTGTTCTTGAGTTCTCTGTAATGTTGTGTTATTTCCATAATAAGCAAGTAAAAGTTTAAAGTGCCATGCAATGAAATATAAGGACATTCGTTTGTAAACAAGTAGCAAGTGAACTCTGGAGTCTTAAACCATGTGTTTCGTGATCTCTGTTAAAAGATGAAATGAACAAGATTTGATTTGCTTTGTTTTGAAGACAGGAAATAAGAAGCCAGAGGATGAAACTGCTGGAAGGCCCATCACACAGTTCTGTAAGAGTTTGTCCTCTCATAGATGCTGCGGGAATCTCAGCTCACCTTTTCCTTGCCTAAGGATGCAGAGAGTGTTTAAAGGAAGAACCCTACAGCCTTCAGTCACAGGGAAGGGTACCCGGTTAGCCTATGCCTGTGAAAGATGGCCAGGTAGCATAGCTGGGTAAAACTAGCCTGTAATAAGAAAACCAAATGTAGAAGTGGACTGGAACTATTTTTATTGTTACCAAACTACGCCATATGAATGTAACATGATATAAATATGTAAATATTTTAAATTTAAATAGAAAAAAATACAAATTGAAAAACAGAAACACTGAATCTTTCAACACAGTATCCTTTATATGCATATTAAACCCATATGCCTTCTCTCGTTTTTCTTGAAATGTAGCCTTTTCAATCTGTCTTTTATTTTCCTCCATTTGATATAGATGCAGGTTTAGGAAATAACTTCCTACCACAAGGGGAAAAATGGGCTGGTCTGCTAAGGGTACCTGGTATGAAACCCAGAGTCAGTCAGGAAGCAGGTCTGTGGTGGGGTGTTTGGTGGCCTGCCGAGCCCCTGCTCCCTCCAAAGTGGGCAGCCATTACTCAACTCCAGACAATTGTTGACATTTGCTGACATACAGGAATGTGGGCCCTGGGTTACCCAAGGAAAGCTAGGCGTCTGTACTTTTAGTGAAATCCTCTCTGCTTTAAAACACATTTGAACCCAAATAAAGCCTGTCTGGGGATGAAATGGTATCTCTGTACTGCCATCTTGGTTTGTCTGGCCTGTTTCAGGAATGGGCAAACCGTGCAAGTTTTGATGGAGCAAAGCTACACACATTGGTTTGCTTATCAACTAAGGCTGCTTTTCTCCTACAGAGACGGATTTCCTGGTCACCACAGGAATCACACGGCCTGTAACTACTATAGCACGTCAGGTTGAGACCTGTTACTATTTGAACATGAAATGTTCCAGAACAGGCTCATGTGTTGGAACTAGCTGGTGGCCTTGCTACGGAAGGTTGTGGAACCTTTTGAATAAGGGTCTAGGTGACAGACACAGAGCTGTAGGAGTGGGACAGTGAGCAAGCTCCTACCATCATGGAATGTACTAGGGCCACCCTCACCTCGCCATGAAATCATCTTCCAAAATAACATTCTTTCTCCCTGAACTTGCTCCCAGCGATGAAAAAAGCTAACCCAAGACCCTTCCCTGAAAGGCTGTTGATTTCTGGTCTAGTAAGACACTTAGCTGACAGAACTTCCTTCCTTGTTTTGAAATCTGCCTTCCTGTGACTTTAATTTATTGGCCTCATGGCTGTCTATGATCTCCTTCGGGCACACACAGAAGACATTTGAACCCTTTCAGATTAGTTAGTCCATTCAGGACGGCTAGGGCATTTTTCAGGTCCAAAAGTCTTTACTTGTACTAGGCATGACTTCTTGAGTGAATGGAGGATTTGGGATAATTCAAAACACTGTGCATTACACAGAAAGTGAGTGGAGCTTGCTGGGAATTTATTGAACCGAAAGGCGCCACAGAGGTAGTTAGGAATCCTGGGTTTATTACCACATCAGAAAGGAGTTCATGCCATCAGTCTGAATTCTTCATGGTTTTTAGACACATAGCTTCATTGCATTCTGTGGGGTGAAGTTTTTCATTGCGTTTTCTGGTGTCTTCATCTCAAGTCTTATTTCCCACCTTATAGTCATCATGTCTCTTCCCCTTGGTTCATCTTCAAGTGACTTTCTAAGCTTGTTTCTGCCATAGGATCCCTGGACTTAACTCTTTTCCTGTCTAACACATGTGCCGCCATTTGTTTACAATGTGGAGATTCTTTTATTTTATTTTATTTTATTTTTTATTTTTTGGATTTTAGTGTAATATCACTGGCTTAAAAACAATTTCCATAGCCGATTCCCTCTAAGACAGCAATCCAATTTTAGAAATTACCTTTTAGAACATTTATCAAGTTCCTACTGTTAATTGGTAGTATTCGTTGAGCAATTATTATTTTTCTCTGTTGAAATATGAATGTTTGAGGGCCAGGACATTTTTAGTCATTTTAGTCTCATTCAAATTGTAGGCGCTCAGTTTGGTGCTATAAAACTTGCCTGACAAATGATCTTGTGAAGTCCACTTACAGCATTTAAAAAAAGTTCCTTCCTGCTTTCAGAGGAGGCTGAAGTGATAAAAGGTTTCCTGCTTTGTAATTACTCCATATCTCTCCATTTGGTGAGGAGAGTCCTTTAGACGTACACTACACACTTGCGTGGTGATATACTAATGTGTTGGTGGTTAACTAAATAGGGTTGATATTTTCCGCACGATGCTTTGTCAGCACAAAACTCACACCCTTCAAGATCCTGATCTGCAGCCTGTCCAGGAGATGAACATCAGAAGTGACACCCTAGAAGGAATCCCCTTGTATTTCACAGACTGGGAAACCTGAAGAACTGAAGTCAAGAGAACGTTCACAAGGCCACACAGCCAATTCGCTGCAGAGTCCGAAGAACAACTGAGGTAGCCACACTCATCTTTTATGCATTTAATATACAACAAACTTTCACTTCTTTTGGTGATTAGCTTACTTTTTAAGTGCTGGTGTCCATGAGAAAACCTGTGTCTGAATAATAGCACTTTACTTTGTAACATATTTATCATGTGAAGGCTTTACTAAAACTATAATATCACCATGATAAAATTTAAACAGTTACTGATAGTGGTTAAAAAAGATGCAGGCATTTCACTTAGCAAATATTCATATATATATATATATATATATATATATGAATATATATATGAAACCTCTTAGAACCATGACTATATAATATATAATTCATAGTATATAATGTATAATTTACATATAATATATGTCTTATATCATGAATAGTATTTAATTAATATATATTGTTCTAAGAGGTTATATGCATGGTTCTTAGAGGTTTCATTATTAATTCATATGATCTTGGAAAAAATTCTTATTACGTAGCTGATACATGTACTCATTTTAAAGTTGTGCCTTAGACACCGAGAAATTAAACAATTGGCTATAGGGGGAGTGTCTCCTCCCTAGTACTGCTGCATTGGCCTTTGGGCAGAAAACCTCTGCTCACTGTTAATTGGCTCTTCTCTGAGGAGAGATATGCTTAGCTGCAGAGACATTGGAAGGCTACTACACTGGGCCATTCAAATCACCTGGATAGGCATTCCACATCACAACTTGAGGCCAGAGACCTGGTTTATAATGATTACCCTGTCATTTGCTTGTCTCCCATTGCTTATCCACCTCTTGACCAGGTGGTCATTGTTGTTTATCAGGTAAGAGAAGATTGAGATGCTTGGGAACTTGTCTGGATATCTTTCCCTGATTCAGAGAGACTCAGGAGAAGGGAGGTCATGTTGAGACTTTCCTGTTCATAGATGAGGAAGAGAGACAATAACATCTGGAAATAATGCAGTTTTGTGGACATTAGTGAGGAACAGAATGTGCAGTTCAGTATAGACTCTAATTACTTATGAAATTCTGATCAACTCTTAAGTACCTGGACCTTGGGCATTCACTGTTGATCATAATAGACATTGTCCCTGCGTGTATAGGATCAACGTTCCAGTTGAGGGGGAACTACAAGAACATTAATACAACAGTAGGAGACATTCAGAGAGTGAGAAACAACTCAAAAGAAAAAAAACTGATAGAGTGACTGTGAGGGGTCCAAGAAGGTGGTCAGGAGAGCCCTCCCTCACAGGTGACATTTGGGCATCAGTATCTCAGTCAGTATTTTCACAGAGCGATCTGCACTAGGACTTGTCTCACCCTTTCCTCACATCTCAGCCATATGTTCAACTTCCCAAGGGCCTCTTCCATCCTGGAGGTGTGTCTGCTGATGTCTCTCCTTGGCTTGATTCCACCCATGAGGAAAGTGCGAAGGTTAGCAGATGTCAGTGAAGATTATCTTGTGCCTTGTTGGAATAACAACCCTTCTCTCCTTTGAAACTTCTTAGTCCAACCAAAAAGAAATGAGTTTAGTTTGGCATGATGTGTTCCTACTGAACCCAGTGCTTTCTCTGTGTGGAACTCAGAGCCATCTGTTTAATAATCTATTCTTGAAATCACACAGGGATTGATGTCATGTGAGTTGGGATATAGCCTTTGACATTCACCAGTTCCCCTTTTTTGAAAATCTGGACAGCATTTATAAATTTGCAAGCTTCTGGATCTCTGCCTTCACTCTCTGATCCCTCTAGAATCACTGACGCTGGCTCTGTGACCACGTCCGCACGTTCTTTTAATACCTTGGGATACTGATGCTCAGTGCAGAGAATCTCAGCTCATTCGTTGCAGCCATCCCCAAGCCCTGTATCTGTCTCTGCAGCAGCACCATTCTGTTAGTGTCTTTCTATTTGTAATTTCCTCGGTAGAAAAGTAATCTGGTTACAGCAAACTGTGAAAGACATCAAAGCGGGAAATAAATCGCTCTTAATTTCAACACCCAGTGACGATCCCTTAGTACTTTAGAATGCCTGCTTAGCTTTTCTGACGTCATAGTCCTCTCAACATGTATGCATGTACACACACATATCCATACAACACATGCAAATATACATATATTTGTATTCTTGTCTTATGAACTGGGATAGCTAGACATCATGTGTATTGTAATTATGTTTCTTTTCACTTAAAATAGATTATCAGCATTAACCTTTTCGGGATACAAATTATTTTTCATGGCAGAAATGATGGGAGGAAGTTAAGAGTGAAGAATTCCATTCGCTCTTAGTCATCAAGCACTGTGTGTCTTCCCTCAAGTGGAAGCAATGCCTGACTCTGCATTTGCAGGCTGAATGTAACTGAGGAAGTTCCTCAAGTGGTCTCTTTAGTAGTGCTGTATTCTCAGTGAGCAGTGTTGAAGAAGAGCCCGTTTTCCTGTCTCCCCTGGATGTTCAGAGCTTGTGCCATCATTGCAGCAGTGATGACTGCTAACCTCTAGCAAGGTTTGGATTGTGAAAGACTTCAGTTAGTGCATTCCTCCAGCTACTGATGCTTGTGGCGTTTGGCAGGGCCTGCTTGTATGGGTAAGTCTGTAAATATATGAGAGTGGGAGCCACACTTTCCAAAACCTCGTGAAAAAAACAGTGCTTTTAATTTATGGAAAGTAGAGTGTAGCTTTCACTTCCAATAATATATTACATGTCTTAGTAGGTACTGGAGACTGGTAGGTTAGGTAGTTTGTGAAACATATCATACCTACCAGTAACCTCTCATTGTGTTCTGAGCTGATAGAGAGGTGATAGGATGAGTTGGTCGGCTTTGCTGGTGAATCTCCCAACTTCTTAGATCGTTTTGCAAGTCTTCCTCTATGTGGATACCCTGTTCAACACTACATGAATTATCGCTGAGCTCTGCCTTGCAGTTTTGCTCTGAATGTCTCCCAAAATTGAGAATCTGGATGGAAAACTCTACGCTTCACCTAAGCTACATTACCGCATGAAAGGAATCCACGGGCTTCTGAATTTGTATATATTATACACGTGGCAGGATTATTGTTAATGTTCTAAAACAGTAGATTGGAAGGGAAGTTTTTTGAGGGGGTGGGTGAGTTATTTCTGTTTCCTCTGTATCTCCTTGAATAGTAATTTCAGCCTTCCTTGGCTATTGAGTACTTGTCTCCTGAGAATTCGGCTGTAGCAAAGTATGTCCCAACAGTGCATCTCATTACCATTTTCCAGGTTCTTGAAACACTGTGTGTTAATTTGCACTCTTCAAGGCTTACTTCTGAAGCTGCAAGAGAGTGGGCACCAAGCCTATTGTGGGTGACTTATTCTCAGGGCTCTCTGCCCACTCTAAAGCGGTATTTAGTAAATATTTGTTCATTAGATTAACAATGATAATGTAACTGCACACAGCGTGCAGAAGTTATTTTCAAAATTGAGAAATTACACTTAATGAAAAAGATAAGATTTTTAGACTTTAAGTACTCGTTAGGGAAGACAGACAATTAAAATTACTATAATAAGCAGGTACCTATCATATTTGAACATGGTGAATGCTACTGAGAAAGTAAAACAAAGTAACTATATTGAAAATGCTAGAGTTGAGATAAACCCGTTAGGTGGCTAGAACCAACATGAGTTTTGACAGAAGTGTCAGAACATGCATTGGAGCAAAAGCAGCCTGTTCTGAAAAGGATGTTGGGAAAACTGGGTGTCCACATGTAGAGGAAAGAAAGTGGATTCAGCCCTTTTACCATGTAGAAAAATCAATTTAAAAAATGTATTAAAGATTTTTAGCATAAGACACGAAATTCTGAAACTTCTGAAAGCACAGCCAATGGATAGAAATAGAAATCAACATATTAAATAAATATTGAGGGATTGTGCTGTCTTGAAGCCAAGGGTAGGAAAGAGAAAACTTGAACAAATGTAGTTCTTTGGGTAGATTTTTAAGCTAAATTTCTTCTGATGTTGGTGGTGTATATTTTTATCTTAGCTACTTGCTAAGAGTGGTTTCAGTACCCTCTATTTTGGATTGCTTTCATTTTGGACATCTTTTAATGTCATCACCGTTATAATGAAAATACTGTTGGTTCCAACATCTGCCTTCCTGGGAGGGGACCCTTAGAGTCAATTCCATTTTTGCTAGCCCTCTCTGGTTCATAGAGAGGTGAAAGTCTGTGAGTAAAGAGAGACCAAGTTGTGTACGCAGGCTGCAGAGCCAACTCTGGACACTGAAAGGAACATCAAGGCACTTAATCCAATATTGTTTTATTCAAGTCCCTTTATGTGGTTGTAGCTTTCATATATCACATAAACTGCTCATTCTCAAGAATTGAAGAATGCACAGAGAACAAAACCATCAACCAGTAAAAATAAGATTTTTTTATATTGCTGAATAATATTAGTTAAAATAATAAGAGACAATAATCCACTATAACTTACAGAGTTATATTTAACACAAAATATATAGAGCAGAAATTCAACTGAGAAGACCAGGCTACTTTATTATATCTTCATGGTTGCTGTCAGGGTGATTTACAGTTATACGTCAGAGCTTTTGTTACTGATAACGTGGTTTGTTGCACACTGTGAGAGAAAAGAACGGATGGTGTTTATCCTTCACAAACAACCCCGAGGAGGGTGGTCTGAGCATGCAAGGAAGGCATGCTCACGTGGGACATTCCAGGAAACAGAGTCCTTCATTTTGTTCCTCTGTCATTGGGGATATTGTCTTTCTAACACTGTTGAAAACAGGCATATCCACGATCTAGTTCACGGGATAAGGAAAGATCATGGAAGTGCACCCCCATGTATTTTTAGGTAAGTATTAAGAACTCCATTTATATTTATTTTAATCAGAAGAGGTTATTAACCTGAAAGAATGTGTCTTTTAGAAGTTATGGGCATCCTGTTAACTTACTTGGAAACATAATTATATAGATTTGACTGCAAAGAAGTCTGGGAAATATAGTCTGTACAGGTACCCTGCCGCAGCTGCCATCTCCTCCTTCTTCTATTTTTTCCTTTTCTTCTTCTTCTCTTTCTCCTCTCCTCTTCCACTACTTCTTCCCTCTGTTTGTTTTCTTTTTCTTTCTTTTCTTTTTTTTAAAAATTAAAAATAGATTCTTCTCTCATACAATACATTCCAACCACAGTTTTCCCTTCTTTCACACCCCCTAACTCCAACCTCCCCTTTCCTCCAGACCCACTCTCCCTCCAGTTGCTCTTCAGAATAGAGCAGGAGTCCAGGAGATGACAACCAAACAGGACAAAGTAAGATACAATGAAACAAGGTGAAAGCCCTTCTATTGAGGCTGGACAAGACAACCCAAGAGGAGGAAGTGAGTCTCAGGAGTAGGCAAAACAGTGAGTGATAAACTGCTCCCACTGTTAAGGGTTCCACAAAAATACCAATCTAACAACCCTAAAGATACACAGAGGACCTGGTGCAGGCTCATGCAGACCATCTGCTTGCTGCTTCCATCTCTGTGAGCCCATGTAGCTGTCTTCTAACTATAGGTCTTGGCAGATACCATCTCATGTTCGCCACTGTCTCTCACCATGCTTGCTGTTGAGCAAAGGAGATAAGGTGCAAAGTGACTTCTGTAAGTAACTATGATGTGTCACAGACTGCAAGTTCTATGAAAGCTGGCATAGGGTGGCAAAGGAGACTCAAAGGCACTTTTGGCTGTATAGAGAGAGGGGGGCTCTAGAAGAAGGTGGGAGTTAAGCTTCTCGGGATATCCATAGGCAACAGCGCAAGGAGGACCTGAAAAAACATTTCTGATGGAAAGCATAAAGTTTTGGGTCTAAAGCTGAGTATATCGGAGATGAAGATAATCCCATTGGCTAGAGTGTGGGTGATTTCATAAAGTGAAAGTGAATTCAGACTAAATATTGGAGACTTTTTAGAATAATAAGATACTTTTTCTGAGGTCCAAAAGATTGTAAACTTTTTTAGATGAAGAACGATATGATCGAGATAAGGGATTTTCACACTTTGTTTTGAGGAATCTGAGATTCTGAAGATGGGCCCTGTGGAGCCAGGGGAGAACTCTTGGCCCTTGGACACACATCCCTGATTAAGGCAGCAGTGGTTCTTTTATCTGCTGGTACATTAGGGATGTTCAGTAGGCAGGACTATAGCCAAAGACAAGGTTTCAGAACTCTCCTTTTAAGATAAATACTAGGAAAATTTCCTTAGTGGAATTAGGATCATGGCAGTTTAATGGGAATTCTCTCTCTCTCTCTCTCTCTCTCTCTCTCTCTGTCCATGTGTGTGTTGCTGTGCTTGTACCTATGGAAGCCATAGGTGTCAGACCCCCTAGAGCTGGAGTTACAGGTGATTTTTGTTGGCTGACACAGGTGCTGGGAATCAAAGTCATGTCCTCTGGAAGAATAATACATACTTTTAACCACTGAGCCAACTCTCCAGCCTCAGTTAACATCTTTTGATTAAAAGAAATGTAAATCGAACTGGCCTGGCCCTAAGAAAGATACCCAAGTGCCTGGTCTGGGGAGAACAGAAGAATGATACCCACTTGTCTTCCTCAAGTGTTATTACTACGACGAACGAATGTGATAAGAGATGGGAAAGATGGAGTACAGGTGAAGATTGGAAAAGAAGGTGAAGCTGAGGGGTTCAGACACTGTGGAGAAAGGCAGAACTGGAGACTTGATGGGAGTGAGGAACACGCAGATATGGGGAGGCCATTGTGAAGTACTGGCCTGGGCTTCCACCAAGGGTCATGTCTGAGTTCATGGTTCTGCTGCAGCTAGGGTCTGTGCTGATGTCTTTGGCTCCAGTGACCACCAAAGGCCAAGCAGATGTCTGTGATTTGGGCTGATACAAGATACCATGTGGATGTCTGTGAGCCATGCTGCAATGGGGGGCAGGCAGAGCTGAATGGTCTTTGCTGCCATCTGGGGTTATGAAAACATCCAGGCCCATGTTGCTGCCAGGGGCCGTATCTGAGTCCATGATCCTATGGCATCCAGAGTCTGTGTTAATGTTCCAGGCCCATGTTACCACCAAAGGTCATGGAGATGTCCCTGTCAGCTGGCCCTACCTCTCCTTGGCCACCACACTTGGCCCTCACCTGGGAGCTGACCCTCATGGCAGGAGAGTGGGAAAGCTGGCCCTGAGATCATGAGAACAGGAGAGCTGTCTTTGCCCCTCACTGGCTGCTGCATTCAGGAAAGCCGGGCCTGTACCTCACCTGGGCAGCACAGCAGAGCTAGGTCTGGTGGTGAAGGTGTGGGTGAGCTGTCTCTTGCCCCTTGCTGGCTGCAGCATTGGGTGAGCTATCTAGGGTAGTGCTGGGGCTCTCACACTGGTGGTATGGGCAGAGAAGAGCTAGTGGGCTGACCAACTCAGCTACCTCCCATGTCCAGATAGAGGGCTTTGAGTTGGGCCACCCCAACATCTATGATCTGCTGGAACATGTGAATCGGCTGGTCCTGAAGATCCAAAGCTGCAGGATCGCCATAACACAGGGCAACAACAGGGTATCTGAGAGGAGTCCTAGAGGGAATCCAGTATTGATAATACAGCAGAAACCAGAGGCTTTGAAACAGACCAATGACTCATTGCAATGAGTATTTGCGGGTAAAGATGAATGGACAAAACGTATACTGGGTGACATACTACAGCTTCCATGATAAGATTTTAAAAATTCTATCTTCTTTTCTTTTCTTTTGTGGTGGGAGGTTGCAAGAGCAGAGGAAAGACCTGAAGGCAAGGGGAGATGAGTGGGATTGGGGTGCATGGGGTGAAATTAACAAAGAATCAATAAAAGGTCATTTTTTAAAAAAATATTAATGTAGTACATTTCATAATATATTTCAGTGACTGCTACTATCCCATTGAGATGTGTAAGATGTGTAACTGCTTGGGGCTGTGACATTGCTTCACCCGCCTGGAGTAGGCCTCCATTCAGTGGAGCTTTTAGGATTCCTGTGGAGGTCTACAGGGTATTCTAGAACTTATCCAAGGCCTCCACAAACTCCATAAACTATCACACTTAATCCTTACGTGCTCCTTGGCCCCATTTTAGAGACGCTAAAGTCAGTGACTTTTCTGCATTCCCACAGCTACAGAGTGTGGAGTCGGGGTGTGTCCCTACACGGTCTTCTTTGAGAGACCTCAATCCTCAGATGCCTTCTTACGTTGTTTCCGGTGACTTGAGACTATCACGATATCTCAGTGGACACAAAGATTACCTAATAACTTACCGGTGGTGTTTTTGCTCCAGCAAAGTACAACTAATTATCTTACAAATGAGAGAGTGAATCAGAAGGAAGGGATTGGCCAAGTTCACAGTCTATTGCTAGCTCTTATACAGCAGAACTTAAATCTCCAGATTTGCCTTTTAATTTTCCTGCTGAATTGGATCAGCTTTGTAAAGTGCTTGTTAAAGATAGAGGGAAAGCATTAAGCAGGAGTCAGTTCTAGCCAGAGGTGCAGATTCCAGTCGAGCTGGAGGACTCTGCTCACTGCAACTGTTCTAGCTGGTTTTATAGGACTGTGGTCCCCAGTGGGGAGTGTTCACAGAGCTGGGGTATAACCTCTGTAGATGAACTCTTGATAACATGGGAAAGTGTCCCACTGCACAGATTCCAATCACTGTTAGTTTAAAAAAAAAGTCTTGTCTTCACACCAGACAATGTAGTGCAACTATGCTTAAGTGATTCTTAACGCCAGAGACACATTTATGACCACTTGGTGGGGGGGGGGGGGGCTAACCATGAGGAGAAATTACTCAGCATTGCAACAGAACCCATTACTTTAGCTTGTCCTTGAGGCGATGAGTCATGAATTGCGGTGAAATTTAAGACTAAGGCAGTGTTTGTGTGAGACCTCACACAACTCATAAGTTCAGTGTCCAGAGTCAAAAGGGCACCACCAGTCTGCGTAACGGACTCAGTAAAGTACTTGCACAGTATTTGTAAAGTTGACCTGTTGACCTTATAGGTCCAACACTTAGCATAACCAATGGCTTTCTGTCTTGCTTCCTTAAAGTTGTACAGGGCTTTACTTGGTTTGACGCTGAGGATAAGAAGAACCAGATATTGACTATATATAGGTGCTGGGATTTTTGATATAGAAATTTAGAAAATATCAGCTCTAGCATACTGAATTTACTGCTTCTAGAGACAAAGCCTACATTGACAATCGTTTGGGTCATTTTAGTGTACAGACTTTGCACTAAACACAGTAGTTGAGGCATATGGAATTTGCACAAATGTACTGGGAAATTCCCCAGATGATATTATTCAGCACAGCGCAGTTCTATACCTGTTGGGGGGTGCAGGAACATGGGCATGCTGATGCTATAATTGGAGCCCATGCAAACAGAGGCCTGTGACGAGCATTTCATGAGAGCTGTTTACAAAGGAGCCAGGGGGAGGGGAAAAGAAGAAATCAAATTTCATGATGGGGCTCAACTGCTAGTAAAATCCTATTAATCCATGAAGTGTTTATTGAATTCAGACAAGCAATTATCCAAGGTATTGTGAAGTGTCATTGAATGAGCAGGCTTAAGATCTGGGGTGATGGGGAGGGAGAATTCAATGCCAGCACATCACCTGAAACCCTCCCTCTTAGAGGGTCTGCATGGGAAACGGCCAACCTGTGGGAGACCTGAGATTAGCAAGGCAAGGGGAAAACATATACACTATCTGTGCTGTGATCCACTCAATAAGCATGTCTCCAGCATCTCCAAAGGGTATTAATACCTAACTTCTCCTACCCAGACCATTCTGAGCTGTAACTTATAAGGGAAGCAAATTCAATAAGACATTGCATCATACTCATTCCCTCACCAGAACCTAGAAAACCTAACACCCTGGATAGGACTCTTGATGCCTAACCTAGTTCAGTGAAGTAAATGGGGTGTTTTCACCCCACACTCAACCAATGGGCTTTTGCCAGTTAATCCTCCTCTACTGATAATACCCAGATGCCCAGAGGAGGGAGCAGTCAGAGATAAGTGGAAGGTTTTTATCTGATGATGAGAGATTAGCTGGAAATGAGTGAAAGATTATCATTTGGGGATCTGTGGGAACTCTTCATGCGTTGCTGTCATTTGAATGCAGCTCTAAAGCTCCTGCATTGGAAAGTGCATTCCCAGTGCACCAGTGTTGAGAGGCGGGGCTTTGAGGAGGTTTTAGGTCCTACAGGAATCATTTTGTAGTGGGAGTGGGTTCATTCACGTGGTGATGGGCTTGTTAAGGAGTAGGGTTTGCCCTCTTTGTGCTGGGGATCAGTTTCTCGTATCTTCTCTTGCTCTCCGCCCCCTGCCATGTGATGATACAGTCCAAAGGCTCTTCGTATCCCAGCATCACACTCTGCTACTTGTAAGTTTCTTTTAGTTACCAATTGCTGAGTACATAGTAATTTTTTTTTTCTTAGTGACACTGAGTAGACTAGAAAACCTGTATTAAGAAAGAGAATTCAATTCTTGCCGCTTGTGGGGGGGGGTACCCAATGTTTTCTCGGTTGTATGAGACTCTTCAGTAAACCACAGCTCTCCATCAGACAGCATGTCCTTTTCTGAAGGTGGCTGTCGTGACCATTCGTGGCCACCTGACAAGTGGCATGACTGTCTTCCTAACAGGCCATGGAAATCTCTAACTACGTATGTCACTTTCCCAGGAGGTGCTCTCTTAAGATGAAGTTGATGGTGCGCTGAGCTAGTGATAGTTTAACCTTGCCATAGCAACACAACCTTCAAGTTGACCTTCAAAGGGCTTCATCTTCACATAGGTGTAATTATGTGTAAATGTGTGTATATGTATTGGGGTGTGTGTGTGTGTGTGTGTGTAAAATCAACAGTTTTCAACTTTATATTCTGATATGTGCTCCACATATATTAAGGATTTGACACTAGTTTTCACATGAAGAGAGGGAGGGCTCCCTGGAATGCTGGAAAGAGGCCCAAAAGGCCCGGTGTGACCCTGTCCACCATTAGGGGGTCTGGCAAAGTGATCTATTAACTTGATAAACACTGATGGCATGTCCAGAGATCTCTAGCAACCGTCAAATGGCAGTTTAGGGCAGAAAGGGATAAGATGTACTTTGAGAGCCTTTGAGTGTTATAAACAAAACAACTGAGAACAAAAATTATGAAAGTTAAAGTTTTCGAGGTCATTTTCCTTCCGATCAGAACCCATCTCAATGATGGTTCCCTCTGTCACATTTCCGATGTTTCCTTGTAAGCTGGGGCACCAGTGCCTAACTGCGAGGCTTCCTGTGGTAGGCATAGATGAGCAGCAGCATGTCTTCAGGTCGCAGTGACTACAGACATCGAATGCAATCCCTGAAGGTTACTCTAACAACCATCATGTTGAAGGGTAGCATGAGCCCCCTGTATGTGCAGGGACAGCGAGTTTTACCTCACACTTTCTCTACATAGAAGTAAAAAGAATAGTCAGGCAGGGTCTAAGTGTTTCCCTTAGAGTTTGTTGCCTTGTGAGGTCATAGTGTTAGACTCGAGTGGGGCTGGATAGATGATGTAAATGTTAAGAAATGAGGCATTTGTACAGCACCCTGGTGACCCCGTCCTCACGCATACCCAGTCATACAGTTTCCAGGGCTGGTGCTCAGGAACTCCTAAGAGCTAACGGCTGGGCCACCTGACAGGAGGAAAGGAGATACAAACCCTTATACCTTTGTTCTTCTTTCAAAACCTGTGGAAGCCCTTTTTCCTCTTAGAAGCTTTGCTGACCCTCCCTCCTTCCGTTTGGGCAAATTAAGTTATCCAGACAGCATGTATGCCCTTCTTCTATGTTATGGCTTTTACCTTTGTTCATCATCAAAAATCTGTCCTTCACAGGCTGGCAGGCTGATGAATGTCGTCAAGGCAGCGAGAGACTCTTGCTCATCTATGCCCACTCACTGCCAGTTCCTGTTTGTGAGGAGGGCAGTAGCTGTATTAAAGAAATGCTACATTTGAGGTGCTAGAGAGAGAGATGACATCTGAACTAAGCAATTTTACAGTCTGTAAATTAGAAATACTAGGGACACTAGTCTTCCTTTTGTTTACCCAACTCTGCATTGTTTACAAAACATGCCTGTTAACCTTGGCCCATGCAATCTTCTCATAAATTGTGTGGAAAGGAAGGACAATGTCCTTATTATGTAGCTGTTAAAGTTGGAAATCAGAGCGTTCAAGTAGTCAAATTATACAGACAGCTGAGCCAGAGAGGTATAATATAAAATTAGGACATTTCTAACTTTTCTCTTAACGTTTCCCTTTTCTCTTCCCCCTCCGTTCTCCCATTTTTATGTCAGATCTGTTTTTTTAATCTCAGTCCAGTTTTTACTATTGGCATAGGCAAAGGACAATCTTCCTTTCCCTTACAACTTCAACTTGCTTATCTGTGAAATGTGAGAACCACAATGAAAGCTTTCATTGGAGACTACATTACAGAATAAATAACATCAATTAGTTGCTTACTGTTTTCCAGACACTTAAAAAAATTAGATATATGGTGAAAACTATGATAATAGTAAAGAAAAATTTGCAAATACCCCAAACCTACCAGCACATTTTAAATGTTTTATGTGTGCTCTGTTTACTTGAAGGTTATAATAACTCTAAAATATAGATCACATTTTATAAAGATATTATGCCAAGAGAAAAGGATGTGAATCTATTGATGAGTGTTGTGAGCACACTCTCTTCACAGTGAGGCTATTTGCTGTATGCCCTGCCTACTTTTTTCCTCTGCTCTGTCAATGGTCAAAGACCAACCTATGTGAATACATTATTAGATCTAGGGTCTAAGTCTTGTGAAATCCAGTGTTGTATATTTCAACAGCTATGGTCTTGTACATACAACCTGTAGTATAAACCTGTGCCTACCCTAACTACTTTTTAGGTTGCAACATTTAAAACTGCCTCCCTATTAGGTCAAAATTGACTTCCAGGCGAGAATTTCAGGAGTGGTAAAACTCACTATAGATTTTGTCAACATCCTTTTGGGGGTAGAAATAGCCCACAAATCACCCAATTTTATAGTTCCCTTAGGAGTCTCAAATGTACAAAAACCAACTGGTTAAAAGGGAAGTGATCTAAGAATGTTGTGCAGTCAAGGCTGCTGACAAATGTGTTTGCATGTAGGTGCCTTCCCTTTCCCAGTAAAGGCTAAAGAAAGTCACAAAAGCCACAAGAAATGTGGGAGGGAAATAACGAGAGTGGACCTGCTTTGCCCATGGATTGGAAAGGGGAAGGCAGGAGCCATATATAATCCAACCGGGAAGCCTGTGGCTCACTGATTATCACTCACACTCTTTAGAGTACGAGAGATAGTGGCTACTATTCTGCAGGAAAGGGTAAGGGAGAGAACAGTTTATATGTTTGGAAATATTTCAGCACTACTCAACGTCCACTGTTGTGAGCAATTCAAAGAAAAAAAGACAAATTATTTCCCAATGAGTTGTATTTTGAGACAAGGCCTCCTTTTGCAGCCCAAGCTGTTCACGAACTCATGCGTCTCTTGCCTGTACCTCTAGTGTTCTGGGCCTGTGGGCCTGTGCCACCCTGCCTGCTTTTCCTGTCTTTATGGCTGCATCTCCGTAGTTGTGTCTCCTGATGTCAGGTTGCCTCTGTGATTAAATGCCTCTGGGCTGAAGGTGGAGAACTCCTGATACATCAGAAGCTGAGGCACCAGGACACATTCCTAAATGTGTACTAAGAGTGTCTGCACCCCTAAAATACCTTGGCTCCAGTTTGATATCATTCGCGTCATCATTTGCCTCATCCACTCTTTTGTGGATGTTTCTAGAGAATCGCGGGAAGAGATATTCTAAAAGAAAGCTCTGATCTACCATGTTTTAGGAAGGAAGATGGCCTTCTTATCCCATGATATACCACCTGCCTCATAAACATTTTTTTTTAATCCACAATGCTGAACCAGCTGAGCTGTGGCTCCCCTTTGGGAAAGCCCCCTCCAGTCCCTCTTTGAAATGCTTCCTTTGCTTTACTGAGTAAATGTCTCTTTAATCTGATTGTGTTCCTTGCCTGGATTCTCCTCTCAGAGAAGATAAGATCCAAGGCAGCCCCACCGTAAATAATTTCTTCTCTGTGTTTTGTTCTGAGTGTTCTGAAGGGGAAGTTGCATCATTCGGTTTCTTTAGTGGGTTGCCACTGCTTCCCCAGTGAACTCAGCAGTAAATTCAGGATGCAACAAGTCAGCCTGTCTCCTCCCACTGGACAGAAATGTGAACACCTGTGTAGCATCATGAAGTGCAGGATGACTTGGAGGGAGGGTCACATTAACCACTTCAACTCCAAGATTCTATAGTATTCAACATTATTATTTGAACAGACTATTAGAAATACATTTTTTTACCTGTGTTCTAGGTGTTAAGTTGAACCCTCACCTGTATCTTCCAGGAGACAGGACATACCTCAATGCTGAGGAAAGTATGTGTAAGCACATCCAGAGACTAGCAAGGCTTCTTTGGGTATTTTTTCCAGGCTCCCTTCACACCCAGCCATCCATCTTTCAGTCTGTTTTAGTGACGATTAAAAACGAAAGGAAGCTCAGAGAGGGAGAGAACTTAACTAGATTGATAGAAAGAGCTGATTATGTCTGTTCCTTTTGGGGTGGTGGGGACACTCCATATCTCAGACCAGAATTCCTGATCCTTTTCCAGACGACCGGAGTTTGTGGGAGTCAGCACCCACACCAGGTGTCTTATAAACATCTGTTGCTCCAGTTACCTCAGGGAGTCTGATGTCCCCTGACTCCACAGATACCTGCACACGTAGGCACATGTACACATTCAGACACATGGGTAAAAATAAAATATGAAAGCATACTTCTTGATTTAATTTAGTTCTGTCTGCCGATACATGGGTTTTGTTCCAGTGCTGTGGAATGTCTGTTCAAAAAGTTCTTGCCTTTCCCAATATCTTGAAGAGTATTCCCTATATTTTTATCTGTTTGTTTCAGTGTTTGGTTTTTAAAATAAAAATCTTTGATCCCTTTGAAAAAAAAAAACAAAACTGATAAACAAAAAACAATTTCTATGGGAAAAGAAGAAACTTCAAGAAGAGAGCATTTCTATGTTGGCTGTGGAGGAAAAAGCTGTAGGATTTTTCATTGGCTCAGGCCACAGGGCAAGGGGAGAGAATTCCCAGAGGAAGCCCCGGCAGTATTTCTTCTAGCTCTTTCATGTGCACAGAATATTCCTTTTGTTGTCAAGTCTTAAGAGTAGGAGCCAGTAATAAGGGAGCAAGAGAGGACCACCAGAGAATTTCGTATCCTTCCATTAGTTGTATCAGTCCTTTTCACCAAGCAGATACAACAGAGGCTAACAGGCTCAAGCAGCTATATTGAAACTCCACTCAAGGAACATCACCAGAAAAAGAAAACTGTGGCGTGACCCCAATACATGTGAGCAAGGGCATGGTTAGATTGAGGTTGTAGGAGAGAACCCCGTTCTTGTCTGTCAAAGGTACCTAGAGGTCTCTGAAACACTCTGAGCTGTGTACCATGAAAGGGCTGATGTTTGACCATTCATTACACAGTTGCTCTTTTGCTTGTTGACTTTTCTCTCATTGTATTATATTATTCTGGAGGTCACATTGTAGAAGGCTGGTGAAGAATCTAGACCCCAAATCTGAAGAATATATAACTTATATTTTCATATTTTAATAAAACATGAAAATATTTCCTGCCATGAAAAGAGAAAAAAATGCCTGGAGGTAAGTGGACGTGACTAACATCTAGAAATATATTGAGAACCAAACCCACACCATATTGGATATCATAAATCAAATGTAGGCATGTAATTTATTATATATAACATTGACAGAAAATTTTACATCATGATGCTAAGATAATGCCTGCAATAATCATAGTGAATATGAGTTAAAAGCAAAGCAAAGAAAAAGAATTGGAAGAAAATTGATAGATACAAAGGACAAGTACTAGTAGGTTTAAATTAAATATTTCTGAATAACAGCATACAAGAAAATGAACAATTCAAAGCTATGTTGCTGGAAAAAAAGCTGTTAGGGTCCAGAAGACGCTGAAAGTATGACCCCAGACTCAAGAAGCATACAAACAACAGAGGCTGTTTATTCTGCAGAAGACCAGCATGCTGGGGCCATCATTCAGGCAAAATGGTGACCCTAGACAAAAGTCTTCTTATGGGGAATTTGGGGAGTTTCAGAGACAGGTAGGTCATCCTTACTGTGATTGGGGCAGGTCAAAAGCAAGGGTATGAGTGCATCTATGATTGGCTAGGGCTAGCTAGGGCCTCATCAGGGGTTGGGGGCTCTCTAAACTGGTCCAAACCAGTCCGAACTGGTGGGAGGCAGGGACGTTACAAGGGTTAATTCCTGACTGCCTTGTGTCCATGTGGTCAGTGGGCTACAACTTGTGTTAAGAATATTCTACTACAAGATAAGGTAAGGCTGCCCCAAACAGATGTCCCTTCCCATTTCTGTGTTTATCTCTAGGCTGTTTCTTGGGTGGGAGATTTTACAATCTTGTTCCTAGAATTAGAGGCCTGGTCCTCTCATAGCTATGACATAAAAGAACACCAGGATTATTTAATTAAGAGCCACCACTATTTAGACATAACCTGGGTAAGAGAAGGATTGTAAATAGTAAAGTTTACTATTTTTAGGAAAAATAGATAGGGGAAAATTATCTACATAGAGAGCAAAATCAGGCTTACAGCCTTTTTAAAAATTTCATCACTCTGTGGAAGAACTCACTGGAAAACTGACTACAATGTTTTATGGAAAAGAGAAAGACTATGCCCAGGACCTTATATATCTGTATCCAAAGAACTATCATGACCAAATGTGTATAATGTTGAGGAATGTGGAAATCACAAGCACTTCTAGCTCCCAAAGAGATGAGCCCAAAGAACTTAAGAAGATACATACTTGGAAATTTAAGTATAAAGTTGATTTAAATACAAATGCAGAGCTCCAACTGATCAAACCAAGCAGAAATTGCTGGAGGACAGAGTGAGAAAGCTCACACTCTGGCAGATTAAGTACTGTCGTGTGCATTGCATTCATAAATTGCTTTTTATTGTTCGAGCACAGCGAGAAGATTTCTCTGGAAACAGGATTTCCCTACTCCACAGTTCAGAAGCAATCACATTTATGTCAAGTGTTCTTCAAGACTTCTTGTCTGGGGTGAATTGTCCGCTCAACTCTGTGACAGGAAGAGAACAGGAAAGCAGCGAGAGAGAGAGAGAGAGAGAGAGAGAGAGAGAGAGAGAGAGAGAATGGTGTCAGTGAGAACAGCTGGAAAGAAGCCATTTCCAACAGTGGTTACTGTTGTTTGTCCCATCATTTTAAAGTGGACATTTGCTCAACCATGTTCGTAGCAGTTTTATTCGTAACAGCCAGAATCTGGAAACAACCCAGATGTCCCTCAACTGAGGTATGGATACAGAAATTGCGGTACATTTACACAATGGAATACTACTCAGCAATTAAAAACAAGGAAATCATAAAATTTGCAGGCAAGTGTGGGAACTAGAAAATATTATTTGAGTGAGGTAAGCCAAAAGCAGAATGACTCAGATGGTACATACTCACTTATAAGTGGATATTAGACATATAATACAGGATAAACATACTAAAATTTGTACATTTGAAGAAGCTAATCAAGAAGGAGGACCCTGGGTAAGATGATCAGTCCTCATTCAGAAAGGCAAACAGGATGGACATCAGAAGAGGGAGAAAACAGGGAACAGGACAGAGGCCTACCACAGAGGGCCTCTGAAAGACTATCCAGCTAGGTATGGAAGAAGATGCTGAGACTCATAGCCAAACTTTGGGCAGAGTGCAGGGAATCATATGAAAGATGGAGAAGATGAAAGACCTGGAGGGGACAGGAGCTCCACAAGGAGAGCAACAGAACCAAAATATCTGGGCACAGGGGTCTTTTCTGAGACTGATACTCCAACCAAGGACCATGCATGGAGATAACCTAGAAACCCCTGCACAGAAGTAGCCCATGGCATCTCATCCAACTGGGCTCCGTAGTAATGGGAACAGGGACTGTCTCTGACATGAACTCACTGCCAGGCTCTTTGACCACCTCCTCCTGAGGAGGAGAGCAGCCTTACCAGTCCACAGAGGAAGACAATGCAGCCAGTCCTGATGAGAGCTGATAGGCCTGGGTCAAATGGAAGGGGAGGAAGACTGCACCTATCAGTGGACTGGGGGAGGGGCAAGGGAGGAGAAGAGGGAGGGAGGGTGGTATTGGGAAGGGACGAGGGAGGGGGCTACAGCTGGGATACAAAGTGAATAAATTTTAATTAATAAAAAAAAGTGCCTGCAGTGGGGGGGGGGGAAGGCATGGGTGGGCAATCCTTCAGCTGCCTGAGAGAAAGCTTGGTTTGGAACTTCAACTGAGTAGCTCAACTTCTTACTCGATTTCTACAGAACATTTCCAAGCTCAAAACTGCTACTTTTCTAGCTTCTCCTTTTCCTCCCCCTCTTCCTTTTCTTCCTTCCTTCTCTTTTCCTCTTCCTCCTCCTCCTAATTAGAAGCTTCTTTTGAGAGGACCCTCTGCTCTGCACAGGACTCTTTGAATTAGGCCCTCAAGTATACTGTCTTAAAGGAGCTTCCCCAGCCAGTTTCTGCCAGATATTTTTGAGTACCCTATTTGATCATGTTTTACTGTCTGTCTGTCTGCCCATCTGTCCATCTATTTACCTGTCTGTCATCTATCAATTATATATTGTTTGCTATCCCTTTGTTTTGGTTTGCTATAAACCTAACCAGGTGAAAGTATGGTTATTGTAGGTCACCCTCGGAACCTTAGAGGACAAGTGTATAATAAAGGAGGCCAAAGCAAGCAGAAACATGTTAACTGATAACCAAGAAATAGTAAGAGACAGTGGTTCTGAAAGTGTTTGTCTAAGAAATGATGAAAACCCAAACACACCTGAGTTACACAGTTAACACAGTGAGATGGTGAGACTCAGTCTCACAAAAAAAAAAAAAAAAAAAAAAAAAAATTTACGAAAACTATTAGAAAGTTTGAAGGTCTTGAAAAAATATTCTTAAGAATCCTATTAAAATAACATAAGTGTAAAACATACGATTATAAACTAATCATCTTGAGACATATCTATCAAATGTGGACATTTTGATATAGAAATAAATGTGTTTTTTAATGCATGGAATAACCGAGTCTAACGGTGGGTTTAATAACTGATGTGATTTTCTAGTAGTGACAAGCATTAATGATAGTTTAAAGTATCAATAACACATGACATTATATGAAGATATCTGTCACAGGTACTGTGTAAATTTCTAGAGTTTGTAGTGTACCTTTGCAGTTGAAAGATAGTCTACATTCCAGTAAGAGTTTAGCAATATTGAAGATTTAATCACTCACATTCGCAGACCCTCTGAACTCTCTCTGAGTGGGTGTTGAGGAGCTCCTAGACTCTCAACAAGGTTCTAAATGTATGAGACCCTTCTGCAGTGAGTATTTATAATTTGAGCTATTTGTGTCTGTGCTGTGCGCTGTGTGCTGTGAACACTGCAGTGTAAGTAAACAGTTTCTGATTAACAGAGCAGTCTTCTTAGGCCCGGGAACTCTTAGCATCACCCTCATCCATGATATTAACAGGACCTTTGGAGAAACAAAATCAGACACAAGAAATTCTGGGTTCACAAGTTTTTCACTCAGCTCTACTTGAGAGACATGTGAATGTCCTGGCTATCTTCTCCTCCTCCTCCAGGCAGCAGGTCCTATAAAGATAACATTTACACAATGGTGTACTACTCAGCAATTAAAAACAAGGAAATCATGAAATTTACAGGCAAATTGTAGGAACTAGAAAAGAACATCCCAAGTGAGGTATCCCAGAAGCAGAAAGACATACATGGTATATACTCACTTATAAGTGGATACTAGACCTATACAATAGGATAATCATACTAAGTCTGTACACCTAAGGAAGCTAATCAAGAAGGGGGACTCTGGTTAAGATGATCAATCCTCATTCAGAAAGGCAAATGAGATAGACATCAGAAGAAGGTGTACAGGACGGGAGCCTACCACAGAGGGCCTCTGAAAGACTCTACCCAGGAGGGCATTAAAGCAGATGCTGAGACTCATAACCAAACTTTGGGTAGAGTGCAGGGAATCTTATGAAAGAAGAAGGAGATAGTCAGATCTGGAGACGACAGGAGTGCCACAGGGAGAGCAACAGAACCAAAAAATCTGGGCCTAGGTGTCTTTTCTGAGACTGATACTCCAACCAAGGACCATGCATGGAGATAACCTTAGAACCCCTGCACAGATGTAGTCCATGGCAGCTCAGTCTCCAAATGGGTTCATTAGTAAGGTGAACAGGGGCTCTCTCTGACATGAACTCAGTGGCTGGCTCTTTGATCTCATCCCTCTGAGGTGTATGTGTGTGTGTGGGGGGGGCGCCTTACCAGGCCACAGAGGAAGACTAGGAAAGACAGTCCTGATGATATCTGATAGGCTAGGGTCAGATGGAAGAGGAGGAGGTCCTCCACTATCAGTGGACTAGGGAAAGGACGTGGGAGGAGATGAAGGAGGGAGGTAGAGTAGGATTGGGAGGGGACGAGGGAGGGGTCTACAGCTGGGATACAAAGTGAATAAATTGTAATAAATAAAAATTATAGTAAAAAATGGTAGATATATTTTTAATGATATAAACCAAATAACGAGAAATAAATTTCCCCAGAGAAAGACAAGGGAACAGGAGACAAAATGAGCCTGGTAGTTTTCACAAAATTTTCTTTTCTGTTATGCAAGAGACTTTTATCAACATTGTCTATGGGTAATGAATAGATAGATGGATGGATGGATGGTATTTTTAGGGCTAGCGAGCCTATTATAGATTACAGTTCAGCTAGATGAGCATCAGTTTCTTATTATCAGTCTTCATTGTTATTTTTGTTGGTGGTTTTGTGGTTTGTTTGTTTTTGTTCTGAGTGGTAAAAACATTCAAAACACTAGAATTTGTTTTTGTGTGTATGTTTTTAAGACAGTCTTGCTATATAACCCACAGCCCATGCTGGCCTGGTGCTCAATATGTAGCTCAGGCTGGTCTACTTGGATCTATAACAGTCTTCCTGACTCAGCCTCCTAAATGCTAGAATGACAGGACTGAGCCACCACACAGGGTGGCTCATTAGACCTTAAGCAGAGCATGTTAGTGTTCATAATATGGGTGAACCTTGTATAATCAGTTAATGGCTTTCAGGAAAAACAAACTCTGCCAGAGGGAGATGTAATTCTGCAGGGAGAGTGGATCCGATCTCTAGCTGCAACATTCACTCTCCCATTAGTCTCCAGACTCCAGACTTTAGATTTACCAGCCTTACAGTTTCGAAAGTCAGTTCCTTGAAATAAATTATTTTTTTCTTTCTGTATTTTAGTCTCTGGGATCTCTTACTTTTATAACTTTTTACCAAAATCTCTTCTAAATAGAGGGGGAAGCTGGCCCCGACTCACCAATGCCTTTTATAGATTGCACCAAAGCTGAAAGTCCTCACTGGCCCTGTCTTACTTGGGGACTGAATAGAAAGCAGTCCCAGTCCAGGAAGAGATTGCAGTCTGGTCTAATTATCAGCTGTGGTTTTTCCAATGGTAGAATTGGAACACAGGGCTCAAAAACACTAGGCAAATGCTAGGGGAGTGCTTGCCCCACTGAGTTGCACGGCCAGTCTGACACTAGCTCCTTCCCAGGCAGCAGCTGTTCATGTGAAAGAAGATGGGAGTCCAAAGGCTCATGTGAAAGAAGGTGGGGGAGGAAGGGTTTTGCCATCTGCCCTTGCTATCTACTGCTCTTTACTGTCCCTGTAGTATTATTTACCACAAGATCTCGTTATCCCATCCCTATCCCTAGTTCCCTGAAACTTTGGTTCCTATCTCCAGTTCTTTCATCATTGTGAATGACCTCAGTTCCTACAGCAGCTAGTCATTTAATGCCTCATCCACTTGTTCTCTTACTTCCTGGTGTCTGATGACCATTTTATCCTTCACAGTCCCAAGTTTTATCTCAGTTCCTGTTATCATCAGTAATTGACCCAGTTCCAAAACTTCAATCCCAAAATCCACTTATTCCACACATCCTCTGTCTTCCTCTTCCAGCTAGCTTGTTCTAATGTCCCTCTGCTGCAGTTCTTGGACCAGGGAAACCCACTGCTTCATCAGTTGTGTTCTCCCTATCCATCCATGCCCCCCAATCCTAGCTGGAAGTGTTCCCTGCCCCTGGGATTGCGTATCATTCCATTGTCTTTAATGATACTGATGTCATAGCAGATGTCTTTCACTAGGTGGAGATGCAAGCATCTCTCTGGCCATTTGAGCCCATGTATTCTTGGAAGAGGCTTCTGTGATTTTAAAGGGCAGTCCACTCTTAGGAAAAATGATGAGGTGGCACCTTTGAAGAAAGGTAGACGTGGATTTCTCAGCAGGTAAAATGAAGTTACTGTTTTCCAATTTTCCACATTGTGTGCTACTACTGTAAATGGCAAAGAGTGAACTTGACCTTATGAATCCATGAGCTAAAGTGACTGCATGCACCCACCTGCTTTGAAAATCTTCCCTTTGTTCTTTTTGTTCATAAATGATGTCTTGTTTTGTGCATTTAGTCAATTTGAAAGCTTTCTTTCTCTTGTATCATATTGCATTTCCTAGTTGTTGACCAGTTGGATAGAAAACATATACTCATACCAGTTCCAAGGGATGTGTGGTGTGAATAATCTCTAAAGACTCTGATTATATAGGTAACCTAATACCTTCATATAACTGTTCTGATTAAAATTAACTAAAATAAAATCAAACTAAAGATGTAGTTTCCCAGTTACGCTAGTCATATTTCATGTACTTCATATTGTTGTATGGTTGGTGACTGCTCCTCTGGGTAGCCTAGAAGATACTGCCAATTCTACAGTGTTCTGTAGTACAATACAATCTTAGGGCAGGGGAATGAGCCTATGAATGTGCATAGACTCTCGCTCCTGGACTGTTTCTGTACAAGCTGCAGACTAAGAAGGATCCTTAGTCTTTCCATGTTTGTGACGGAAAACAGAGAACAAGTGGCAAAGAACGTGTGAAGCTTGCAAAGACCAACCTATTTACTGTCTAGCATTTCACAGAAGAGAACATGGTTATCATGTTTAGAGAAAAAAGGACACTGAAATGTATACCCATTTTGTAGTGGACATGCTTGTGGTCAGTGTTGGGTATGGGGACTCAGGAACGGAGTTTACATACATTGAACACCAATTTACTCTTATAAATACTGAAAAAAGGAAACCTTTAAAATTCCAGCCACTGGAACTTTTTTGGTGAATTATATGCTTGAAGACTCCTAGGACTTCGGTGGAAGAGCTAGGCCTTCAAAGGCAAGCCCTAACCGTATAACTAATTCAAGGGAAAGAACTACTGATGGTATTATAAGCAGTTGGTTCTAGGGATTGTGGTGAAACAAGATTAGAGGCTAAGGGAAGGACAGTGATTAATGTGGGGTGCTGGTATTTTAATAGCCCAACTACCCAACTGACATACCTTCCTAGGAGGAAGCCCTAAACTAATGCAGTCTTGAAGTACAAAAGCTATGCCCTGTTTTATACCTCCAGATTTGGCTTTGATATTTGAAAGGTATGATCAAGGCCTTTGGAGCTTGGGAAATGACATTGGAAAACTCACGGATGCTATTGTGATGGGAAATTGAAGCAGCCCCATAAGGACTGCTCGACTCAGTGCCTTTCAGTTTTTATATTCTCTGAGAACAGCAAGTGAGTCTTGTTTGGTGAGAAGAGGATGACAGTTATCACAATAAAGATGAGTAAAAGGTGCAGTCCTGAAAATGTACATTTTGCTTGAAACTGCAGTAATGAAAGCAAAAGGGTAAATTTTTTCCTTTGTACATCTGTTGTAGAGTTCAACATTGAATTCCTAGGAAACTTAACTGAATGATACAATCGATGGAAGAATTACAGTATTACAAAAGAGTACAGGCAACATCTGATAAATTTGTACTTCTGCTAGCCCTGTTTTCTGGAATTTTTTGATCATAACTATTTGACAAAGAGCTTAGTTGACCTCTGTGAAATTCTAGTATTTGATTGTGGGGGGACAAATTAAGTGGTCATGACCTTTTTCAGTTTCATACATGGCTGATGCAAGACCTAAGGAGTTTTGGATCCTTCCCTTTGCCATACGAGGGAAGGTTTTATCATTAGCTGCATTTGTTCAATGATGTTTTCATTTTATTTAGAACTCAAAACTTCTTTAATCAAGAGACCATATTCTTCAGCCAGTGTCTCTATGGGCCAAATATGAAGGAGGCTATGCCAAGTTCAGAGCTTTCAGTTCATAGATGTAAAGTTTCGACCTGAATTCAAAACTTTTGGTGCATGAGTTAATTTATATCTGGCAAAGAATGACTTCCAGGTTTAAAAAGGAGAGAAGGGAACTTTGCTTGGAAGCCCATTGTAATGCTTCTCAAGAAAGAACTCAGGAAACCTGGCACAGGGGACATCAACAAGAAACACATGGATTAAATTGTCCTCTAAGGAAGGATGGCTTTAAAAATTAAGAATAATAAAACATTGGGAAAGTTTGCTGATATTTTAGAGGTCTAAGCTTTGGAAGAGAAATGAATAAATTGAGAACATACTCTTTTTATCTAACCCCAAATCAATCATCACTGACTTATCTTCTATTACATCTGTTTCAAAGGGGAAATGAGTGAGGCACCAAGTCCCCAATCAGACCCCGTGGGGATCGGGGTTTACTTGTGATGATAAGTCTTGTTCTTGTTTCCCTGTGGCAGTTGCAAATTGGTGCAATACTTCCTTTGCTGGAGAGTCCTGGATGTGGTGATCTTGCATAATAATGAACTTCTTCAATCCCATGGATGTTCGTCCCATGGCAGGGGCAAAAGAAACACACTGGCCATCATAAAAGTGTAAAGTTTGGGCCATACATTCCCCAAGGATTATATAATACCTTCTTTATATTCCATGCAGTGGCATTGTATCTGCCTGGATTTAATGTATGCATATTTAACTCCTGAGTATGCTCTCCCAAATTTAAACCCAAAAAAAGAGGGGGAAAAAGAGGAACGAAAACAACAATTATAGGTGACTGCTCTTGTCATTCTCCTGACTGACTTGAGGTAGGAAAACAAGATCTTCGGCCTCAGGTGGTCTCACTTCCATGGGGCTTATCAGGGCATCTCACTGAACTGAAAGTAACTGTAGTGATTACCTACAAAGTTCTGGGAGTTTATATAAAATAGCCACTTGTGTGAGCCACTTACTGTAATAGTTCAACTAAAAATCCAGTAATTTTTCTTCCAAAGAGGACTCTGATAGGTTTACTAGGAAACTGTGTACCAGTGTGGTCCACTTCGAAGAAACTTTAAATTTGCTGCCACATGCCTTTCCTTTCTTTTGCTCCAGGTTTTGAACTTAGGGTTTGCCCAAGACAGGGCTGTTAATTGTTTTCACATGGTGTGCCTTACTTTCTATAGGTAAGCCTGATGCAACAGTTCTTTCTTTTTTTTTAATTTGTAAGGATTTATCTACTTTCCCTACGTAATAAATATATTACGTCTTAACAAAACATATTCTTGTAGTGTAGTTGTTTCTGCAGCTTCCCAACCATTAGCTGAGTTCCTTGGAACCCCACGGCTTCTTGTGGGTGTCTTGATTGCATTTGGAACCCCTGGGATCCGTAACTAATTTTTTCTGTTCATGTGTTTGGGTTTCTATTTGCTGTTATGGTCTATCTCAGCCATATACAGGGAAATGGACTTTCTTTGAGCTCCAGGCTCCACTGGAGAGGAGCTGTCTTGACCACTCTTCAAGGGAAACTTTCCAATGGTTATCATCTACAGAAAGCTGGGACTTGGGTTAGGACAATGGACATTCAGAGGGGACCTAAAACTATGGCATAGCACTATCAACTCCTGTCATTGTTCAATGAAAAACACAGGAAGATGAAAAGGAGATGGAGGTGATCAGAAGTGCAATGTTGACAAAAGATGGGCTTTGTAGAGTCCAGGCTTTCTCTACCTAGAAGCAAGACTAGGACACAGGATTAAAAATAGGCATTTAGGGATAAACTTTTCTTAAAGAGTTTTTAAAATCTATGCTCATAAAACATATTGTTCTGTGAATCTCTTCTGATTCCCGCCCCTCCCCCCCATAGGTTTGAGTCATGGCAGTGGTGGTCTCACCAGTGATTTGAACAGGATTCTATGCTATGTTTTCTCCAATAGTTTGCATGGAGTTTGCATGATTTCATCTTCAAATTGTTTAAAGAATTTTCTGGTGAAGCTATCCATGTTTATAATCCCCTTCTGTGCATGACTGAGCTAAGATCTCAGGCTTTAGCCACAAGCCATCTTGCGGGCCTCTCATTTTCATACTTGATCCTGTTATTTTTATCTTCTTTCTTTGATGAGATATAATTATTTAGGTTTTCATCACTAAATAACACATGAACATTAGACTTAACTCTTTAATTTTATACATTCTTGTAAGATTAAATGTGATTTGTGAACCCCTAAAATAATTCTCTTTGGAATAAGGTCAGTCAGAGCTTATATATTTGTGTGTGTGTGTGTGTGTGTGTGTGTGTGTGTGTGTGAGAGAGAGAGAGAGAGAGAGAGAGAGAGAGAGAGAGAGAGAGAGAGAATTAATCTTGAGTGCCAACTTGATGAGGTTAGAACCTCCCAGGAGACACACCTCTGGGTATCCATGGAGGATTTTACAGATACATTTATATACAAATGAATTAATACATATATCCACAAATGAATTGCTAGAACCCAAGCTTTGGCTGGTTGGTTAATTTCTGCTTATACATATATATATATATATATATTTTTTTTTAAAAAAAACTCTGAGTTTCACATTTGCAGATGCTGTTTTCTTCTTTATTATTCCTTTACATATTTCCGGGCCCTGTTTGGAGCCTAGTCATCTAGCTTACATGGATGAGGCAGGCCTGTGGGTATGGTACTAGCCTGGGCTGCATTAATGAGTCAGAAACTACCTCAAACTACATGGAAAGACCCTGTCTTACAAGACAATAAAGGGGGTATGGCAAGAAATACTTAGAGAAATTGAGGGAAGGTTCAGACTAAAAGATACCAAAGGTTACGGGATGACTAAATACAAACTCCGACAGATCTGGGATTGGGCTTGCAGCAGAGTTGATGATTATATGGTGGTTTTCTAACTTTTAGAAAATACAGGCTGAGCTGTTCAGGGTTAAGTGATCTTCTTGTGTGTAACTTTAATAAGTCTAAATACTTACAAACATGCACACACCCATGCACGCAGACACACACACACACACACACACACACACACACACACACGCACGCACGCACGCACATGCATGCATACATACATGCACTCATGCAATGAATCAGCAAATGTCAATGGCCACTGAGCAAGATGTGAATCATGTTTGGAGGAAGAATAGGCAAAAGTTATTTTTGAGAGTAGTTCTTGAGACTTAGCAAGTGGTGAGTCAGCTCCAACACACAGGCTTGGGTATCTTACTTCCAGGTGGGTGCCTGCTCAGCCCTATGGGAGAGTAAATGAGTTTGGTTTAAGCAGAGAGATAGCGGGATGATTTCATTCTCTGCTGGTAGCTTCTCTCAAGATCGGCTCTGACTCAGTTTCAGCAGCCCTGTGGTGCCAGGATGACATGGAGGTAGCTTATCTTTGTCAGTCAACAAGCAAGTTTGCTACATGCCCACATGCCTGCCTGTCACTCCCCATTACATACGCCTGAAACCGACACCGAAAGAGAAGAAGCCTCGGAGATAGCCTCCTTTCTTCCTCGAGTCATTCATCATGAATTTTAGCAGCAGAATGTTCCCAAGCTCTTGGTGCCGCCTCATGAAACCAGAGCTGACTTCTTGCTAAATTCCAGCATTAGTCATGGTTCTGTTGTCAGAGCGCTTTTTTGTTTTTTGTTTGTTTAATGAAATTTTTCTCATGACTGTAACGATTTATTCAGGGCGGAGGTGGTAGAATTTAGGACTTGGGGAGAATCAGGGATTTTCCTACCTCTTTATAGGTGATCACTGCTGACGTTAGTGGAGGAGAAAAATCTCCTATAATGGCAGTGACCAAGTCAGTCAAGCAGAAACGATATGGGTAGTGTTACCAGAGAAAGAAAACATTTTGATGGGGGCGTATGTGTGCATTTGTGATATGTGTGTGTGTTGGGGGGGGTGAGGGTGGAAAAATGAAACCTGTGACAAGCTACACTAAGTCCTGCGGGTATTAATCACCTAGCCTTGGTTGCGGATGACTCCGCAGCCTCTGCAGTGTTCACTTGTTATGGGAGAATGCAACCAATCTCGGTGTCTGGCAAGGTGATTAATGGGGATGTTGCCGCTTCTACAGGGAAAAAGGCTGCTTCCTTCCAGACATACTTGCTGCCCAGAAGCACCTGCCTCATTCCAGGGAATGCTATCGCATAATTAGTAGATGAAGCTTGCCTACCTCAGTGAGTGTCCGGGCAAAAGGTAATGTTTAGCTGGGCATGAATCTGAGCTGTAACAACAATGCTGGAGCCCACGATTTGGATCCTTTAATCAATTTAAAGACGGCCTCGGTCAGAATCACTGACCAATTGTTCAACGTGGAGACTGTTCCAGGAAAACTGTCCTCTCTTCAGGGAATCAGAGTTACTTGTAGAAGTACAGAAACCAGTTCCAGATGAGTCGAAGAGTAACAAATCATAGAGCTGGCCCTAAATGCAATTACTCTTTTATGCCGTTTCTTCCCTTCTGCACCATCTCTTCCTGTTACAGTTAGTCTCACTCTGAGGCTTATCTTAGCCTTAGCATTAGTTCTGGATTGAGAAGAGTTTGAAGAGAAGTGATAAACTACAGTCAAGATGAGTTAAGTAGTCTTGTGTCAACAGACAAACAATTTTTAAGCATTACTCTGATTTAATTTTATCTACTGATATAGATATAAGTACTGAAAGGATCATAGTTTCCGGGAAAGCAAATGATAGACACACAGATGAAGTAAGATTCAAGGTCTTCTCAGGGCTTCATTGCTACTTCTAAATTCCTCCTACAAATTTCTGCATTCTAATTTTACATTTTCATCATTCAAATGTCCATCTTGGCTACCTTATATTCCAGGCACTAGACTAAGTGAACTAATATGATTCCTACCTTAACAAAACTCACCAGGTGATATGGACATCAACATAGGGACAGAAAGAACAAAATTGCATTACAGGGTTTGATAGGTTCAAGGAAAGAAAACATGTATGATGATGTGATACAAAATACATGTGCAGAGAGCTGGTGATTCTTTATGACTTGTTAGGATGGACTCTGAGAGCAGGAGATACTGAGACTATAGGATAAGAAGAGAGATGTCATGCAGAGTTATGTATATCTCCTCATGAAGAAAAGGATTCATAAGCCCAACCATTCTGAGGTGAGAAAGACACGGTCTGTTAACAGGTTAGAACTGAGATCAAGTTGGGAAAGGACCGAGGAGAGAGGGAGAAAAAAGTCTGGGAAGAAATTGCTGTGTGAGCCATAACAAGACCAGGCCAGGTCCTCAAGGAGTTGACTGTTCTGACGATACTAGGGGCAAAAGCCAGCAGGCTTACACAGAAGCCCCACTGGCTTCCAAGGCTCAGCTCCTTGTTGCTTTTGTATCATCAGTGTTACCTTGAGTCGTGTTTGACTTTCAGTTATAGATCCTCTCGAAACTTTTTAGGATAAACTATAACTAGCTCAGAGGAAGGTTCTGGACCACCCACTGGTAGATTTAATACCAGCTGCATCCCATTTTCCAGGAACTGTTCATTTGGTTTCAGTCTCACTGGTCCTGTCATGGGGACACCTGGACGAGGATGTTGCAGAAGAGAATGTTTCATCTTTTGCTTTGCACCCTGACAGATTTAATGATTGGTCGTTTTTATATTTCCCACGGACCATGCAGCTTTAGCTTCCATTGTCCTTCCACATCTTTTACCGAAGCCGTTTGTTCTTGTTAGCATGCCCTTTTCCAAGTGTCACTCATTTGACATCCTTCAAAATCAAATGTGATGCCAACATTGTTTTGAAGATCCACTTGCTCTGAGCCGTTTTATCACCAAGCAATTCAGTTTCTTATATGTAACTGTATCTTTTCCCTTATGTTTAATAATTATTAAAACGAGTCGCAGCCCGTGTAAGTATGAGTATATAGGTGCTATGAAGCAGTTAATTCACATTGTCATTATCAGTAGTTGGTTGGTCTATTGCAAGGTAGATTTTCAAAAAGCCCAGTACATTGGGCATGTACGTCACTTGGCAGATTGCTTGCCTAGTATTCATAATGTCCTTGGTTTAATCCCCTGCACCTCATACCTTTGGGCTGATACCTGTAATCCTAGCACTTGGGAAGATGGAGTTAGGAGGGTCAGAAGCTCAGGATTATCTTCATCTAGAAGTTTGTCTGCTTAGGACACATGATATTCTGTCTAGAATAAAAGAGGTAGGCAGGAGAAGGTTGTCATGGGATTGCTCAGTCGGTAGATGTGCTCACTGCCAAGCCTGATGAGCTGCATTCAATCCTCAGAACCTGCATGGTAGAGGAAGAGAACCAGCTTCTACAAGTTGTCTTCTGACTTCCACATGAGTCAGACACAGACACAAATGTAGTCATAAAGAAAAACCTAAGTAAATTGAATGCTTGCTAGCCATTCATGCTCTGCCACACATCATGCATTTTGCACCACTAACAACAATTCAACTTTGTAATGTGTGGGGGCAGATGAGTCATTGTTTTTTCCAGGACCTTAATGAATTCTCTATAATACAATACTCGGTGGGCTTCACACTACACAGCACAATAGTTGCTGAGTGATTATACAGGCTTTATTCTGAGTACTCTCCATCTATCAACTAAGTCTCAAGTTTGGTCCTTAAGTCAGTCTTTTAAGGAGGCCCTAGACACCACTCGTATTTGACAGGTCAGAAAACAGATTCAGGATGAAAAGTGATTTGTGCAAAACTTCCCAAACTAGTAGACGTTAGGACAAGTACAAACCAAGTCTGTTGGAGTCTAAGGCCTGTGCTCTCCTGTGTCCTATTGATAGACCTCTACTCTGTAGAGGTGGGTAAAGGTGACCTTGATAGGGAGACTTCTCCCATTTTCTTTCTGACCTAGGTAATTTTCAAGCCATTTTTAGGGTGTAATTATTTTTTTTTTCATTTGTTTTATGATGATCTCTTTCAGGATGAGATGAGGTCCAAATTTATTAGTGTTTAGGCAAATGCTCTGAAAATAAGCTTAAGAATATTGTTCCAAGAAAAGATATATTCAACAATAAGGACTCCTGAATCTGCTAAGATCATCAGGAAAGCTAGGCACAGCACAGGAAAAAGTTGAATATAGGAGGGCAGGAAGGAAGGGTTGGGTTGAAAGAAAGAGAGAGTAAGTGGCTCACAGCAAAATTTAATGGATTTTAAATCCAAAGGCTTTGGAAGGAGCATAACTCAGTATTGGAGCATGATTCTATTTAGCTAGCAGAGATTAAACCTCATGCCCATGCAATGTAATCCTCCGGTACAAACATATCTCAAGTTACATGCCTCGCAGAAATGGCCCTGGCAGCCTGGCAGACAGGTCACCATAGGAAGCACCTTGTAAACAGAATACCACCAAGCTGGGTTGCAATTGGTCAGAATCATGGTTGTAGGTCTGTTTTCTCAGGCCAGACAGTTGTCATAGGGCAGAGAAGAGGCGGCTAAGTGTCACAGGTATTTCAGTGACATATGGGAGTTTCCAGTAACTCATAATCTAGGGAGGAGGAGCCACTGGGGAGTGAATATCAGAGGAATAAGAAAGTCCTGGAAAAATAAATCTGAGCTGATGTCCAAGCATGCCAGGCTGGAATCTTGAACTGCTTCCATGTCAAGTTTTTGCTTTGTTTCTTGTCTTCCATGTTGGGCGTTGGTCTGATGCTTGTATTTTGATGCTAATTACTGACCCCCAAGATCTGGTTACTGCCCTATCCTTGTGTAAACCTGCATAAGACATTATTCCTGATTGGTTAATAAAAAAGGCCTGTACCTGGGCAGGGTGAAAGGAAGTAGGCATGGCTAAGGTTCCCAGACTTTGGGGACAAGAAAGTCACAGGAAGGAGACAGACAGGCAGGAAGAGAGGAAAGAGGGAAAGCTACAATGGGTCAGCATGGAAAAGGGACCACTTGGGCCAGGAGGAAGGACTTTGAAAGTGGCGTGGAAAGGAGCAATCTAGATAAAGGACAAGCAAGGCACTAAGATCAACAATTAATAAATGGGACCTAATGAGACTGAAAAACTTCTGTAAGGCAAAGGACACCTTCAAAAAGACAAAACGGCAGCCAACATAGTGGGGAAAGATATTCACCAACTCTACATGTAATTTCCAAAATATATAAAGTACTCAATAAAGTAGACATCAACAAACCAAATAATCCAATTATAATGGGGTACAGACCAAAACAGAGAATTCTCAAGAGAGGAATCTCAAATGACCTAGCCAGCCTCATATTGCATACAAAGGAACTGAAGCTCAAAGAAACCAAAATCATTTGCCCAAAGGCCACATGCTAAAGACCATCATTGACAAGAAAAAATTGAGATTTTTTTTTTAATGCCAATTTGGCAACTCCCTCTTTCCTCCTTTCTGGCTGACTTTCATCATCTGCTCTTCCCCATCCCCCAGCACTTCCCTGTCCCAGTGCTGACTTTTGGAGTCACTTCCTAAGCAAAGCGTTTCATACTTCCTTGCAGAACTGAACCAGTCATGGCTTCTATTAGGGATAAGAAGTTACATCTCAAAGCCACAAGAACAACAACAACACCTGCCTACTTACAAACCAAACATGTTTAAAAGGAATGAATGGAAATTACACACAAAATAATTAATATTGGTTTTATTCTGATACTTTTGTCAGTTCTCTTTAGCTAATTGCATTTGGCTCTAACACCACAGCACCAATATTTTCTGTGAAGAATGTATTCTTTAACTTTTCAAAATGGCTTAGATTCTTCTAAGTAGAGTTTATAGTTTTTTACTTTGGAATTTTTTGATACTTGTATTGTTTGGTTTCTATTCTAGAAACCATAATAGTTTTTTAATAGTTTTTTTTCTTCATGGAGTCTCAGAGCAAACGTTATTAAATAAAATAGTTCCTGCTATATTATTTCCTATACTACACATAAATGTTTTATATCAAATATGTTCATAGCTACTATCCTATCCCTTCAGTTCAGTGTATCCTGCTTAATACATTTTATTAAAATGTGATCAAATACATTGTATTAGCTGTTCTTTTATTTGCCAAAATTATACACTCTAAAATTTATGCACTCCCTATTTCTTCAATTCTGTTTCAGAACATAATTTATAAACTACAGTAGTAACTCATTCAAAAATTTACCACAAGGCTGGACTCTCTGTGCTCTTTTTCTAGAACTAAAGGGTTTCATGTGTGTTAGACAAGTGCTCAGCCACTGAGACACATCCCAATAAATACTCTGAAAGACAGTTACACAATTTCAAAATCAAATCTCAGTGCTACTCATTGTTTAATTTGTTCAGTTTCCTCTTAATTACACAGGGGCATAAATTTCATTATATTCTAGTCTTTAAGCTTTGCTTTAAAATGAAACTAATAAAAGCAAAAACGAAGGGCTTCTTTTAAGATCCACTGACTTTTTTGATAAAGCTTTTATAAAGATTTTTGGAAAATGCAGACAAATTGCATACAAAACTTAATAACTAGAAATACTTAGTTGACTTAACATAGTTTCCTTTTCAAATGCTGAACATTTATACAATCCTCTTGTTTCTAAGTGAGAAAAATTCAACAAGAGGGTTAGTATGGAATTAGCACATGAAAGATGGTACATCTTTCTATCACATTTAAATTTTATTCAACATTAGTTTCACTAAACAAAATCCTTCAGTCATTCTGTACATAAAATATTGGTAAATTTTGAAATTGAAACTTCTGCTTTAAATTTTATTTTAAAATAATTATAAACTCATGGAAAGCTGTGAAAATAGTGCAGTGTTCTATGTACCTTTCTCCCTAATTTCTCCGATGGAAATGCCTTATGCGGATATTGTAAAATACTGATGCCAGGAAATTGACATAGACCTATTATTGTTAATAAGACATGATGTGAGTGTTTTCTGGAGAGATGTGAACACATAGTTATTTCCTTCAGATGGGGCACCAACAACAGCTTAGACCTTTCAAAGAGTGTCACCAACTAGGGACCAAGTGTTCAAATACAGGAGCCTATGGGTCACATTTCTCATATGATATGATAGCCTATCAGCCATAAAAGGGAATAATATTTTCCTACTAATTATGGCATGGATAGACATTCAGATAACACTGGTGTTAAGGGGAGGACACAGTTGGTAAAATGGGTGTTGCTGGAATATAAGGACCTGAGTTCAAACACCCAGCACCAACATAAAACTGGGTGTGGTGGGGACATCAGCAACCCCAGCCCTGGTGGCTTAGAGAAGAGGATCCCCAGGGCTTCTTGGGCCACCAGTTTATCAGAATCCGTGAGCTTCTGTTCACTGAGAGACCCTGTCTCAAAAAATAAACAGTGAAAAGCAATAAAGGGAAATAACAGATAACCTTTGGCCTCCACATACACTTTTGAGTGCAGATCCAAACACATATATATGCATCCTCAATCAAAGAAAACAGGGCATAAGTTAAAAAGAAAAGACATAAAATATCAAATATTCTGATTATAGTTTTCTGAAATATCCAGGCAGGCAGAACATTAGTGATGGAGTAGCAAGGTGGATTAAGTACTTAATGGGTTTGAGGTTTTCATTTGGGGTGATAAAATACTTTAGAGTTGAGTGCAGATAATGGTCAGATAACATTGTGAAGATGCTAACTCCCATCAAGTTGTATACTTTGTATTGTATAATTTCATGTCTTAAGCAGCCGATAATATTGAAGATCCTGGACAAGTGCCTAAATCAAACAGGACTGAATAAGAGGTATGAAGAAGCAAACAAATGCAGATGGCACTTAAGACAGCTGGAGTCTCAAGAGAAAGAATAATGCCCAAACTCTTAAAATATGCTTTGTAATTCTTTCCTTCGTACTAACATGAATCCAGTCAGAGAGGGCAACATTTCCTCCTATCCTTTGCTCCACTCAGAAAGTTGCTGTGGATAGCCTGTGAATTTTCTTCTAAAGCAGAAGTTACTAAGGCTGAATCTCAAGGTGTGATCCTTATTATTAGCCTACTGTGAGGCCAACTCTGCTGTTGTTGCCAAGAGAATAACAGCCTTATGCTGTTAGCATAAGGCTCACACTTAATTCTTTGCTTCCCTTCCCAATCCTATCACTCTAAGCCAGTATTACTATCCCTGCTGCTGGTGACAAGTGTATGTGCAGAGGGAGTGGGTGACACATGATACGAGAGTGAGGTTTACAGAAGGATGAGATGCTCTGCCTATGGGAGTTCACGCTCAACCTTTAAGACATTGTACTTGCGGCACTAACTCTATCTGTAAACCCAAATACTGCTCGTCAGTTTATGCCTTCTGCCATTAAATCCATAACGTCCTAGAAAATTGTATTTCTGTGATTTTTTTTTCAAAGAGATTGGAAGATAAATATAGAATAGAGAAATTGTTCTTTATTTTTAAATGACAATGAAACCAACCACAACCATATTATTTTGTAAATGGAAAACTTTTTTTTTTTTTCCCTCTGTTGTTTTGTGGACTCAGAAACTTAGGTCTGGGACAAAACTTGAACCTCATTTTCCACGTGTTTAGGAACCACTCCTGCTACATGCTTCTGTACTCTTAGAAAGCCCTGACTTTCTTACAGTGCCTAATTAGGGAGGACTCCGCAGTTTAGATAGCCCCTTAATGTTTGGCTTGCTCAACAACTGGGGAAGCCATTCTGGGGCTCAGCTGTAGTCTGTTTCTTCTCACCATCTGCCTGTTGTATTGGGAAAGTAAGTTCATTCTTCTTCTTTAGGATTTTTTCCCTTCAGTCTGTGAAGATAGCTCCAGACTTATTTTTGAGTTTAATCTGTTCCATGTCATGCGGCCAACCTCGTTTTGACACAGTTTGTATTCACTGCCTTATAGGAGATGGTCCTCTGAAGGTCCTCTCACTCATCATCACCTTGTGACCTTTGGTCCATTTCACAGCAAACATGTGGTCCAAAGAAAACAGGAGAGGAGAAGAGCACAGTGGGCATTGATCTGTTGGCACGATACCATCATTAAAGTCATTTCAGCATTTCCCACTCCTGTATTTTAAGCTACATGAAGGCGAGAACTGTGCCTCTCCACTTCACAATATTGCTCTCAGCATCTTGCACGGTATCTGCAGTGAATACTTTTCCAGTGTATTATTGTTCAGTCGTTAGATAACTTTCTCGTGATTCCTTGCCACAGAACCTTCTCCCTTGGTGAATATACATGCAAATGCTCTCATCTGTTGTGCTGCTATCTTCGTTGTGCATGAGATTATGGGATGGGACAGGGCCTTAGTGGTTATGAAAAGTTTGCCTGTGGGACTGGAAGGGAATAGAATCAGGGATGTCCTGATTCTGGGCCTCGTCTCATAATACATGATCAAAAGCTTTGTAAGGTTTAGGCATTTGCATTTTTAACAAAAAACTCTGGAAATTTTATACACAATAAAAAACATGATATGGTATATGCATAATTTTTGTTTGATATATTACTTATAAAAATAAACCTTAGCTTATTGACACAGGAAAAAAAGAACAAAGTAAACGCATTTTAAAAAAAATTAACAGATGACAGAATATGTACAAACAAAGGGGGGAAGGAACAATTTAAAGGAATTGGGAGCAGTGGGTTATGCTTGTCTGTAGCTAGTCTTCGCTACTTTGTGGGTTCTTCTTTTTCCCACTCTATTCCCGCAGTTTCATCCCCTATCACTAGATAGAAGAGAAAGGATAGGGGGGAGAGAAGGATAGAGATCCCTGAATCTAATATATTTCTCTTTGTTTCTTCTTTGAGCATGACTACTAAAAAAATCACAACTAACTCCCCTGAGCGACCAACAACCATCAGTCCCCACCTATCCTGGCCCTAGCATTTATAAAATGATAAATTCTCTGAAAAGTTTCCAGAATTCCAAATGTCACACCATTGCAGAAACTATCTGAATCTGGGAAAACCGTGCCTCTGCTAAAGTACAAGGCAAATCATGGTCAGCTGCGCTGGACAGTCTAAAGCAGACCCATATCCCCACGCCTGGGATTAAAATAAAAACATATAATATTTCTGTGCTTTTTTAAAAAAAATAATTCCAGTTCTCACTACACTTGTCTATGTGACTGACAGTGGTAGACATTTGGAGAGAAATAGGGCCTGGAAACTTCTGGAGGCCTTATATACCTACCCATAGAAAATATTCACGGTCCTGGAAAAGATCAGTAAGTCAGGAATCTTACATTGCTTGGGAAGCTTATATTGGTCGTGCACAGGACTCCAGAGTGGCACCCAGCATCAAAGTTGGGCATCTCCAGCTATAAGGGAATCCAATACCTCTGGGATCTGTGGATACTTTCAGATATACAAGGCCTCATGCACACACACACACACACACACACACACACACACACACAGAGAGAGAGTTAAAACTAAAAAAAAAATATATATCCTTTTTAAAAGGACCAGGAAACTTGAAAGTTCTTATGGATCCTGTGTTTGTAACTTTGAGGAGGCAAAGAGATGGCAAAGAAGATGTGTAGAAGAAGCAATGTGAGCACTTGGAGAAATTTGACACAGAGAATGAAGTACGAGCAAACCAAAGCATTGCGTGAGTGTGCCTCGTAAGTGATTTAAAGCTGTTACTAAAACACCAACGAGGTAAACTGGAAGAAATGTAGAAAATGAGAAAAGTTGGCTGCTACTTAGAGAACTCCTTTCCTTGGTGTCCCGTGGAGGTAACAACAAGTCCAGCCAGAGTGGCAAATGGTTGGAATGTTCCCAGCAGCCTTCACACGTGCTTCTGTAAATGTACACACATTAAAAACGCTGCTCAGTGTAGGTTCAGTGGAGCAGGGAGAGGCCCTCCACAAATGCCCACACAGTCTTGAACTATGAGTCCCCAGCCACTGATACCACAGGCTGTCAAGAAGTATAATGTAACCCACAGCCAGCCAGCTCTGGGTTTCCAGCCTGTGGCTTTGCACGCCCATAACCCAAGTGTCTTGGCAGCAGTTGCCCTGTCACCCCTTCTCCATAATTCTTATCCGGGCGTGAGAAACTTTTCGGTTGTATTTGGAGCTAAGACTTCCAGATCAGTGAGTAAATCCAAGTAATAAACGTACAAAATTGTACGTGAGTTTCCATAAAGCCATTATGTCAAGCAGACATTGGTTAGGTGGTTGCCCCAAAGGGGGGCTCTGGTGGATTTCTTACATTTAAGGGGTGGTACTATGTGCTGTGTTTACTCACTGGATGAGCAGACTCACAGCAGACCCTTTAGGAGCAGCCTTCTCTCTGCAAGTTCTATATTTGGCTGTAGAGTTCAATCTTGTTGCTAAAGCAACTCCTTCTAGTGGACTATCCGAGGTACAACAGTGGCTTTCTCTCCTTAACCTCCAGTGTTACAACACCAGTTCTGAAGTTGAGTCAGGATAAAGGTATGATTCAACTTCTTTGTGTTGGCTTAATCAAGCAAACATGTCCTTAAGCCATTCTAAAGCTCCTTGTTAGCTGTTATAAAGCTAACTAAACCCCACATGCCCCACCCCACTTCAGGTGAGGAGTCCATCTTACCTTCTTCTCATCTGGAAAAGGCAGACTAACCTTTTCTCTCACACGTTTTTCTTGTCCTTCAATTCAACACAACTAGAATCCTCTTTTTTCTTTCTTTCCTTCTCTTTTTTTGTTTTCTTTTTTCTTTTCACTTATTCCTCCTTTATACAATATAAACCATCTACAGCATCCTCTCCCTTCACTCCTCCCCTCTCCCAGATCCACTGTTCAACTGTTTCCGTACAGAAAAGAGCAGGCCTCCTGGTGATATCAACAGCACAGGACATAACATGATACAGTAAGAATGGCCACAAGCCCTCATATCAAGGCTAGCAGAGGCAACCCAGTAGGAGAAAAAGCATGTTTTACACTCATGTTCTGATGTTTTCTACTAGAGCAATAAAACTGGGGCTGATGCCTTAAGGTTTAGTACGGTTAGAATTTTTGTATTTGCTTGTCCAAGGCCAAAATCCAAGGTCAGATCAAAGGAGAATGGCATTCAAAATATATGCATTATCATTTCCTCCAACCCGATTATTAATATACAAATAAACAGAAGCCCCAATTAGTCATGTAATAGTCTCCAAGTAACAGAATTATTTGATGAGGAGCTCAGTCATCCCATTACTGCCCTGTTGTCTGCTACTCCACTACTATGTGAACGCGATTGTCCAAGACTGTCTTTAGTTCCAGAAAACTTCATCATCATTTTTCCAAGGTCTTATTTTCCATCCTCTGTGGAAAAACTACATGCTTCTATCCACTCTCCATCATCTGTCTACTGAACACCACACTTTTCTTGAAAGATAGCTGTTATCTCCAGGTATCTTAAACCATCCCATCCCAGACATATTGTCATGGAAAGACACATCTAATGAGCAACTCTAGATGAGGCTCTAACTGCACAGACTGGGTACCATATTCATTTGGACAGTCATTAGCCACATCTGAGCACAAAACAACTCAAACAATGAAACAGCACTTGAAGTTTCATACCATGCAGACAGAGCTTTCAAGTAGGTGGAGCCTCAGAAGAGGAGGCCTATCCAATCCAGATATATTTTAAGGGAATCCTATGTCTAGAACTCCTTAACCTTTGTTAAGTATGAGAAAGTATGACACACTTTCTCATACTTTGCTCGCTACTCTTCACATGAACTCCAAGACAGTGGAGGTCTACAGCTGTCTACACTTTTGTGTAAACTTTTTGTGATATACATGGATATCTCCTCACTAACTTAGAGAGAACACACAGAAAAAACAAAATGTTCCTTGGTAACAAGCAACCACTCACATGTAGTTCATCGAACATAGTAGAAACAAGCAAATGTTCCTTCCTTAAAATTGTTGAGCTCCTTTTTAGCAGCAGCTTTGTTAGACACTCTACTAGAGGTTTAGCTGAGCTGAACAGCCCCCATGTTGCTAAAGTTTATGTTCTATAGATGGTAGGCAGAGTGAATAAAATTATATATGGTATAGGTAAATTTTTCTGTAAATAAAACGAAGGAGGAAAAACATTATTTTTACATCACCTGGGTAGTATTTTCAGATGAGATAACAGTTCAGCTGACCCTTATGGATGTAGTTTTTGTCTAGGGAAGTAAAATTACAAACAGAAGAATACGAATGCAATTGTTTGAACTAAGAATATAGCTGACTTTTTTTTTTTTTTTTTAAGAGAAACAAAGAAACCATGATGTCAGGGGTTGAAAATTGTGGGAAGGAAAAATAGAGACAGAAAGACTCAGCTTTTATTGACTTCACAGTCCATGGTAAAGATCTAGGATTTAAGATGGAGAATGGGAGATCCAAGCAGAAAAGAAGAGGAAAGGCATGGGGGGGGGGATTCACCAAAATGGTGAGGATCAACGGAGAGTGAGACTGCCACCGCCTCTGCTTTTTGTTTTTCTTTAACTTTACAAACATTAAAAATGCTAAAATAAGCAGGACCATTTTGAGAATCTGCAAAAGGTCCAGCTATATATCTTATAGTGAAATAGGTATAGCTCTTAAAGATGCAAAATTGTGAGACTTTGGTAAATTAGACTGTTTTTAATTCTGTGATTAGCTCTGCATCCCATTTTAAAATTAGATTATCTGATTTGTTGGTGTCCAACTTCTTGAGTTCTTTATATATTCTGGAAATTAGCCCTCTATCAGATGTAGGGTTGGTAAAGATCTTTTCCCAGTCTGTAGGCTGCCATTTTGTTCTGTTGACAGTGTCCTTTGCTTTATAGAAGCTTTTCAGTTTCATGAGGTCCCATTTATTAATTGTAGATCTTAGAGCCTGAGCTGTTGGTGTTCTGTTCAGGTAGTTGTCTCCTGTGCCAATGAGTTCCAGGCTCTTCCCCACTTTTTCTTCTAACAGATTTAGTGTGTCTGGTTTTATATTGAGATCTTTGATCCACGTGGACTTTAATTTTGTGCAGGGTGATAGATATGGGTCTATTTGCATTTTTCTACATGTGAACATCCAGTTAGACCAGCACAATTTGTTGAAGATGCTATCTTTTTTCCATTGTATGTTTTTGGCATCTTCGTCAAAAATCATGAGTCCGTAGGTGTGTGGGTTTATTTCTGGGTCTTCAATTTGATTCTATTGATCCACCGGTCTGTTTCTTTGCCAGTACCAAGCAGTTTTCTATTATTGTTGCTCTATAGTACAGCTTGATTTCAGAGATGGAGATACCTCCAGAAGATCTTTAATTGTAGAGGATTGTTTTAGCTATTCTGTTTTTTTTTGTTATTCCATATGAAGTTGAGAATTTTTCTTTCAAGGTCTGTAAAGAATTGTGCTGGTATTTTGATGGGAATTGCATTGAATTTGTAGATTGCATTTGGTAAAATGTGATATTTATTCTTAAAAACTATTTTTAAATTTATATTTTAAATGTCTTGTAAGTATACAATACATTTTGATCTAATTATCTCTTTTACCTCCCTCCAACTTTTCTTAGGACCTATCAAAGAAGAGTTGTCTAACTTTCAACTTCAAGACCCTTTATTTCATTATTGGTATTATTACTAATCCCCTGACTTGGGAAATTTAAACTGACCTAAAAGTCAAAAGGAATTTATTGGTTCATGTGATTACAAAATGAACAACTATCATGAGGTTTAGATGTCGTTTCATCCATGTTTTGTGTACATACTTTTGTGTTTGTCCCAGACAGGTGTGCTGATGCCAATCTTAGGCCAGACTGTATATGGGTAGATCAAATTATTGAATCAGAAACACTGTGAGCTCCTCTTCTGTCTATAGTTCTGACCTCTACAATGATTCACCAATGCTTATGTCTACCCAAATGCCATAAAGCAATTAGCTTGAGGTCCTGTACAAATTTTTTGATCACTGTGACAAGGAAGATGAGATTTTGCTAGAGGTGGCTCATGCTGGAGGCTGTGAATGGCGCATTAGACAGACTGAACTTCTGAAAAAAGAAGGAAGAACATTCACTGGGGAATCATGATAGCATCCACCATCTAGACTGAGGAAAGAAAACGGAAATCTTGCTACATCCCAAAAGGTAGACAGAATACTAAACTCCACAGTCCTAGGCTAGTGGAATTATTCTTGAGCCGAATTTAGCCAAGTATCAGTACAACGAGTATGTATGGGCATTAGTGTGTGAGGATGCTACACATTCAAACTATCTCTAAGCAAGCCACATGCAGGTTTTACACCATACTTTAGAATTAACTGTTTCCATTTTCATACAATACCCTTTAAGTATTATGACAGAAAAAGATCAAATTAGTTGGTTTTTTATTTCTTTTTACCTATAGACTTGGTTCCCAAATGTAGACTCTACAAGTGAGACTTTGGAGAACTCACCTGAATCCCATTGAGAACTGGGTACAGTGGGTGGGTGGCACAGAGTGGGGAGTGGGTAAGTTGAAAGCGTTATTACTAGCTTTATGGTCATAGTCATCCTGATGACTAACCTTCATTGTCAGTTTGAGTCCCAGATTCACCTAAGAGACACACACTGAGATTGCCTGTGTAGGTGTTTTCAGAGACGTTTAGCTTAGACTTGAAGACCCACCTGGAAGACGGGCAACATGATCTGATGGGCCAGGGTCCTGCTCTGATGAAGAGGGGAAAGGAGGAAAGCAGCTGAGCACCAGCATTCACATCTCTGTGTCCTGACTGAGGATGTGATGTGATCAGCTTCCTCATGCTCCCGCCATTCCAGTTAGAGTTGGTCTCAGCACCTCACCTGTCTACTACCCCGATGGACTATACACCCCTGGCTCCACCTTGGGAAAATAAAAGTAAAAATTAAAAAATTAAAAAAAAATCCATTTGGAAGGAGAAGGAGAAAGAGAAAGCCTGAATTAAGGATGCTGCTCAAAGGGTTATCTGTCTGAAAAATAATTATGCTTTCCCATGTCAAGACACCACTACAGCAGTGAAGAGAGCCAGACGATATCTCTTCTGACAGCCAAACTTGTTATATTGTCCATCTGGTACTCTTTTTGCATACTTGCAAATATAAGTATTGACAGGTTAATAATGGAGACTTATACCAAGGTTCTAGAAGCCTTCTAAGGCCAGACAATATATAGAATGGCTATATTTCCTGCAAGGAGACCTTGAAAGGCAAGACCATCAATCTATTAAGATAAAGCTTAAATTGTAATGGACCTGAGGATGTTGGATATACCACATGGGTTAGTATGGCCACGTTTGGCTTGCTTATGATTTATTTCAATTTGTCTTCATGTCTATGTATATGTCTCTGTTTGTCATGTGTTTAGGTCCCTTATGGAGGCCAGAAGAGGGTGTTGGATTCCCTGGGGCTTGAGTTACAGGTGGTTTTGAGCTACTTGTGGATTCTGAGAACTGAGCTCAGGTCCTCTGGAAGAGCAGCACAGGCTCTTAACCGTAGCATCCCACACCCACAGCTGCAGTATATCCACTCCAGTGTCATACATTCTCTGCCATGATGAACTCTGCTCAAACACTGTGAGCCACAACAGCCTGCCCTTCCTTCAGTAGCTTTGTCAAGCATTTTGTCATGGCAATTACTATGGCACTAATTAGAACGGTACTAATACAAACATCCGTCTCATAATTTTCGAATCAAGGCAAAATTTGATTTCAATTCCAATCCAACTGGGGTGGTTAGGTAAGAAACACTGTTTTGGGGGAGAGATGCGGGGTTAATATTGCCTTAATGTATTTCAGAAGATGAAGAATGACCATGGTCACTTCCTCTTACCCGCTTCCACGGACACTGAGACCTTAAGTGGCCTGTTGGTCTTTTACTGTTTTCCAGCTATGGTTGCTTTTGTTATTATAGCTCATCTGTGAGGCAGGTGAACCCTAGAACTGGGGAGCTGGTCTGGAGCAAGAGTGAGGTCGAGACATGTCCAAACCCCGAAAATCTCATCTTGAGACTGGCAGGAGTAAGGACTGCTCTCTTTTAGTTCTGAGCCTGCATGCCCCAGTGCAGTGCAAGTAGCATTACAACCCCAACCTGTCCTACCCTTGAGGTAGTCATGTAGCCTGGTGGCCAGGTTTCAAGTTAAACATTTCTCTTTCCTTATAAGGACATGTCCAGCTAGCACCTGGAATTCCTCTTCTCGGAAATGAAGCAGTCCCAGCCAGGGATGTGTACTAATCCCTTAAACCCCGACCCACTTCCCCAAGGTTTACCACATAGCCCTTTTCCTCCAATAAAGGAGAGCTGAAAACAGTCTTGGGGAAGGCCTGGTTAAACTTCAGTCCTTCCAGCCTGGTGTACAACAGAACCTTGATACCCCCAGGCCAGAAGCAGACTTGGGCCAGCACTCCTCCCTAAGGCATATAGTCTTGTTTGACTAGTTAAAGTCTATCAGAACAGGAATGAATGCTTAACACAAAAGCAACATCACAGAAACTGCACAGTTCTGCTTAAAGGAGGTTTTCTTCAGAGTCACATGTAGTAAATGTTGGCCAACAGGACCGGAAGTGGAGTGATGTATGGCATGTCTGGGTAGAAATGTTTCATTGGCTGGTCAAGACACTGAGGTAGCGTGTGTCTTCTGTTGCAGTGGCTATGAAAACTGCATTGAGTAGAATCTTTGTCAGGCTATGCCCTGGAATCAGGAATGTTGCAACAGAATCCAAACCAATCTGTTTTCAACAGACATATGATACTGTCAAGAAATAAACTTCTACTGTTTGAAGACATAGTGGTGCTACAGGTCCCCATTCGTTGGTTACCAGGGCAGACCACTACTTCGTAGGCTGAGCCCTTTCTCCTTCCCTAAGTCAAGTGAGGCAGCACACTCATACACCACAAGTTAGAAGAAGCAGGTTTATTACTTTCAGATGAGCAGACAGGGATGACAGAACCCCAATACTCATAGTGAGACAGTAGGAATCAGGTTAGGTTACTGTCACCATGATACAATAGCATAGAATCCAGCACCAACCATTACTGAGTTGTTTTGTACGTAACAATCTAAAATTTACTACATGTGACTCTGAAGGAAACCTCCTTTAAGCAGAACTTCCTCTATGGCTTATTCACTTCCTTCTCTTTTTTCCAGATCTAGTGCTGGATCCTGAAACTAGACTGTGTTCTAATTCTGTTTTTTCTGCTTTTATTTTCTTCTCCATGTAAGCCAAGGCAAATGGCTTTCCTATTTTCCACCTTTAAGTAGGAATGAAGGATAGTATTGTACATATCACACTGGGGGGGGGGGGAGGAGAAAGAGACAGAGAGAAGGAGAGAGAAACAGGAGAAACACAGAGAGAAGAAAGAGAATGAAAACAGAGAAGTAAAGCCTATTTTCTTCCTAATGCCCATCATACAGATGAAGAAACCTAACAGGGAAACTATTATTAGATTTGGATAAACTTATGTAAAAAAAAAAATGTTGCTTGATTTCTGATACCTAGTATGTCAAAGTTCTCATTATGATAATTGTTTCTTTTTTCAAATTGTGAATCTTCCTTCTGAATTCAAGGCATTGGTAGAAAAAGTGTAGATCACAGAGTCTGAGATTTGAGTTGTTACTTGCTGGATGACAACTGTGGGAACAGTACTCCTAATAGCGGGTTCAGTCTCCTTTTTCATCAGATGCTCACACTAAAAGAAACTGGAGCATGGAAAATACTCTATATTTGCTGCTTTCTCTTTCTTGTTTTATTCACAGACTTCTTCAGACAAAGCTTGTCCCTATGAAGGGGAGCTTTTCGAGCTCAGAATGTATTTAAAAATGATCACAGATCTAAATCTGTGCTTTGCTCCTGTAGGCAAGCTAGATATGGTGGATGGATTGATTGTTAAATAAAGGAAACATGATCTGAAACCTTTTGCTGTCCCAGAACTTAAAAAACAAAAACAAAGAACCACTGCTTTGTTGTCTTCTTTGTAAAATATGGTAATATACCACAGGGGAAGAGATGTTATAGCATAGATGCTGCCCTTTCTGAGGAAATAGCCCACTTAGGTAACACACTGCCTCCTAAACCCTTTAAGATAAAGACACCTACAGTAAGCAAGAGTCAAGAGATGACTGGGGATAAATATGTGATCTTGCAGGGAATATCCATGAACTCTTCTCAGAGACCCCATGAGCCTCTGCATTTGTCACAGTACAATGTGTATAAAAAGCATTACGACCACTGGGCTTCAGGAAGAGAAAGAATAACGTCTTAAGTACAAGGCATTCCTTAAAGCACAGAGAGCTTAGGCAATTATGATGTTTGCTTGTTGATATAGTAATGCTAATTACATACAAAGGCAAGAACCATTATAGCCTAATTTCACACAATTTCAATTGTGTTGTTAATAAAACTGATAAATAACCACCAGCAGAAATCACTAATAATTTGTAGACTTGTTGTTGGAAGAGTGATGAATAGAAAACTAGTTGTTGGTGGCCAATGTTTCAACAAAAGCAAAAATAAACTTCTGATATGCTGATAAAGGGCCTCTGGCCCTTTCTCTGGTTGTAAATGGAGGTTGAAGATGCCCTTTCTCATTAAGTTGGTGCTCACTCTACAAGTCTCTGAGAAGAAAGTGCACTAGAGGCTGTCTATGAAGAAAAACATAACATCAGTTCTAGGAGGACAGGGAGATGCTAATTTTGCCCATAACAATATAAGAGCTTTTTGGTTTTATGTTTGTTGTTCTTGATACTCATTTGGTTTGACTTACTAAGCTGCATGCCAAAAGTGAAAAAAACAAATCTTTCCTATATTCCCTGATTATAAAAAGCCTAGAATGGTATCGCACCCCACCCCCGACCCCACAAAGCACTTTATAAATGGTTATTGGAAACCAGTGGGGATTGAATTACACACAAAGCATTCTGCTTATCTCATAAGAAATTATTCTGGTCTGATAACGGCTCCTAGACCAAGGTTTACCTTCACTTTTCAGGCTTGGTGCAGACTTCAGAAACTGGCGATCCAAAGGATTAAGTATAAAAGAGACCATGGTAGCATCTGGAAATGGTGACTGTCTGGTTCTGAGAAAGCTGGAGCCTTATTGCATTCTGGAGAGCTGTTGGATCCAGCTCCTCTGTTTGGATTTGTATTCATCTCTGAGTCACCTGGATCCTGTGGCCATGTCTACACATGTATATAGTTGCATGTAGTCTGGGAGGAACATTGACAGCTTTGGACCCTGTAGCCAAAACAACAGTGGTCCAATGTCCCAGGTATCCTGGGATCATTAGCCATTAAATTTCAAGTTCTGAAATGCAGTGTGGGGAGCTCACCCAAGAATGCCTGCGGAAGGATGTACTCATCAATAGAAGACAGTGGGAGGAGCAAGGTTGAACACGGTAAAAACCATAGACATGGAAAAACATTTATCCTTGCTAAAATATTTTTATGGTTCTCCTCCTGGGAATCAGTTTGCTCTTCTCTTACTTAAAGTCAGAGGTCCTAAAACTGAACACATCAGATTTTTTTTTTTTTGCTTCATAGTTTATTTGTTTTATTTTCCCCAGCTTTGTCATGAAATGGAAGATAGATGATGTTAAAATCTACACTTGGGCCTACATCCATGGAAGTGAGTGTGGTAACCTAAACGCAAAGCTACGAAATATGGGGAAGGTACTTAAAAAATGTGTTTGCACAAGTACAGTTTTAGATACAAATAAACTGCAAGACACAATTCTTCCTATAAAGATAATGGACACCAAGCTGCAAACAGTTTGACTCGGGGGTTTAGTTTGTCTACTCAAGTGTCACAAGTGGATTGTTGTGTCATGTGGCTTTACCGAACCAGCAAGCCACTCTTGGCAAATACTCAGAATCATAAAGATAATTGGTTTGTTTTGTAAAGCAGCCACACTCCTATAACATTCAGCACGTATTAAAACTGAGAAAAATTACACGATGCTCATATCTGAATGGAGCTATGGTTGAGGCTTGTTTAATTCTCATCAGATATTTTATCTGCATGGTTATCTGGCAAGACACTCACAGGGAGGAGGTATAAAAACATTGATTGAAAAGGGCTGTTTTAGAGTGTGTATAAGAATGGTCATCTTTGAACACAGAACCTAACACAACTAGCACAGTTCCACACCACACAGCACCACAGTTGCAATAACCCCAAATCTCCAAACTTCCATAACGGCCTGGAATGTAGATGTGTTCATTGAGCAGTCAGCATGGGATTAGATATGTAAGAGGTCTGGTCTGAAGGAAAACTGGGAAGCAGAGAAAGGAGGCTGGGAGTGCCGTCTGATTTCTGTGTTGGTCTAAGCTCTGATCTCTAAGGAGGAAGGGAGGGGAGGCAAAGGGAATGAGGTAGGACAAAGAGAAGAAGGAAGGAAGGTAGGGTAGGATAAAAGGAAGAGGGTGGATGGGAAAGAATAAAGGGAGCAAGGGAAGGAAGGAGTGTCTCGGATTGCATTTTACTTCTATCTGTCAGCGTCCAAGTCCCTCATCTCCCAAGTCTGAGCCTGCCCTAGTGTTTTTGCCAAACTGAGTCACTGACTGAAAATACAATAGGGATCATTGCCTGGTCCTGAATCCAGTAGAGAATTTCCCTCTAGAGACCAGCTGTAGGAAATCTGAGAAGGGCGTTTCATGGCTACAAACAATGATTTTCATGTGGCTTCATGTGTAAGAATATATCTTGGCTCATACCCCACTTATCATCCAAAAACTTTTCTCAAGTATTACTTCTAAACATTTAGGATAAGTAATTTTGATTCATTCTACCACTGAACTTAAGTATAAAGGCTTAATACTTGACATTCGTGCCTTTATTTTGTAGAATGTCAATCCAAGAGGTCCCTGATCTACAAATCATTTAAAACTGGACCAAGCTCTTCTTTTGACTTTCTAGAGTGGTGGTTCTCAGCCTCCTACTTCTGCCTCCTCCTTCAATTCTTCATGGTGTGGTGATCTCTCAGCCATAAAGTTATTTTGTTGCTACCTCATGACTATAATTTTGCTACTGTTATGAATCGAAATGTAAATATTTTTGGAGATAGAGGTTTACCAAAGGGATGACCCACAAGTTGAAAACTGCTGTTTCACTGCTCAGAGGCAGGCTTACTCAGTGAAGCACATCTTTCACTATAGCCCAGTCCAACCGACAGCTCCTCTTTAGCCCCTTTGTTGAGTGTGGTACCAACAGCATAAACGTTGAGAAGCATGTTGCTGGTGCTGGCAATAGAATTGATTATTCTCAGACACACACACACACACACACACACACACACACACACACTCACACACAGAGATTTATATTATAAATAATGTAAAAAAAACCATTTATGTCTTCTAGTGTTGCTTAAATTGCTTGATTGTATTTCATGGTGGGAATTATGCAATGCATGTACTTGGGAAAGCAAAACTCCTTCATACATGATTTCGGGGACTATCAAGAGTCTCTGTGAGGTCTATGCACCTTGTTTCAGATCTTCCTGGGAAGATGAATTATCTCATTTCTCTATAGCTCCCAGCATGGATTCTTTCTAAATATATTTTGCTGTATCAATAAATTGTATGTGACTTGGCTCAGTGCATAGAGGCTCTTGCCTCCAAGCCTGATGACTCAGGTTCTATCCCTAGAAGCCACATGGTGGAAGAAGAGACCTGGCTCCCTCACGTTGTCACATCACTTCCACACGCATGCCATAATATGCAAACACATATGCACACACACACACACACACACACATCACAAATGCATGTGCACACACACAGGATAATAAAACAAAAGCCCTTTAATATCTTCAAGTGTGAGGTTATACAGGAAGTCCCTTAAGTGTACGTACACTTGCAGGATCTAGGACACACCGAGCTGAGCTGCTTGTGAGTGGGTGACTTCGTTCTTAGAGTCTCGTGTTTTGTTTCCTGTAGTGCACATATTAAAAAAAAATAAATAAAAGATTCCTTTAAAAGCTTAAAAAATTTCAAGTATGAATGTAGTTCGTGTAATTGGAGAGAAGCAATTAAACCACCAAAAGACCTGCAGAAGCTAAGATGGATATTTGCTTCTGTTCCTAGTTCAACCTAATACTGACCTGAAATGTTTATCTCATCAGATACAAATAGATGCCTACCCCACACTCACACAGAAGCAGCTGGGACAGAAGAGGGAAAGACCATTTTAGATCATACAGTTTTAGGGGAAAAAAGCTGTTTCCTGGATAATGCTGATTAGTTATCAAAGGCATTTAGTAGCTGTCTTGGAGAAATGTTACCTTCTCCCCCTTCTCTGATACATTGCATCCCAACTGCAGTTTCTCCTCCCCTCCCCCAGCTTCTCTGCACCCACCACCCCTCCCCCCAACATCTACCCTCTCTCCTCCCCATAATGAAGAATAAGCGTCCCAGGGACATCGACCAAACAAGGCAAAACAAGCTACAGTAGGACCAGGCATATCAAGGTTGGACAAGGCAACCCAGTAGGGGGAAAAGGGTTCCTCAAGCAGGCAAAATAGTTAGGGGCAGTCCCCGCTCCCACCTTTAGAATTTCCACAAGAACACCAAGCTATTCATCCATAACATATAACCAGAGGACCTAGGTCAGACCCCTACAGGTTCCCTGAAGCTCCCATGAGTTCTGGTCAGTTGATTCTGTGTGAAACGTTACCTTTTACTCGGAGCTGATAGTCTTTACATGAAGAGACTTAAAGTGTTTGAAAATTCGGGTTGTTAACCCGGGACCTTGACGTGGATAATGGGTGGTCACTGTACAGCCTCCTGTGTGTACAGCAACAAAAAAGAAGATCAGAAATAAGAGAAAAAAAAATTGGATGCAAAAGAACCCCAGGAGAGCTTTCTCCGAGCTCACCTCTCAAGGAATATACTCCTGGGGTCGTAGAAGGACTGGAAATATATAGTCACAGGGCTGTAGTGAGATGCAGGTGGCCTGCTTGCAACGTGCTGAGAACACGTAGCTCCCCTCTCTGTCCGTCCTGCCCAGTTACTGCTCTAGAGGAGGGCTAGACCTGGTGCTTTAGCCAGCTGGGAATAATCCTAGCACAGTTCATCCCTTTTGGTGGAGAAACTCCATCGAAGTTTACTTTGTCTGGGTAGACTATTTGATATGCCAATTAGAGAAGAAGCAGAAAAATTATGCCTCCCCCCCCCCATAATGATTCAATGAATCAGTACTAAATGGTGAGGTCTTCTGTGGACTATACGCTTGTAATAGAAGGAGATGTTCAAGCAAATTTTATAGTTCTCACGGCACTTAATAATCTGCCCAGCATACTATTCAATTAAGAGTCTGATTATAATTAAAACAATAAGAGAAATAATTGAATGAAGCCTTTGGACATTACCACTGTAAAATTGCCAACCACTTTAGATTTCTAATCGCTTTTCTCCTAGGTCCCTTTACACATAATTGTTGGTCATGAATCTTCAGTCTTTAGATCATATAAGGACAGGAATTTTAAAAAATGAAAGGAGAAATGCCAAGTAGTCTCTTCAGTTTATAAACCACATAATCTGATTAACTCAAGAAGACAAACATGTTATTATTGAAAAACAATAACAATAAACTTGGATGTTCCCAATTCTCTGACTTTCTGTGCTGTTTCATCATATTACACCCTTATTACAGTTATAGCATTACTCTTTTCTGTCGGTAAAGAGGAGGTAATGAAGAGATTCCCATGTGGTTCTATGTTTTTTCCATATGTTTTTTTTTTTTTCATTGCAATTTGTGGTAAAAAGTTTTTTAGTTTGTGGTGAACATATGGCAAATTACTGTGTGTGTGGGGTGTGTGTGTGTGTGTGTGTGTGTGTGTGTGTGTTTAATAGACTTTAGAGTTTAATGGATTCTGCCCAATGCTGTGTACTTTGGTGTCCAAAGATGACAGCAACCATAAGAGTGGGGCAGCCTACCTTTCTGAGCTATTCTGAACAGAGACACTTACAGAGGTCACAATGGCTGGGTCTTTCTTTTTGTGCTTTGTTAGTTGCAGTTTTTTTATACAGTGAGCATAGCAGAAGGCATGTTCTGTTTACCTTCAGTTGCCTGCCTCACGCAGCGGAGCTCTCTGCTCAGTAAAGACATCGCTGGACTCAACTGGAGAATGCTAGCAGAGTCATTGCATTTCAGAATCACTGTCTCTGGGAAATTTCAGGTTTTCGGTGCCTTTAGAGGAGGTTTAACCCAGATGGGTGATACTTCTGAAATCTACGCTTACCTTTAGGGTTTCAAACAGAGTGATAGGCCGTGCTTGTGAGAACAGCCTCACTCTGCCTGAATTTGGGAGGTGCTGCAGGAAGCATCTGGCTTTCTGGAAGGATAAGAGTGCTGACAGATTTCTGCTGTCAACTGACAGGGTTTAGGATCCAGGAGACAAACCTCTGGGTATGACTGTGAAGGCATTTCCAGAAAGATTTAGCCGAGATGGGCAGCGTCATCGCCAACACAGGGTCTGGGCTTCTGGGCTGAATAAAATGGAGAGAGTGTCCAGGCACACACACTCATCTGCTGTCTCTGAATGGATGCCCTGTGATGGCTGCTGCTCACTTTTACCATCATGTCTCCCCTGCTGTGATGGAGAGCACTCTTAAATGGTGAGGTGAAGTAAACCCTTGTCTCCATTAAGTTGTTTTGGGGAGGTATTTTGTCATGGTGAAAGAACTAGTCAAGGCATTCTAAGCCATCACTTTATTCTGACACTAGAGACATCCATAGCTAGTGTCTGACATTGTGTTAGGGTTTAGGCACTAGTTTTGATTGACACGCCAACTTGAGTCTCCTTCAAACAACAGAGTAGTTGTTTAGCTGCTAGTTGTGTCACATTTGTTACAGCAGGCAATATAAGAACGTCAGCATCCGCCGTGGATAGACATGAGTACTAACACTTAGACATGTGACTCTGAAGAGCAGAGATGGAGTAGGGATCTTGACAATGCAAATGACAAAAGTCGAAACTAAACTGCTTAAACTAGAGAGAAATTTACTGGCTTGAGCATCTTCTAAGTTTAGGGGTGGTCCAGATTTAAGCCATTTACTCAATTCAAGTCTCCTTGAGTCTTCCGGGCTGCCTTCCTTTATGTGATATCTTGAACTGGCTTTCTTTATGGAATAAAAATGACTGTTGGAACTCCAAGTCCCCTACCTTAGTAATTTTCCCTGAGCTGATGGTGACTGGAACCTCTTTCCCCAGGCTTCAGAATGTCTATTTCTTTGATATGTGCTGACTGAAGTATTTTCTCAGCTTTGAGCCAATTACTGTCCCCAAAGATCATGCCCTGGACTGGATTATGTCCTCTCTCAGACTCTCACATTGAAGTCCCAGTTTTCCATGGGTATTTAGAAATAGGGTAATAAGGAGCTAACTCAATTAAAATGAGGTCATATGGGTGGACGCTAACTCACTGCGACCCATGTCCTATGAGAAGTAGAATTTAGGACAAACACGGAGGGTTTATGATGACACATGGGGAGATGACAGCCAAGAAGAGGGGCCTTGGGGAAAAGTGCCAACACTTTTATTATTTATTTCTAGACTTCAGAGTTATTTTTTTAAAAAGACAACTTTATGTTATTTAAGTCACACTGTGGTATTTTATTATGGCTTTTATAACAGCATTAATAAAGGAAGGAGATACATAACTTTGTGAAGCAATCAGGGTATAACTCTGGAAATGGGAATAAGGCCATTATGTTTTAAATTCATCATTCAAAATGAAGAAAGACAAATTCCCCACAGGAGAGTCTAGTTTCTGTTTCTTGATAGAGGGACAATGAATACGGAGTAGCCAAATTCACATGGCTGATGCTCACTCTGATAATGAGGATGTTAAATAATGCAGTATACATAGCACAAGGCCTAGATTACATACACACACACACACACACACACACACACACACACACACACACAAACACACAAGCACACACTTTATCATTCAGTGTTTTCCTTTATCTGGGCATAAGAGATCCCTCATATAGACTTAACTGTTAGCTGGGAAAGACATGAATGTGCCTGATGGGCAGATTGGCATCTGAGCTATTTCCTCATGTTCTTCTTCATTCTAAATATGTTGCTTCTATCTTATGATCTCTACTGGCTGGGTTTATTTGACCTTATGATAGAACTCAATTCACAGTGGGCAGTTCTGTTCCTCCAATGCTGTGATAACATGGCAGAGTAGTATTTTCAGAAGGCTTATGTTCCTTTGTTGGTGATGATACATCCAACCTTGGTCCAAATCTCGGCATCGCTATGCTATGATCACTATGTGGATTGTTGTAAATTCCATGTGGCTCTTTCTTATATATGATATACCTAGAGTGCTGAAATCTTCACCAGTTTTCCTGCTTCATGTGTGAAGACTGTAGCTTTTCCCCATAAGGCCCTGGCCTTGGTGAAACCTACCTGCTGTGGTTGCACATTTAGTCACATTAAGTTCAACTTGTTTGATTAGAATCCACACTTGATTTTTTTAAGTATTGTTCTGCAGTCGAAATGGCCTCTTGATACTTCAAAAATCTATACTTGCTCTTAGATGATATTGGCTCTCTTTCTACAACACTCCAACAATGCTTTTAAAAGTCAGAGATTCTGTTAGCCTCATACTTTTTACTTCCTCTCTCTCAGATGCCTGAGATGTCACATATACTAATGCCTCCCCTAGACTGCTTCTCCATTTCAGGTCACATTCCATAAAAGTTTCAACAGTTATAACTGTGTGTGTCAGGAGCTGTTTGTCCCCCACTAACCATTTAGGGAAAGATCCTCACTTGCTAGATCTCAGGTGAATGGTCACCTCCAAGGGTCCGTCCGTCTTGGCTTTGCTTTCTCAGACTACTTCTAGCATCAACTCTCACATGTTGGGTTCTTCAGAGATTTGAACATATACTATTTATTACAATTCAGCACCTGAGATACGGAGGCAAAAGCAGAGACAAACAGTAAGGAATGTGTGTGAGCTGGAACATGGGCCTTTGCTCATGAGTGTCTGACATCTTTAGACTCCTGCCATTCCTAGCTGTCTGGTAGAACCTGCTAGGGAGGGGTATGCCCTCAGACAAGTTGGCTCTTTTAGCTGAGACAAACTAAAGAGACTTATAGCTGGAGGCTGTTTGCTCACTGCAGCTAAGCAGTTAAGTCCTTTCTTGAAGGAGGGGCTGATTGGCATGTCTCTATGGCTACTATACATGCTGCTGTTAACCAGTTGCCATCGCATGTTATGCTTACTTCCACGAAAGTCCAGAGCTGTCATTGGAGCATTATCACGGTGCCTGTCTTTGGATGAGTAGAATTTTCATCACTGTACTCCTTTCATGACTAATTCTGTGAAAAAAAATGTGGCAATGAGGATGTATAAGTCCAATGGGCTTCGAGTATACTATTTCCCATGTAAAGATCTGAGCAATGCTATAGTTCACACTAGGAAAAGCTCAGTTGGAAAGGCACGGGTTTATTCCAAGTTTCTAGAATGTGCTTGATTATAAGAATCATCCTCATTTCACTGTGGTTGAGATTTGAAACAAGATGTGAAGATAGGGTTTTGGGGAACGCACTTATGGCAGGGTTGGGCTAGAACACTCCTGGTGGTAATGATTAGGGAATTAAGTCTCCTCTCTGTTAAATTGTATATAAGGTCCTCCACAAATGTATTGTGGTATCTTGAATGAGAGTGGATCATATGTTTGAATGCTTGTTCCCTGTCGGTGGAGGTGTTTGGGGAGCATTAAGAGATGGGACCTTGTTGGAGGAGGTGTATCACTAGGGGTAGGCTTTGAAGTTTCAAAAGACTCAGCCTTTCCCAGTGTGCTCTCTTTCCTTCCCGTGCTTGAATCTGTATGTAAACTCTCAGCTCCTTCTGCCGCAATGCAATGCCTTTGCCTCACCAGCATGGACTACAACCCTCTGAAACTGTAAGCCCAATGAAATGCTTCCTTCAGTAAGTTGCCTTGGTCATGACATTGTGTCATAGCAATAGAAAACTAAACATTACATGTGTAGATTAAGATAATGTATACCAACAGAACATTACTCAGCTCTGAAGTGAAGAATGCTATCCCACCATTTGCAGTGATGTAGAGGAGCCTGGAGGATACGACATCACGAGAAGTCAGTAGGCAGAGAAGGACAACATGGTATGATTTTGAACGTCTGAGAAAACTGAAATTGTCAAAGTCAAGGAAGCAGAGAGCAGAGAGTGTTTACCGAGGACTGCAAGGAGCAAGACACGGAGGGATGCGCATCTGGTTTATAGTTTCAGTTACATAAAATAAATTAGTTCTGGAGATCTGCTACACAGCACAGTGCCAAGAAGCCACAATACTGTACCGTGCACTCAAATTCAGGTCAGATGGGAGAGCTCATATTAGCAATGTTAACACACGCTCGCATAAAGAGATATAAAGGACCATTTGGGGATGATTGGTTTCCGACCTTGATGTTAAGGTTTTGCAAGTGTATACATCTGCCCAACCTCATAATATAGTGTATATTAAATATCTGCAATTATTGTGTGTCAGTTGCATCTTTACAAAACTGAACAAAAACCAACTTTCTATTTATTGTTGAAAACTAGTTTTATCCATGAAGATGGCTTAGAATTGATGGCTCTTTTTGAGGAAGTGACACCCCTAGAAGGCATGGATTGGTTATGTAGACAATTCCTAAGCACAGGAATAGGGTAATAATGACAGAAGCAATCAGAGCCTACAGCATAAACATCCTGCTTTCCCTAAGTGGCTGCGGAGGCTTGGCACCATCCTGTCCACCACAGACAGAGCTGCCCTTTGAAAGACAGATGGTATGAGGCTTCTCTGGTCAACAGTAGGACACATGGGCAGACTTCCAGGCCAAATGGATATGCTGGCCTTTGGCTATTCCAGCTGTTGTTTCTGGTATGTTCATATAAACAGGCCTAACATTGGTTTAGAGGAACACTTTCATTGGTGAGCACCATGCATGGAATGGCTAATCTATTATTTCACTTTAGGAATGCACGGTGGCACCTGTTTGCACAGTATTTACTGATTAGCCAACTGAAATCATGTGCAGCGGATATCATTCACCCATGAGAAACAACTTACGATTGTCGTGTTTTCTTAATAGTTGGTCAGCTTTATACACAAAGAGCTTAGCGTTCATGAACATTACAATTTCTAAGCTTCTAACAATAGCAGGCAAAAAATGCTCATACACAGCCAGGGGAAACATGCAGCACGTCTGGAAAGAGTCATTAATGGTCAGAAGGTTACGAAGAAAAAAACTGGGTGGCACTCCCAAACTGAGGAAAAAACAAAAACAACAACAACAACAACAAAAATGTGTGCATTTCCTTCCTCCTGAAGCATTGCCCCACTCAGGGTCCTGCATTATCTTCCAAACAGATAAAAATTGGCAATATGTTGAACCTATGTAAGTGAAAAAATGAAGCTGAACTTGCTCCTCATATCTCTGTAGCTATGTTTACAAAGAACTTCTTCCTCTTTGGCCAGATATGTTTATGTCATCACTCTCAGTGGCTGGCCAATAGTGTGTCATGCAAGGTAGCCACGCCTGTGTCTCTTTTGCCACAATGCAATTTCTATTGGAGCTGTACTTCTAATCCTTGCCGTGTCTCTTTAGGAATATGTAACTGATGTCGGAATATAGTCAGAAGTCTTGTTTATTACCAACCAGTGTAGTGCATGAATACTTTCGCCACAACCCCTCTCCCATCCATGTGAGCATGCAGGCATCAAGTAGAAGAATGTGTGACTTCCAGGGACAGTGGTGCTGGGTAGAATTCTGGGCAGACCATAAGTATGCCTGATACATTATATTAAGCTTCTGAAGTCTTGATTATTTTGTAATTATAGCAACTACCATGCCTTATGCTACCGAATATAACAAGTGAGAGCTACAATTGTGTGGCAATAAAAAAAAAATCACAACTAAGAGTGGAAAGTGAAGAGAAAAAGGAAAGCAAAAGTTGTTTCCTTCTGTCTTTAAGTAGAATGCAGCTCAGAAGTAAATCTCTGTTCTTGTGCCTCCCACTGTGAATTCACTCTAAGTGAGGACATTGCAGCGAAGAGACAGCAGCACTGAGTTTCAGTATCATGCCAGTTAATGGTGGCATTGGGACTTAAACCGAAGTCACCGGTTGGCAAAGTCAGAATTTAACTTATCTTTTTGGTTATGCCAAAGGCTTTAAACTATGATGGGATATAAATGCCACGGAAGTATGACAGACTGGCACCTTATTCGAGTATAAACATAGCTGAGAGGCCTGTACATGCTTTCAGCCCTTACGTGCCTTTACTTTCTCAATTGGAATATTTAGAATTTGAGCCTAGGATGGTTTAGGAAAATATATTCCACATACCTTCAGGATTTCAAAGAAGCTCAAGACAGAGGTGGATGGAAGAGCTCAATCACAGTGGGCTCAGGTCCACATTATCCTTTCTAACCAAGGCATCTCCACTCACCTTTACGTGTGAATTAGACCTGAATTAATGTAAGCACGTATGCACAAATATATACACACACACAAGCATGCAAGGGCATACACACACATGCACACATGTGTGAACATTCAAACACACACAAAACATACGCCCACACTACACACACATATTAATTTTCCAACATTTATCTGCTAATATGATTTGGACCATTGGACTTGGAGGGCTCCGCCTGTAGGACTGGAAGACAACACAGAGATATCGCGGCAGGAATTGTTTGGCTTCACTCTCTGGTTATTAGTTTTGTTCATCACATTCCTAGGTCTAACCCCGCCTCATTTGATGGGCTTCGGCTGCAGCTGGCTTCGGCTGCAGCTGTGCTCTTTTGAAATGTCACTCTCCACGATACCCTACAAAGAGAAAATTCCATTATGCAAAACCCCCTCCGCTCTGAATGACATCACCATGTTACTTCACCTTTCCTGCCCTCTTCTATTTCACTCCCAGCCCTTTGCAAACATAATTCAAAATGAATATTGCCATTTTCATCAAGACTGGAATTTGAGGCTTTGCTTGAAATCACCTCGGCATATTCTTCAGGCTGAGGGTGAAGAATGATAAAGTGAGACCTGGACATTCTGAAATGCGGACTCCTATGATGACTCTGTGGCCCTCAGCAGCTCACGTTTCCTAGTGGCCTGAACTACTAAATCCTCAGAATACCATAGCCTTCTGTTGTGTTTTCCCCCCATCAGACTGAACTTACCTTGATGGATCCAGAAGTGCCAAAACCTAAATATTACCTTCCATCTGGACTGCCTTTTTGTGGACATCCTTTGCATTGAAGCCCAGAGTTTCCAGGCCCAGGTATCTCAACATCTAGGATTCTATGTGAGGAGTGGTGGCTGTGTAGAAGATCAAGCAGACAGTGCCCAGTAGTTAGAGCACTGCTAACAGGAAGTCAGACATGAATGACTTCAGCTCTGTTTTGCTATTGTGTGGACCTCTTAGCTTTTCTATGGGATCTTCTGGGATGGGGCTTAGCCTCAGTGAACTGTGTCTCCCAAAAATATCAGAAGCCGTGCCCATAAAGTCTTACCGATATGACTGCCTGAGCATGAGCTGAACAAGAACAACAACGGACATGTGGACGTTGGACGGGGGAAATCCAAGAAGGCTTCAACTTTACACGAAGAACTCCATGTGACTAAGGAATGCTGAGAGTATGAACCAGACCTGATTAAGGTAAGTGTGTCCTCAGGGAAGAAAGAGGATACCAGTTAACGATTACCTGATACCAAAGGATCATCCCTGAAAACATATATACAAGTAATGTTACACAGACTGAGCAGATTGTACTCCTTTATTTAGGACGAACACACACACACACACACACACACACACACACACACACGTAATAACAATGAGTAAAGAAGCCGTGAATATGAAAGAGAACAAAGAGGGATACATGGGAGGGTTTCAGGGAGGAAAAGGGGGAGGCTATTACGCAATTATATTATAATCTCATAAAATAAAAGACATTTAAGAAGAATAGGGCATGGGGAGCTGGAGAGATGGTTTGGAGGTTGAATGTCTACTGCTCTAGGAAAGGGCATGAGTTTAGCTCCCAGAATCCATGTCAAGTGGCTCATGAGTGCCTGCGCCTCCAGCTCCAGATTATGCGATATTCTGTTCTAGCCACTGTAGGCGCCTGCCATCACATAGGTATACACACATATACGTAATTAAAATAAAATAATTACACGGGTATGTATCGGAGCGTGGTAGCTTCGCAGGACCCACACCCTTTAAGGAGACTGGCTCTCCACAACACCCCCACATCCAGCAGCCATTAGTTGCTCCTTAACAAGGGGTGGGACTTTATGAACCCTCTCCCCATCCATGCTGGGATTTTGTCTGCATTGATCTCCTGCACGTCTCGCACAATTAGTCGAAGCTGCTGTAGGATCATATGGGCAACAGCCCTGTCATTTCCAACAAATACCGTTTCACTGCAGACAGCCACTATTTCTGGCTCTTACCGTGTCTTCACCCATTCTTTTGTGATGATCCCTAGGCCTTGGGAGGAGGAGATGTGATAAAGATAGTCCTACTTAGAGCTGAAAACTCTACAGCCTCTTATTCTCTGCACATTGGCCGGTAATAGGCTTCTGTATTAATCTCTGTGTACTGCAAAAAGGAGCTTCTCTGCTGAAGGGCGAAGGATGTATTAATCTATTGGTATGAAGATAAGAATGTAGTAGTCAGTTTATTAGTATTTTTACTTAATAGAATAATAGAAATAGGCTTTCTCTCAGGCCATAACAAAACCAGTTGTGGGTTTTGTTGTTGTTGTTTGGTGTAGTTAACAGTACCATCCAGGAGTCCCTTTTGTAGAGAGACTTTAAATCGAATCAGAGAGTATCTGCTTACTCCTATAACCTGTGTGCCATTGCTGCACCAGTGGCATATTCTATAACTATTCTATGAAATAGTATGATTGCTTTCCACATTGGATGCACTGTATTTTTTTAACTCCTACACACTCAAGTCTTTAAAAAAAAAAACCTTCATATTATAACCAATGCTTAATAGTTTTCATTTTCAAAAATTCTTATTTTTTTATATTAATTACAGTTTATTCACTTTGTATCCCAGCTGTAGCCCCCTCCCTCATTCCCTCTCAATCTCAGCCTCCCTCCTTCATCTCCTGCCATGCCCCTCTCCAAGTCCACTTGGAGAGGAGGTCCTCCTCTCCTTCCATCTGACCCTAGCCTATCAGGTCTCATCAGGACTGGCTACATTGTCTTTCTCTGTGGCCTGGCTAGGCTGCTCCCCCCATAATGGGGAGGTGATCAAAGAGCCAGCCACTGAGTTCATGTCAGAGACAGTCCCTATTCCTCTTACTAGGGGACCCACTTGGATACTGAATGCCATGGCTACATCTGAGCAGGGGTTCTAGATTATTTCCATGAATGGTCCTTGGTTGGAGTATCAGTCTCAGAAAAGACCCCTGGGCCCAGATTTTTTGGTTCTGTTGCTCTCCTTGTTTTCATTTTTAAGGCTATTCATCCTAATAGATTTAAAGTAGTATCTTACTGTTTTTATTTTCCAAATGTTTATGAGTTTGAACATCTTCTGAGGTGTTTTTGGTGGCCATTTGTCTACTTTGTCTGGAAAGATAATTGTCTCAAGATATCCATGAGAGTCTACAACTAAGTCTGAATGATTAATTTTAGGCTCACCGATTATGAATTTCAGTGTCCCTTCCCACTGCATTTTACTGCTTCAACCTTTGATTGCTTTCAACTCATACCTTTATAAATACATTTTTCTCAGTTGTAGATAAGTATTTAAAATCAATGTTGTTTTCTTTATCCTTAAGAAAATCTCCTCTAGACATAAATCAACAAGTTTCAAGAAGATTTTAAAGTAATTATTGTAGAAAGAAAAAAAATCTTGTAATGTAGCTGTGTATTCCAGGCTTCTAAAACTACAGCCACAGAAAAAGCTGTAAAGACCATCTAACTATGGTTGGCAAACTATTTAGATCCTTTTAGAATAGACCGTATGCCTGACTAAGTTTATGATTGAAGATGCCACTGGAGAACATGAGCTAAATCTGGCTCAAGTATGCATTGCTTTTGTTATGCTACATACTAGATATTTCTTTATGATGGCAAGGGAGTCTGCTTCCTGGATTTGCCATGCAAACCCTATTTTATAAAAATGTAGCCTTTGGCATGGCATCAAAGCACCTGCATTCTCCTTCTGCAAAGTTGCTTCTTGGGAGTTCCCACTTAGTAGCTCAAAATGGACAAGGTGTGAAACCGTATTACATTGATCTTCATGACAGCCTCAATCCACTCGGTTACTAATGGGAGCATTTGTGTTTCATCTTAACAGGATAGAGTGGGCAGGGATGGAGAAAAGTATCTCCGTCTTACATCCAACTCTTAATCTATGTCTTTCAAATCATTGTGATTTGCAGGAAGGGAGGGGCAGAAAAAAATGCCAACTGAACTGTTGAGATGTCTTTGACACTATTGAACAAAGTGAAGTTCCCAAGTATTGCCTCCTCTGTCATTACTGTGACCATTCATTTGCTGATTATATAGAGATAATAGAAAAAGCCAGGCAGATGTGGCCAGCCTTTGGAACATACCATTTTTACAATATATTTAGATGGTTGTATTTGAAGTTAACCTGTAGGCCATGTGTGTAAGCAAGTGGCTAGTTCTGGAGTATGACCCTAGACCGCTGCTTGCCCAAATATACTTTTATCAACTCTCACTGCAGAAGAACCCACCCTGGGTTTTATTCTTCTGATTTGAACATTTTATTATGTATAAGGTGAAAGATAGGCTAAAATTTAAGTTATTAGGGTTAATTTATGTATTAGTGTAAACAGCATTTGGATCTCATGGGTGCTGGCATTTGATAGCTAGGTCTGATTTGGGGTATGTTGTATGTAAGTTGGGGAAGGCACCTAAGTCTGTTTAGGAATGGGTTGGAGGCAGCTTCTCCTGGGTTTGTTTCCCTTTACCTGGAGTGATACTGAATCCCACTTGATGTAAAAGCCACGCTATGGTTTCAGCCTATCAGCCACCGGTACAATAAGCACTCAGGTGAAGTTAGACTGTCTCAGTTACCAGCTGTGTGATTTCAGGCCAGTCATTTGATCTCCTCAAGCGTCTGTTTCCACAGCTGTAAAGCATGGCTAATAATTCTTTCTCACACTGATGTGGGGATTAAATGAGCCAACTCCTATAAAGCACTATGTAAAATGTATTTCTATTATTATCTGAGGTGTTTAAAACATCAGAGGTGAAGTGTAAAATCTTGCAATCCACTCATTAGCTCTGTCACTGAAGAGAAGGGATTACGTCTGTCAGGTATTAAGCTGTGAGTCTGAGTTGAGTTCTCTCCTCCCTTTCTGGGTTTTGCAGAGAACTTTCTCCCATTATTATGAGTCACCTGAGCTTGAGCTAATTACTTGTGTTGACAGGCAATTAAAGAAAGTCATAAAAACCTGGCTCTGACATTAAGGTACCCAGTGGCAGCTCAGGGCCAACCGGTCATGTGTCTCTACCTTATACATTCAGAAGCAAGTATAGACCTGGACACTATTGATTACTTGTAAAAGTGTGAAGCGTTGAGTGCTGGCGATGTAGTTCAGTGCTAGGTAGGTATATGTTCGCCATGTACAGGACACTGGCTTCATATTCTAGAAGTGAAAACCAAAAAGGCAGAAGACTGTAGTATTTGTGTATGTATTTATTTATTTCATCCACTGCTCATGGGGTGTGTGTGTGTGTGTGTGTGTGTGTGTGTGTGTGTGTGTGTGTTTGTGTGTGGTGTTATGTCTCCATTTAGAGGTCATAGAAGTAAAGAAGGGTCTCCTTTTATGAATCTCTACTTTATCTTTTGAGATAGTTTCTTACTGAAATTGAAGCCTGTCATTTGGCCGGGCTGGCTGGCGAGGGACTGCCCTGGGGTTACAGAAATGCCAACCCTGTGCCTAGCTTTCTTGTAGATGCTGGAGATATAAACGCACTTCCAAAACAAGTGCTCTTAACCCACTGGTCCTCTCCCCTGCCCGTAGTGATCTGATTTTTCATTTGTTTGCAGAGGCACAGGATTTCTCACAATTATGCATTCACTCTAAACACACAACTTACTTGTAATGGTTGGTTGATCTAATACCTTAATCTAATATTTTCATATCCAATATAATTTGTCGATTCCTACATAGTAATTATTGAAAACTTTGGCAAATCTGTGTTGAAGTTTTTATATCCTACAAAGAGATCTTTTCAGTTAAAAAAAAAAGCAATGCAAAGAGATAAAGTGGGAAGTTAACACATACATATAGAATAATAAGGGTGATTATTTAAGATGAACTACATAGCTGGATTTGGTGGTGCATATACTTGGAAGGAGGATCAAATGTCAAGCCTGAGTAACAAAGTAAGATTCTGTCTAAAGAAAAAGAAACAGTATACACAAATGTACACACATATACATATTCATATATATGTATATGTATGTTATATTTGTGTATGTTTGTGCATATAGAGGCATATGTGCATGAATATAATTATCTGCTGGTAAACATTTAATGGTTGCCTCTCTAAAACCAAAACACACACAAAAAAGTATTTCCATGGTGTGAAAACTCCCACTGTGGCTACTTTCAGGTCACCTTGGTAACTCGTTGTAGAGCTGGGAAAAAATTTTGCAACCCACACATGCCAGTCATTGTGGGATGCTGGGTAGGTCACAGATAATACACCCACTCAGTACATGAAGATAGATCTGGAAAATCTAGAAGTGGGGTACAGAGACGGTCTAATCACTTCTGACTTTAACACTCGGCTCCCCTCCCTGGGGAGCTGCAGAGCACTTTGGGTGCAGCCTGGAAGAATCATGTTCTGCGGGTCCTATCAAACGCCTGCCTTTCGGTCCCTGTGACCCTTCATCAATCCTCTTCTGCAGAAAGCCTTGCAGAGCATCATGCGTAGACCCAGCGCAGAAAACATAAGCTAGATGAAGCACATTATTACAGATTACACTGCAGGATCTGTAGGCTGCTCACCAGTAGCTACAGAGACTGTGGCTGCTGCGAAGAATAGCGATCGGCGGGGATAGCAAGTAGACACGCATGAACACACACATACACTCCCTTTCTCCTCCTTCTCACGCTGTCTGTGTTTGTTCGCCTGCTGTAGCTTATGCCTGCAGCCTGAAGGAGAGGTTTCTTACGTGCCCTGACTTAAGTTTCTCAACAAACCTTTCTCCTTCCTTCAACAGACTCAACGGCTGCTTAACCTTTCTCACTTCTTACTGTCTTTCCTTCTCTTCTGGATCCCTTTGTCCCCGTTAGTACTTTTCATTTAGATAGCTCAGCCTGGTTGAGAAAAAGGGGGCTGTACAATAAGAGGGTAAAAATAAAAGACAGGAAAAAAAATTTGTGGCTTTATTCGATTACTTCACAATTTGCCATAAGACATCCTGCCAGGTGACAGCCTCTTTGGGTAGGCTTCCTGTAGCTCACCTCCCTGCTTGCCGAGGTCTCCCTAACTCATCCCCTATCCATGCTGGGCTCAAAACTAACTTGTGGGCTTGGTTCCTAAACTCTAAACCATCGTGAGGGCTTTAGTCACAGAGGGTCATCAGTTTCATTGAGTTCCACATTCAACATTGGTCCTGCCCTGGAAAACCTCACAGTTTCATCAGAACGACTTCAGAGAAGAACTTAATTACTTTGCAGCGATGCAGATGCTTTGTTCTGCTAGTGAGATTTTCTGCAAAGGGTTTGTAGAACCTACAATTACCAGCAGTAATTAGAGAAGCAGAGAACATTCTGGAATTAGATGGGTCTTGTGTCCAAAATTAATGCTTTCTGGTCATGGAACTATGGGCAAGCAGCTTAACTTGACTAACTAAACACACACACATATGTGTATATATATGTCATATATACATATATGTCCATATATTATATATATGTATATATATGGCCAATCCTAGTCCCATTTAGCATAGTGCAAGTTTCCCTGGAATGCAGCTTCCACAGGGGCAAGCACATCATTTTGTATACTGTTACATCTCTACCAAGTAGGACAGTGCTTATCACAGGGGAGAGACAGTATACAGTGGTAAAGCAATCTGGGACATGCCCTTAGTGCAGTGCCATAGGGACTTGATAAGCAATATAAATAGGAACTGTTTTTATTTTTAACTCTACCAACAGCAGAGACAAGCAGTAATCCTACCTGTGGGAGTAGGGAGAAGTTTGCAGAGTTGTCATCTTCGAATGAGACCTTACCGGGATGAGGAAGACAGGCCCAGCAGGAAAGAAAACAGCATCGCCATAGAATTTATGCCTAGTCTAAGGCCACGAGAAAGGGTGAAGTGCTAGAACGAAGAGCGCTCTAAACCTGACCACAGCTACCCATCGCCTTCACTCATGATGTGACTCTGCAATAATCACCTGATACCAAGATTTTTGTGTTACTACTAATCGCCCTGTTCCCTAATGTCTACTATACACAGACCACATAAAGTGTATTTGCTCACTAAATCCTTACATCACAACCATATTTGGTACTATTACTCACTTCACCTAAGAGAACTAAGACCTACAAGGATACAGACTGTCCATAATTTCACAGATGGCAACATGATTTACTTCAGATAACAATATGGCAAGAAAGCTTCCTTATCGCTCTGATAGTGTCTGTCAGCTGGAAGGAGGACATTTACCTCAGATGGGTCAGCAGTAGGCAAAAAAGGAGCCTCTGCCAATCTAATTTGATGACTGGAGGATGGTTGCTTTAGAGAGGCAGTGTGGTGGTTTCTTTTGTTTGACTATGTCCAAAATATGTGACAGAAACAGCTCAGGGGAGGAAGGCAAGATAAAGAGAGACTTTTGGCTCTTAGTATCTGAGAGTCTCAGTCCCCCATGGTGGGGAAGGCCCGATTGATAGCTCTGCCAGTGGCAGGGGGTGGAGGCTATAGTGAAAACTAAAAGCTGAAGAGTGATCACGTGGCAGCAGACAGGGAAGCAGAGAGCATGAGAGGAAGCCAGTGGGTGTGGCCTTTTAAGGGGATGCACAAGGCCTTGACTTCCATTTCCAACAACAGAAAACCCCAGACAAATAGAACTCAAAATGGCAGCTCCTGGTGCCATACTTCTACCAGCGAGGCCCCACTCTCTAAAATTCCCACCGCTTCACAAAATAATGCCACCATCTGGGAAACAAGCACACAGTCTACGGGGGACATTCTCTACTCAAATCATAACAGATGACTATGACCACAAGAACAGATGAGAAAGAATTAAGTTTTGCCGTGGAAGCTTTGCGGATTTTTGTTGCTATTGTAATATAACCCAGCCTTTTCTTGAGTGACTGTGCCCAGACTTTTGTTCTGATTAGTTGAATTCCTAAGTTAACTCCTCATTCAAACCCCACTTTCCTCAGCCCATTGACTTTGGCACACCCCCTCACGCCTTGCCTTTTTTGTTTCGCTTTGTAATAGGCTTAGGTATCTTATTCCTTTCCTATTACCTGTATGCTTGCCACCTCCTCCAAGCCGCAGTGCTGGCTCTGAACACCTGCTGTACAATGGCCAGCTAGCTATGTGTCTGGTGCTGCTGACATTACCTGCACAGTGCTATCACACACCCAGGTGTGGTGGCTCCTTGAATGCTATACCAAGGAGTATTTCTGATGAATGCACTGTTTTCTTGGTAAGATTTTTCTAGCTAAGCGGAGTCACTACTTCCCCACACCAAACATGCCCCTTAACCCTTCACTCCACTACTGGCTCCGTGTTACTGTCCACTTCTGGATTTTCTTGGTGCTCCGTCTTATTTATACTTGTTATAGTCTTAGCTCAGATTCATTGCACACAGGCCCAGTTCAGAAGCGCCACAGATAGTGACAGAAGAGGATCATCGATTTCCAAGACCCAGTTCAGTATATCCCTTGCATCTTTTAAGTGTTCTTTCTATTCCCATACTGTCAAAAGTGATAACAATAAATCTAAAATGGATATTTAAGACCTACATCCTGGACAGGAAAACAAAAGAAAAAGTTTGTACCCGTTAGATTATAGTTTTGCTTCAGTTACTCATGATCTTGGCAGAATCCTAAGGTGTTCTTCAGATTTTCTCCCCCAGTGCACACGCCTTCGGGATCCCTGCTCCCCAAGCGTAAAGCAGAACTGATGAAGGCAGAGGGCTGGTCACCTCCAACAGGACTGTGTTCTGTTTTATAGCAGGATAGATTTTGTGTGTATTTCTGGCTGTGTGCAGCAAACATAGTACATGTCTCTGCGTTGTGCACATGTATGAATGTGCACGGGGAGGCCAGAAGTTGACACTCAGCGTATGCCTCTATTACTCTCCCCCTGACTCTTTAAAACAAGATCTCTCCCTGAGTTTGATTAGACAGTAAGTTTCTAGGGGTCTGTCACATCCTGGCACTAGGGTCATAGGGTCACAGATATGTTGCACAGTGTCGCATTTTTACATGGGTGCTGAGGATCTGGATGCGGGTCCTTGCGCTTAGGGCCAGGGCTTAGCTAACTGAGCCATTTCTCTCACTTTTGCAAATACATTTTGTAGGCATAATAATGGTGCCTATTTTCTTGACTCTCAGTTACGGAGTTTTTTCCACAGGCTGATGTCATTAGGGAAGTTCTGGAAAGGAATTAGCAAGAGCAAGAGCTGTTTTCCTGCTGACTTTAGAGAAAAGACCATGCAGTCAATTGTCCTTAAAGGGGACACATGGTGGGGATTGAAAGTGGCTTTCAGCTGATAGCCAGGAATAAAACGGACCTCAGCCCTATGACCATGAGGAGCTGAATTCTTCTGAGTGAGCTGAGGAGACCATTGGCTCCAGGTGAGGCTGCCTAGAGCCCAGCCCTTTATTGCAGTTTTCCTGTTGCTGGCCTGAGAACTCAGGCCACACCCAAGACATTTACCCTTAGAAATACAAGCAAACAACAGCGCATTGCTGTAAGCCACACAACATGTGGGAATTTGGTATGTAACTATAGAAGAAAACTCAGAGAATAATCAATGTCAGATGCCAGACACTGATAACTTGTTAGATTATGGTAGAAACTGAAAACAGGGTTTAGTAAACAAAAGATCGGTAGAAAGGAAGCCTTTCTGCTGCTAAAATGGTAAAGACATCTTAGAGTTGCCTGGGAAGCAAGAGTTCATGATGGTCGTCATCCACAATCCTTTATATAGTTACATTAAAATTTTTCATTTAAAATTGTAATAATATTTAGTAGGGTTACGGATGCAACGACACTCTCCAAACAACACATGTTTGGAGAGTACCATCTGATCACCCTGACCTGTGATTGTTGTGGAAAGTCATCACAGTGGAGATTCGGAACATAGCGTCATATTGCAAAATGAGACATGAGTACTTGGCAGTCCCTGTGTGATCTTACTCCTACAATAGGGATTGGCATCGCGAAACTGGCAACATAGATGAAGAACAGTAATGTTTCTTTCCAGCTTTGTCTTATTTTTTTCCACACAGATGACATATTAAAACCAACTTTCTCCACAGGTTGGTGATCCCCATATAGAACAATAAGGAAGGGGTCAGGAAGAAAACACTCCCCTTCCTCTGTCTTTAACAAAATGGTTGTTATAGCTGAAATTTGGATATTTGGATATTTATGAATATGAGTTTCAGTGTCTAGTTATGTCTTTATAACCATGGTCAAACTGCTACATAACTCATAACACAGGAATAGGGAAAATACAATGTTCTTCCCATGTGTGTCCCAGTCCAGCCTTCAATTCCTCCAGACTTCTGACCTACAGCATTGTTGACATGGCTTACTAACATCTATTCCCTTATTTCTCCTTCAGATTAATTTCTATCTACTCGCTCCAAACAAATGAAGTTAGTAGTGGGGTCAACAGTGGCTCTCTCTCTGTCTGTCTCTCTCTTCCTTTCATCTCTTTATAAATTATTTGAACATCTTTTTATTTCAGGAACATTAGCTGTTCCTAGTTATCTCTCTATCTCTGTGTGTAGGGGGATATATAACAGGCATTATCATCTTTGGGGTTTGAATTCCTGGAAATCTAAAATTCAAAGAGAAAACAGAAAAAAATTAAGATTACTTTTGGTGATTTTTATTTCACCTGGATAAAACTTGAGGTTCTTAGAATTACCTGCAGGGATGATTTTTTTTTTTTTTTTACTTTTGTTCTTCAATGTGCAGGTAGAAGCTTTTACCACTGTGTACTTTTACAAAGTCTGTTTGCTGGTCGAAACAAACTCTTACCGAAGAAGATGAAATGATATTTTTAGGACTGCTTCTGATGGCTCATGCTTTGCAGAGACTCCAAATGTTCCAAAGCTCTTCATGTCTCTGTCATTTCTGATGTTTTAGTCCTCCGTGCAGCAGACAGGGCAAGTGTTTCCCCCTCTAAAGATAGAGAGAAGTCAAAGGTCACAGTGATAAACTGAATTGCCAAGAGATAGCAACTGTGATGCTGATTGTGGGTGCCTATATTCACATGTGTGTCTCTTGTGTGCATATCTGTGTGCATGTGTGTATATACACACATGGAGGCCACATGTCAACTTGAGATATCTTCCCCGATCCATATCTATTTTTAATTAAAATTTTTACGTTATTTACATTTTATTCGCTTTGTATCCCAGCTGTAACCCCTTTCCTCATTCCCTCCCAATCCCACCCTCCCCCATCTCCTCCCTGCCTCTCTCCAAGTCTGCTGATAGGGGAGGTCCTCCTCTCCTTCCATCTGACCCTAGCTTATCAGGTCTCATCATGTCTGGCTGCAATGTCCTCCTCCGTGGCCTGGCAAGGATGATCTTCCCTCGGGGGAAAAGGGGAGGAAGGATCAAAGAGCCAGCCACTGAGTTCATGTCAGAGACAGTCCCTGTTCCCATTACTAGGAAACCCACTTGGATACTGAGCTGCCATGGACTGCATCTGTGCAGGGGTTCTAGGTTATCTCTATGCATGGTTCTTGGTTGGAGTATCAGTATCAGAAAAGACCCCTGTGCCCAGATTTTTTGGTTCTGTTGTGCTTCTTGTGGAGCTCCTGTCCTCTCCAGGTCTTTCTATCTCCCCCTTCTTTCATATGTTTTCCTGCAATCTGCCCAAAGTTTGGTTATGAGTCTTAGCATCTGCTTTGATACACTGCTGGGTAGAGTCTTTCAGAGGCCCTCTCTGGTAGGCTCCTGTCCTGTTTCTTGTTTTCTCCTTCTTCCAATGTCCATCCCGTTTGTCTTTCTAAGTGAGGATTGATCATCTTACCCAGGATCCTCCTCCTTATTTAGCTTCTTTAGGTATACAGATTTTAGTATGTTTATTCTATATTACAGGTCTAGTATCTACTTATAAGTGAGTGTATACCATATGTGTCTTTCTGCTTTTGGGAAACCTCACTCAGGATGATCTTTTCTAGATACCACCATTTGCCTGCAAATTTCATGATTTTCTTGTTTTTATTGATGAATAGTATTCCATTGTGTAAATGTACCACAATTTCTGTATCCATTCCTCAGTTGAGGGATCCCTGGGTTGTTTCCAGGTTCTGGGTATTATGAATAAAGCTGCTACGAACATGGTGGAACAAATGTCCTTGTGTACTTGAGCGTCTTTGGATATGTGCCTAGGAGGACATAGCTGGATCTTGAGGAAGCACTATTCCTAATTGTCTGAGAAAGCGCCAGATTGATTTCCAAGTTTACATTCCCACCAGCAATGGAGGAGGGCTCCCATTTCTCCACAACCTCTCCATAATGTATTGTCACTTGAGTTTTTGATCTTAGCCATTCTGATGGGAGTAAGGTGAAATCTCAGGGTTGGTTTGATTTGCATCTCCCTGATGGTTAAGGACTTTGAACATTTCTTTAAGTGTTTCTCTGCCATTCTATATTCCTCTACAGACTATTCTCTGTTTAGCTCTATACCCCATTTTTTAATTAGATTACTTGATTTGTTGCTTTTTAACTTCTTGAGTTCTTTATATATACTTGATATGAGCCCTCTGTCAGATATAGGGTTGGTGAAGGTCCTTTCCCAGTCTGTAGGCTGTCGTTTTGTTCTGACGACAATGTCTTTTGCTTTACAGAAGCTTTTCAGTTTCATGAGGTCCCATTTATTGATTGTTGATCTTAGAGTCTGTGCTGTTGGTGTTCTGTTAAGGAAGTTGTCTCCTATGCCAATGAGTTCTAGGCTTTTCCCCACATTTTCTTCTAACCAATTTAGTGTGTTGTTTTTATATTGAAGTCTTTGATCCACTTGGACTTTAGTTTTGTGCAGGGTGATAAATATGGATCTAGTTTCATTTTTCTACATGTAGACATCCAGTTGGACAGCACCATTTGTTGTAGATGCCTTTTTTTCCATTGAATGGTTTTGGATTCTTTGTCAAAAAATCAAGTATCCATAAGTGTGTGGATTTATACTTATTTTTGAGACAGGGTCTCTCAGTGAATTTCATCCCAGTGATCTGGCCAGACTTGCTGGCCAGCAAATCCCAGGGATCCTCTTTTCCTTGCCCCTCTACAACTGGGGTTCCTGGCATGCATCATGCCTGGTCTTTGGATGTTGACTCTGAGGATGCACTTTAAGGTCCTCATGCTTGTACATTCAGTATTTTATGGACAGAGCAATTTTCATAGCACTATATTTCTCCTTTATGTGAACTCTAGAAATCCAAAATCTAAGAGGCTGGTATTTTCCTACCTGAGCTGTTTCCCCTTATCTCCAGCCTTACCATTCAGCACCACTTGTGTTGATTTTCTTTTTCTTAGTTTTAGTTTAAATTTTTTAGTTTTTGATAATTTCATACACGAGTACAATATTTATATCATTTCCACCCTCTTCCCATCCAACACCTCTTGTACCTGTTCAAATGAATATATCTCTGTGTGTGTGTGTACACATGTATGTATGTATCCATATATTCAATTTACTGAGGCCATTGAGTGTTGTTCATATGTTTATGTGTTTATGTCTGGCTACCTGGATTAGACAAACCTATTCAGGTGTGAGGATAAAGCATGGATCAACTGCAGAAAGCAGAAAGGAGAAAAAGTACCACAGTGGTGAGACACTAGACAAAAGTATAGTAGGACAAAGGTTCTGTGAAGGGGAAATGGGCAAAACATGAGGACTCAATTGGGGACAGAGAATGAAGAGTTATACAAGGGAAAGGGAAGGAGGTAATAGATATTTAAAATAAAAACAACTTAACTGTGTTTGAAAAGTCATAAGGAAACATTATTTATGTTTACATAAAAATACATTTTACACACACACACACACACACACACACACACACACACACACGGGACTACTACATGTGACAATAATGTTTTCCAAATGTGCCATAGACTATCTAACAAAACCCCTAGTGCCAGGCATGGGAACCCTCCCTTTGAGTGTTGGTGAGGGAAGCCCAAGAGATTCCCAAAACAATATAGGTAATTACTGTTGCCCTTGGCTTCCTCCCAGGACTTGAAGGTAAGACCCTACTGCTAAAGACACCATGTGCTTCAGACACTGAGCTTGGAGGAATCAACCTGGAAGTGACCTGAACGCTTCCTCCCTGAGAATGAGTGCTCATAGTTTCTGAAAATGGAGTAAAGCCGTGAGCAGTCCTAGCTTCATTTTCTTAATGAATTTGTCTTAACAATGTATTCTTTGAAAGTTTTAGACAATTTATTTTGCTCACATTCATTCCCTCCTCAGTCTCCTTTCCATATCCTCCCCCACCTCCCTTCTCGCCCATCTTCATCTTCTCTCTCAGGCTGTCTCAGTTTCCCTGTGTTTCTGTGTCTCTTTGTCTCTGTTTATGTCTCTCTATCTGTCTCTGTCGGTCTCTGTTTCTGATTCTGTCCCTCTGACCCTCTCCCACTCCCCTCCCCTTCTTTCTGTATCTCATTCTCCTCACAAAAGGAATCGAGTCTGTCTTGTGTTGGCAGACTACTACTGTTTTGGTGCCCGTGCTGCAGTGTGGTAGATACACCCGGTGATGCCCCTCATTGAAGAAAGCAGAAATCCCAGCAGCAATCACATGCCAATTGCTCCTCAGCTAGGGGAAGAACTTTATGCCCACCTCCCTCCCTCCGTTCTGGGATTTTTGTCTGGCTTGAGCCTCTGTAGGTCTTTCTTAATTAGCCACATCAAATAGTAAGAAACCAGATACATTAACTTTTCTCCTCTTTTGGTACATGCTAACCGAAAGAGATCCCAGTATGCCATTTTTCAGTCTCTCACAAATAAAACCAGCATGGTTACCTGAAAATAAGTTCCACTGAAATGTTCAATGGGACAGTCTTGAAACAGTTAAAGAACAAAATTAAATACTTCGTGTTTAGTTCCCGCCATGCAGCAAGACCCCTCGGCTACACAAGTTTCTGCAGGCAGAGCAAAGAATAGAAAACGTCTCCCCATCTGTGTCTATTATGACAAATACTGTTTAATCTTCCACCTTAAATTCTTATTGCCAGATTTGGCAAAATAAAATAGCAAGTAAAAAATAATGACAATGTGAAAATAGAAGGTAAGGCACTCTTAGAGCCTGCATTGTCTAAGAAATAATTCCTAGCAAATCACTGCTCTGGGTTCTACCTGTCAGCTCCTGAGTGCAGGAGAAAGAGAGAATGGCCCTGTAATTCCTGTGTGAATAGCAGAAGGCAGTTCCCAGAGCTGCAGCTCAGTCTGACATAAATGAAACTGTTAAAAGACATTCCCCACTAAACAAAAGGCAATCAAGAACATTTGTTTTCTTGGTCAGAAAGTGCCAAGAGTAGAAGAGTAAAAATTTTTTTTTAGGTCAGGAAAAGAAAAAAAAAATTAACACACTGAAGTAGGGATTGTGAGGCTGGATTAACCTTGTTGATGTTTCAGGCTGCCATGGGCTCTGGGCATCCACCAGATGGTAGGGTGTCCTAACAGGTGGAGACAGAAGGTGGATGAGAGGGGGCTAAACACCACTGGATCTGTAGGAAGGCAGATGTACAGGTCTCTTAAGATCCTACCTCAGCTGGAGCTGAGAATGAGCAATGCATCTGTTCGTGGCCTTCTTTGGGGTAAATTGTGACTATTGTCTTACTAACTCGTGAATGCAATTCTTCCCCACAACTTTTTCTTCCCAGCTTGATCTTTTTCATCCAGCCTGTGTTTTCATGTTTCATGGTCCCATGACTCAACTTCATTAATTGTCTCACATTGATGGCTCTAAATAGTCAGATGATACGGACAAGAACAAACAAACAAAAATCAAAAACCAGCCAACAACCCCCACAACCCTCACCAAACCACAAAAACAATTTCCTCCTTCTTCCTGTCCCATGATTACGCTAAGTAGTGACTGAACAGGTCAGCCTGCCTCCCCACAGCCCAGTCTGAGGTTCACTGTTTCCGTGCTCTCTTTATTTCTGTAGGAAAACTCCTTTCTAATACTTTCCAATTACTAGTCTTTTCATTCCATTGTCTATACATCTACAAGGCCAGTCTTTCTCATGCTTCTGTTCAAACTATTCTCCTGCTCAAAGCTTGTCAGATGTTCTGTATTGTACACATCAGAAAATCTATTTCCATCCATTTGCCTGCAAATTTCATGATTTCCTTGTTTTTAATGGCTCACTAGTATTCCATTGTGTAAATGAACCACAGTTTCTTTATCCATTCATCAGTTGGGGGACACCTAGATTGTTTCCGGTTTCTGGCAATTATGAATAAAGATGCTATGAACATGGTTGAATGGTGGAGCATCTTTTGGGTTTATGCTCAAGAGTGGTATTCCTGGGTCTTGAGGTATTTCCCAGTTTTCTGAAAAAGCGCCAGATTGATTTTCCAAAGTGGTTGTCTAAGTTTGCACGCCCATCAGCAATGGAGGAGAGTTCCCCTTTCTCCACAACCTTACCAGCATGTGTTGTCATTTGAGTTTTTGATCTTAGCCATTCTGACAGGTTTAAGATTGTAGGCAAATGAATGGAACTAGAAAAGATCATCTGGTGTGAGATAACACAGACCCCAAAAGACAAACATGGTATGTACTCACTCATAAGCATATTTTAGTCGTATAGTACAGGATAGGCTACTACAATGCACAGACCCCAAGAAGATAAGTAACAAGAAAGATCTGAGGGAGGATGCATAAATTTCACTCAAAGGGGAAATAGAATAGACAGATGATGCTTGAAAAGGGAAAACAAGGTAGAAGAGGGAGGGCAGAGAGAAATAAGAGTGGATATCAGACCTGGAGAGAGTAGGAGCATTGAGGGCAGAAGGCCTGCAGAGAAAAGAGAAGTGGTGGGTGCGGGCATCTCTGTGACAAGCCACTGACAAAAATCAGAATAGACCACTGGGAGGATATGAGGGGGACTCTAGCTAAGACCCTAGTAGCAGGGGCCATGGAGAATGAAGAGGACACTGCCTTACTAGACAAGGTTTCTAGTGGACCATGGAGAATACCAACCCACCACAAAAACTTTGATCCAAAACTTATCCTACCTACAAGATCTGCAGGGACAAAGATAGAACAGGTAGAGCAGAGATTGAGGGAATGTCCACCCAATGCTGGGCCCAACCCTCAGACCTACCCCATAGAAGAAAGCCAACCGCTATCACTATTAAAAGTATTCTGATGTGCTTACAGACAGGAGACTACTAGAATTGTTCTCTTAGAGGCTTCATCCAGCTCGAAACAGATGCTGAGCCTCACAGCCAAACACTGGGCGAACCACAGGAAGTCTACCAGAAAAGAGGTGGGAAGGATAAATGGACCTAGAGGTGACAAAAGCTCCACAAGAAGATCATCAGAGCCAATCAACCAGGGCCCTGAGGAGCCTATGGAATCTTGGTTGGATGAAGCACTGACCAATGACAATGCATGGTCTGGACTTAGGTCCTCTACTTATAAGTAGCTGATGGGCATCTTAGGCTTCATGTGGGCCCACTAGTTACAGGAGTGGAGGTTATCATTGACGCAGACTATGTTGCCTGCTTTCTGATCACTTCCACTGATGGGACCACCCTACCAGGCCACAGGGAGGAAGATGAACTCAGTCTTCATGTGAATAGATGAGCTGGGCTGTCGGGGGCGGGGGGAGGCTTCACTATTCTGAGGAATAGGGGAGGAGGTGGAGGAGAGGGTGGGACTGGGAGGAGAGGGTAAATTGAATCAATGACCAAGATGTAAATTGAATTAATTGATTTTTAAAAATGGAAGACAAAGAGAGGAAAATCTAAACTTGTCAGTCTGGTTTTCAAGGATGTTGAAGGAAGTGGTTCACCATGTGCCTAGAGAGGCTTGCAGGTGTTCAGTGTGGACGCTGTTATGGTTTGAATGAGAAATGCCTTCCATAGGCTCACGTATTTGAACACGTGGTTCTCAGATGGTGATACTCTCTAAGGAGCTTATGGAATACTGCTGGAGAAAGCACATCGCCAGGGATATACTTTGAGAATTTATAGCTTTCCAACACTTTCAGTTTGCTCTCTCTCAGCTTCCAGAGTGTTAATAAAGACATGATTCTAGTCCACTGATAGGGGACATCCTTCTCCCTTCCTGGGAGGGTAGGACCAAGAGAAGATGAGGGAGGGGGCTACAGCTGGGATAAAAAGTGAATAAATTGTAATAAATAATTATAATAATAAAATTTTTTAAAAAGACATGATCTCCCAGCTTCCTGTCCCTGTGCTATGTTCCCTTCTTGCCATTAAGGACTTCTAGCTCCCTGGTACTATAAGCCCAAATAAACGCTTCTAAAGTAGATTTTGTTCCTGATATCTTATCAGAAAATTGAGGAGCAATGGTGCCAACTGCAAAGCCTAAGTTCGCCTGGGCCTGAGTCATTTCTGCGGCTTGGACACATAGACAGCTAAGTCTGTCAAGTGGCTTCAGTCTTGGTATAAAACAGTGCTGAGTCTTTGGTCTAGTTTCTTGATGACATCACAACTCTGAATATACAGTTGTTACCAGGGTCTATGTCTCTGCTCCTTTGGAACAAGAGGACTTTGAGGAAAAAAAAAAAAAAGCCAGTCAAAGCATGCTGCCTATTTTGATACGTTCTGGAGTACTGAACTCTCTGGCTCAAAATCTACTGAGCATTGTCTTCCTTTGGTGACTGGAATTACAGTAAACATAATGCTGGCTGCCTTAGTCTATGGGTATGTATTCTTCCTGATCAAGAAATTCCATAGTTCATCTCTCAGCGCTCTTTACAGCACTGGTTGTTTAATTATCCAACCAATGGTATTTATCCCAATCACATCTGGATGATATGTTTTTCACTAGACACCCAGCAAGTACTTATTTGTGCTTGTGCTGATTTGTTCTTTCAAACTTCTCCTCTCTTATATAACTCTTAAAATCCTTCCATTCCATGAGGAACCATCTCTGATGTTACCAGTCATGCATGCCTGATGAAATTAATTTCTCTGTCTTTGACTTCCCGTGGGACACTGAGTACTTATGTTTACGTATTTGAGTGGCTTCAGTTTGCTCCTCATCTTATAATGGACATTTGTTAGATAGCATATAAGGAACTGAAGTGTTTACAAGCAGCTTAGAAATGCAGCAATGAACAATTATAGCCCTCCCCACATTAACTCTCTTTCACTAAGAAGCCTTGGTAACAGTTCAATCATGACACTTTATTTCTAAATTGTTATGACAGTGCAGCAGCTGCTATAATTAATTCTTTTTGAATGGAAGGTCTGGAAAGCTTCAGAGACAAGAATCTTCATTTTGGGGTAGGTCATAGCTTCCTACAGGCAGAGGACTTATCTACCTAGCTTATTTAAAAGTGTACACTTTCTTATCTTTGAATCCCTCCCAATAGAACAAAGTGGCAATTTATTTAATTGATTAATTATACTGCATGTGTTTAGTATAAGGTCACCAATATTGTTGGTAACCTTAGTACTACTGTGTATAAGATAATGAACTAGAAGAGGAGTAATGTTTAGCTCTTCTACAAAGGTGTTCCTTTTTAGGGAACCCCGTCACTTTAAATATCTGTAGATAAACACCAGAAGACCTCAATGGTCAATAGAAATATGTTTCATCTTTATTTTTAAGGTTTACATTCAAGTTAAAAGTGAATTATTTCCTCGAGTGAATATAATATTTTTCATAAGGATTGCTACCTTATTTGTGGTCTTTTATGTGTGTTAGCAGTCTATTTATTTCTAAACGTTTGGCTCAAATGTCACCCCCTTTAAATGTTCTCATTGACCTGTACTTAGAGACTAGCTGCTTCCTCCTCTTTTCTTGCTGTTTCTTATTATCTTTATTTGTATATATGCTTAGAAACTCATTTTTCTCCTTCAAGAGTGAGTTCCTTCTGAATTTTATTAGAGGCAATAAGATTTCTTGGCATGTAGATATAATACAATAAATATTTAAATGAATGAATCCAAACTCTACTCATCTAAACTTAAACAGAATATATAAATAGAAAAGTTGAAGACATCATGAAAGTGAAAATGAAATCAAAATAAGATGTACTGTATCATACTCTCAAGAGTTGAGCAAATAATAAAAGACCAGCAATACCAGGTGCTAGTCAAAAAGCAGAGAAACTTGAACTATGAAAACATTGTAGATGGGTATATAAAAACATTACAAAAATTGTGAAACATTCTGGGCTATTTTCTTCAGAAGTAAAAATATGTATCCCCTACTTCATGAGTCATACATTTCAATCCTAGGCTCTTATTTCTCTTTAATAATTACCTCTGTTCACTCAAAGTCACAAAGAGATATGAGTCTACATAGCTTTAACTTGAGAGCAATTGCTTGTCAACAGATGTATAGATATGCAAAATGTATTTAGAACAATAAAGGTCTCCAAATTTAAAAGAACAGGACTACAGAGATATGCAAAAAACATGAGAAATCATACAATCTCTGCAAAGAGCAATAAGCCAGCCTACCCACCCAAAATGAAATGCTTGTGAAAATTCCATTTATTTAAGAGTCTAGAAAATGTAAACTCAGCTCTGCTGATGAAAACGAATCAGTGTCTCCCTGGTTAGGAGTAGAAGTGAAAAGGAAACAGGGCCCAAGGGAACATTTTCTATTACCCGATGGAAATGTTTGCTATCTTTACTGTGGTGATGTTTTTTTTTGTTGTTGTTGTTGTTTGTTTGTCTGTTTTATTTATTATTATTTTTTTGTCTCTTTAAGGCAAACTCTCCCAAGTGCATAGTTTAAATATCTACAATATATCTATTATAACTTAATAAATTATACCACAAGGACACAATGAAACCATTTAGGATTTTAAAATAAGCATCACCATATCTCATAGGACCTGTGCAAGAAACAGGAAGGTAACTGGCAAAAAGGAAAGAAAATATCACTGCTGGAAACTGCTGCCTGATTCTTGCTAAGGTATTTGCCTGCACAGAACGAACTGAGCACAAGTAGGCAAGAATATGCGTTTTTCTCTCAAACAGCAGTTGGAATTTCTTGAATGTAACTCCATAGCATCAAGTATGTGATTAACATAGGAAGCATCGAGATCTTTAGCAGACTTCAATTCTGCTCAGTACAGACATTGGATTAAAATAAAACTCACCAGAGAAAGCCCTGTTGCAAAATTTTCCTGGGCCCTTAATTTTTAGATAGTGTGGTCATTGGAGGGCAAGGTAAAGATTAACACTGTCCCCATTCACTAACAGTGCTGTATCCGAGGTGTGCTAAGTGTCAGTTTGGTGAACTATGTGAGAGTGAGGGTTGCCCTAGAGTAGAAGCACCTGGTCTACCAGAAACACATGACGTAAATAGCACCCAGAAACAAAGGGTCATGTCATGCACAATGAACCAAGGAAAAGTCGCAGAGACGGTGGGTGGAGAACATCTCTACCTTTATGCGTGGACTGGGCAAATCCTGAGAGTTTAGAATTGACGATTTGGACCTGAAATAGAGAGAGTATTATTTATTTTAATGCTTTTGATAAACATAAAAAAATGGCAGTTAATGGTAGTCAAAGACACTTAGTTCCTGTCTTCCATACTGACTCCAGTAATGGAGTTCCTAGTCTGTATTAAAAGAAAATGTCTCTACTAAAGGCATTTTAAACAGAAGAAAAAGGAAATTTAGTGGGGGACTCTGGAACACGATTAAACATTGTTTTGGACAATTTTGTAAAAATTAATTGACTTTAGTACTATGGTGGGGGGCATTAAAGGAGAGAGACAGACATAGGAAGAGAGGACAGGACAGGCACCAATACTGGGAGAGATATCTTTTCTTAGTTTTGTCCTGTGGTGCTAGGGATCAAACCGAAGACATTGTACATGTTGGGCAAGAGCTACTCTCCTATTCTAGCTCTGAAATGACAACAGAAGCAAGAAGCTCTTAGTATTGTGTGCATCTAGGAGCCTTGGTGGAATTGGGACAATTGGTAGTTTTTTTTTCTTTTTTTTAATTAAGTAATTTAATTTACATCTCTGTCATAGGCCCCTCCCTCTTCTCCTTCCAGTTCCACCTTCCATCCCACATCCCCTCACCTCTATTCCTCAAAATAGGAAAGACCCCCCTCCTCCCATTCAGACACCCCAGCTCATCTATTCATATGAGAACTGAGTTTGCTTTCCTTCCTGGTGGCCTGGTAGGGAAGTCCCATCAGGAAGAAGTGATCAAAAATCAGGCAACATAGTCCATGTCAGAGAGATCCCCCACTCTCCTAAACAGTGGGCCCACATGAAGTCTAAGATGCTCATTGGGCTTATCTACTTGGGGTCTGTGCATTGTAGTAGTCTATCCTGTACGATATGACTAAAATCCGCTTACAAGTAAGTATATACTATGCGTGTCTCTCCGGGTCTGGGTTACCTCACTAGTTCCATCCATTTGCCTGCAAATTTCATGATTTACTTGTTTTTAGTGCCTCAGTAGTATTCCACTGTGTAAATATACAACGTTTTTTTCACACATTCTTTGACTGAGGGCATCTAGGTTGTTTCCAGTTCTTCGCTATTACAAATAAAGCTGCTATGAACATGACTGAGTAAATGTCCTTGTTGTATGATGTAGCATCTGTTGGCTGTATGCCCAGGAGTGGTATAGCTGGGTCTTGAGGTTTGGCTATTTCCAGTGTTCCGAGAAAGCAACATACCTAAACTTCAAGCTATACTACACAACAATAGTAATAGAAACTGCATGACACTAGCCTAGAAGTAAGCTGGTTAATCAGTGGAATTGAATCAAAGACCCAGAAATAAAACCACACACCTATGCACAACTGATTTTTGACAAAGGAGCCAAAACCATACAATGGAAAAAAGACAGCATCTTCAACAAATGGTGCTGGTCTAACTGGATGTGTACATGTAGAAAGACGCAAATAGATCCTGATTTATCACTCTGCACAAAAATCAAGTTCAAGTGGATCAAGGACCTCAACATAAAACCAGATACACTAAATCTGCTAGAGAAGAAAGTGGGTAAGAACCTTGAATTCATTGGCACAGGAGACATCTTCCTGAACAGAACACCAATAGCTGAGGCTCTAAGATCTACAATAAATAAATGGAACCTCTTGAAACTGGGAAACTTCTGTAAAGCAAATGACACTATCAATAGGACAAAGTGGCAGTCTACTGATTCACCAAACCTACATCCTACAAAGGGCTAATATACAGAATATATAAACAACTCAAAAACTTAAACACCAACAAATCAAAAAATCCAATTCAAAAATGGGGTACAGAGCTAAACAGAGAATTCTCAACAGAGGAATCTTGAATGGCAGAGAAAAGCTTAAAAGAAATGCCCAATGTCCTTAGTCGTCAGGGAAATGCAAATCAAAATGACTCTGAGATTCATTTTATACCTGTCAGAAAGGCTAAGATCAAAAACTCAAATGGCAACACATGCTGGCAAGGCTGTGGAGCCCACTCCTCCATTGCTGGTGGGAGTGCAAAATTATAAAACCACTATGGAAGTGTCTAGTTTTCTTTATCTGTGGTTTCTTCTTTTGCTTAAATTTTGTCCTAAATTTGATATTGAATAGTCTTGTGATGAGAAATCCAAGTGTTAAGCATAAATAAGAGCCAACCTGCTTACTTGATACATCTTCGCTGCCCTGTGGGGAGCCCTAACAGTATTGTCAGTCATTAGCAGATTAGCAGCAACTAAAGAACTCCAAAAGCCCACCTGCCCTGTTTACCATCCAATCTCATGCCAGTGCCATGGGAAGGAAAGTTCTAGCATCGTTTTCCTTGAATCAACCAGAGAACGGTACCATTCCATTGAATCTAGGAAAAGTAAGAAGGCAAAAGGCAGAAGAAACAAAGTGACTCTTTCCACACACATGGAGAATCCTTTATGACTTTTTAGGGAGAGATTTGTTCTGATATAAAACTGGCGAGGTGGAATGAGACCAGGAGGGAGGGACACTTGGAACAGAGTGGAAATCATAAATTTTGTTAAATGTTTGTGTCTCCATACCCCTAGCTGGTTGGCAGAACAATCCCATCTAAGACACAAAACTAAATACAGATTGAGAATTATTGACCCCGAATTACAACATTTTATGTGCCAAGCAGATGCAGCAGAAGTCTCAGATCTTGAGTCAGTATGCTCCTCTGCTGCAGTTTATGCAATATTCTAAAGCTTAAAATCCTCTGAATACGAACTGTTTCTGGCTCTGAGCGCCTGAGATAAATTATATCAAGCTATACTTGTGCCAGAGAAAGACAAGATCTGTACCCTTAGGAAGGTGTAAATCTATGAGAAGCCTATCTTTTCCCAGGAATTTTCTAACACCAACAGTTTTCACTTGTACTCATTTCTGTATACATCTTTGTGGGGCTCCCCCATCCCCTACCCTCTGGATAGCAAGGACCTGAGCTCTGAAATTGAGTTTCTCGGTTCAAGTCCCAGGTTTTCACTACATTGGTGAACTTGAGCGATGTACTTGGATTCCCTTTACTTTTCTCCACTGTTAAAATGGAAACCATGTACAGTCCCTGTGTTAGAGTGCCTGGTGTTAGTAAATACCAAATAAATAGGCTGTTTCACTTTTTATTTCCTGAGCCACCTCCTTCTCCCCTCCTTCTCTCATTCTGTCCCTCCCTCCCTCCCTCCTTCCCTCCTTCTCCCCAGCTCCCCCTCCTTTCTTCTTTCCCTCAATTCCTCTCTTTCTGCTTCCTATATTACACAGAAACCCCTAGAACCCACACCTCAGATAAATACTATGTTATATTCAATTTTTATGAGTTCAAAATTTTTAATAGTCTACATAAGAGTTAGATTATATGCTACTTCTCAACCTGCACCTGAATTATTTGACTTACCATCATGATCCCCAGTCCTACCTGTGTTGTTATAAATGCCAGTAAATTCTTCCTTCCTTCCTTCCTTCCTTCCTTCCTTCCTTCCTTCCTTCCTTCCTTCCTTCCTTCCTTCCTTCCTTCCTTCTTTCCCTCTCACTGCCCCTCCCCTCCCCCTTCTTCCCTTGCTTCCTTTCTTCTTTAAGAACCTCTAAGAACCTGTTTCCCACCCATTCTTTCCTGCATAAAATTATCCCACACTATCCTCACATCCTCACTGTGTGTAGAATTGTCTCCTTACTCACTGCTTCCCCTATTACACACAACTCTGCCCTCTCCCCTAAAGGCAAAGGGTAGAGAAAGGTTGGAAACACAGCTCTTTTGTGAATGTGCTCCAAGAAAAGATGGGCTGCGCACACCAGAGGAGTTCGCCAAATTCTTTTCTTATGTTTTTAGTTTTTTGAGAACTTGAACATATCATTTCCCCTCCTCCAACTCCTCCCAGGCACCCCTCCCTTGTACCCACTCAACTTCGTTTTCTTTCTCTCTTGATGGATGGGAAGGACAATGGAGGAAGGGACTTGTAAAGGATTTATGGAGGCCAGGATTAGGGGAGCGTGTGAGAATGCCATCACTAAGCCGGCTGGAGGTAAGAAACATGTGGAACACTTCAATGAGACATTAACTAATGCTTTCGCACAGGTGCAACTGAATGGAGCTAACACCTCGCATCAGGTCCTCATGTTGTTTAGCATGTCTGGGGAGGAATAAATAGAGGTGGTTCAGACAGGGAGGCCAGGTGGGGGTGGGGGCACCATTCCTACATTCCTTACTCACTAGATTTACCCTTGCGCTTGAACTCCACTCCCAGCATCTGCGAGCCCATTCCTGCCCATACTGGAAACCACCGCTTTCCAGTGAGGGACCGAACCCTGTGCCATTTGTCCCAGTTCTTTTAGGATACCCAACCATCAGGCTGTTTTTTGTTTGTTTGTTTGTTTTTTGTTTTTAACATAGTGGGAACTGTGTCAAGTTATAAACATGGAGGATCAGAGGAGTTCCTAAGCTTATTTCTCTTGAAGGAAGCACACCTAACATAAGATGATACAGTTAGATGGACAAGAAAAAAAAAGTGTTACAATTCTGTTCTGTACCTGGGGCTTTCATATCCATTATTGCTGCAATCCTCAAAGCCACCTTACAAAGTTAGGCTTATTTTTTCTGGCTTTATAGGCAATAAAGCTGATTTGTGAGGAGGCTAAGAGGATTCCAGCTTAAAGTTTTAGTGAAGGATTTCCAGAACTAAATTGAAAATCAATTTCCCTGGGTCAGATTTTAGAACTTTGTCTCTCTTGGGTTTTTACATCACATTTCATGGCCATTGTTAGGTTATAAATCAAGCCAATTAGTTACAATTAACATCTTGTGGTAAGGAGCAAGAAAATAAGTAAATCATAGAATAGTCACTGTGTATGCTGAGCTTGCACAAAGCAGTTTTGGTGGTTATGGACAGTGGCAAGTGGGCACATCCTTGTTATTCAGGGGTACAAATAAAGCCCAGAATTTACTGTGTGAGTCCCTGTGGTAACACCCCTCCCCTTCATCATCCAAGTCTTAGGTGTATAAGATGGGAGCTTCTAAACACGGCCATGAAATAACCCTTGTCTTACTCGTTTGAATAGTGCTGAGATGGCCCCGAAAAGCAGCCAGGAATTTAAACTAAATCTGTGCGATAAAAAAGGGGACTTGTTCTCTTGAGTGCTTCTCTGACACTTGGGAGCAGTGGGGTCCGTTACGCCTTGGCTGCTGTGCTGTCGTTGTTATGAACAATATCAGGCATCCAGTAGGAAATAAAAGTAAACAAAGGGACATGGCACAGCGCTTGGGCTGCTGGCCACTCACTGGCCAGGTGAAGCTCTGCTCTCTGTAGACTTTGCTAGGTTAAGTTACCAGGAAAGGCGTGTGAAGATCAAAGGGTAAAGGGTAGCACAGGTCCTCCCACGTGACTCTAGGATTCCGTCCTTTCCATCTCAGATCAGTTTCTTTGCCTATTCTCAATACAAAGCACACGACTGAACATTGGGGCAGGACAGTTTCAGGGAAGCCAAGTTTATCAGGCTATTTTATGAATTGTAATTTCATTCACTCTCACAACACATCCAAGTTGCTCATCATTGTGTGTATGACACCATCTTGTCCTACTCTCTCCCTTTCTTTGTTTAGTTTGAAAAACATTGTAAAATATATTCTGCTCTATGCACAGCGTGGTCCTCGGGCACATAGTGATTCATAGGACACTAGAGAACACACTAAGATAGTTTAAGTAGATAAGGCTGGACAGAAGGAAAAAAAAGCTGCAAGAAGAAGGAGATTGGAAAAGGGCTAACAAATTCTAAGAAAACTGTATATGGGACAATCAACTTAAATACAGCATATTCACTTAATGGTATAGTCTTTCAAATTACACTTTCATCCTGAAGACATTTTAGGATTACTAGGAATTTGAAAAGCAGTAGACTGTTGCCATAGCTGCCTTGTCTGACATTCGCAACTATTAACATTCTAATTAACATGGGTCAAAACCAAGAACTTAACTAGATTCAGTACTTTACCTGAGTTTTACCAGACTTTCCACTGTTTTTGTTCTGTTTAGGAACCAATCCCACATGCCGTATTATATTTAGGATGTGCTTAATTTTGATGCTGCTCTCGCTATGGTTGTCTACTTTTAAGCCTATGGAGGCTGCAAACATTGGATGCCCCCTGGACTTGGAGTTGCAGACAGTGGTGAGACAGTGGTGGGTAGGTTCTGGAAATTGGACTTGGTGCCTCTGCAAAAACTGCATGTGCTCTTAATCACTGAGCCACCTCTCTGTCCCCAACTTCTATGCTTACTTTGCTGACTCTGGCTGTTACAGAAGGCGAAAGGGAGATCATAAGGCACTGCCTTCCAAGGCATCTTTTTGGATTACAGATATCTTGATCAAAATGGAACTCATGAACAATTTTATCAGTCAGCTGGGAGGGCACCGACTTTGAACCTGGCTGACAAAATATCACTAAGCATTCATTCATGGAGAAATATTTTCCCGGCCTTCTCAAAGTCCCTTTGACCAATGCTGAAAGGAAAAGATTTTCAAAATCTATCTGAGAAGCAATCTGGTCCAATCTCCTAACTCACAGTAGAGCGAAATTGAGACCTCAAGAAATGTAAATCATTTCTCAATAATTCTTCCATGAGTTAGAGGCCACTTTAGAACCTATGTTTGATTGCTTTTCCCCCTTGGGAAAAACACATGGAGTATTCTACAAGTTAGATGCAGCTTTTAAGTGCTTTTAAAGGAATAAAAATGAGAGAACAGTCTGGGAGAATATGAGAGCAATTGAGGTGCCCCTTTCTCTCTGTCCCCACCTTAGTTCTGTTTTCATCAAACCTCTGCATTGTGAAGGACCTTTGAATCTTTGCTGTCTCTCCCTGTGTGGCCTTTGGAGAGCCTCATCCTCCTTGGTGGGTAATTACCTGCTCTCAGCTGCCTACCACATCAGTTCAAAAATGAGTAGGGGCCTCTCAAGTTCCTGGAATTTCTTCACAAGGACAAGGACTCAGTGCCTTACTTTGGGGGCAGGTTGAGCCCTCCTTTCCTCTTTTCTGTGTTTTTGCTTTCTTCTCCGGTTTGCTTTACCTGTGCTAAGATTTAGTTTCTCTTTCTCTACACCACTAAGAAAGCTAGAGTGCAGCCTGTTACTTTGGAAGGAATGCCAGTGGAACTCACAAAGTGATTCTTTTTAATCCACTATGATTAATTTTTCTCCATGAGAATTTGCAGACTGTTAGGCTTATTTTTACAGCAGTTACTGAAAAAGGATATCTGTCAGGCATACCATATATTTATTGTAGATGGCATTGTTAATGAGCTGAAGTCAACATATCGGTTTTCAGTTTTCAAGTGGCAGGTATCAAGTGAATAGCCAGAAACAAAACTTGTCAGTCGTGTCTGGGAATCCATTGTTCAGGGCACACTGAACAAAAAACGAAGCGCTTGGTTTTCAAACAGATGAGAAGCCAGATTTTTTTAAAGCCCATCTTCTAGGCTCACCCTGCATAAGAGTGAAATAAGACTTTATTTTCCAAAGCATGCAGAGAGCTCTTTAACTTTATGTCCAAGTGGCGGTGTAAGTTGAAATAATCTTAATTTTTTTTTTTTTTTTTTTTGGTGGACAATTGAGCTGTGTCTAGAGGCATATATGGAAGAATGTTTACTTTGGAGTCAGACATAATGGGATTTAAATGCAGGCTCTTGAGTTTAATTTCTGCACGCCCTTAGGTGAGTTAGTTACTCCCTAGGAGATTCAGTTTCCTCTCCTACATACCTCCGCAGGACTGAGTTAAAACTGACTGACGGTGAGCGTAATTGATGTTTCTAGACTGCGCTAGCATGTTTCCATGTTAGCAGACATTTAGGATTTTACCTCTTAAGTAATCCAGTGGACCAAATCCCCGCATTGTGATTTTAATTTTAGACCTGATGCAGGACTTCTTTTGACCTAGTTAATCCTCCTGTATATACTATGTCTATCAACCAAGGCTATAAACTCCTATGATCCTGGACCTTACTGCATGGTTCTGCTGTCTTGTTTTCCCCCAGAGCATCCATCACAGTGTTTCCTACATGGTGAGGCTTTATTAAATTGAAGAAATAAACTGAATTGAATTGGGTTGAACAGTTTTATCATGACTATAAAGATCTTTCAATGCAGAAATATTCTATGGGAAATGGGGAAAATAGCCTGTGGCAGGCAGAATAATAACCCCCAAACATACAAAATGTAAGACTGGGCATCTGGGAATATACTTAAATTATTTTAAATTATTTGGATGATCCTATCGAATTACACGAATCACCATGGGACTTTGTAATTTTCAGAACTATAAGAATAATAAATTTGTGGGGTTTTGGCCTGAAATACATTTTCCTTTGCCATGGCATTGATAGAAGCATATACACTACCCCTATGCAAAATTCTTTGTGTGTTGCTGTAGAAAGCTGGCTGGGTGGGTACGTTAGCGTGTGTGCTGTGTATGTGTATGTGTGAGTGTATGTGTGTATGTAAGTGTGTGTGTGTGTGTGTGTGTGTGTGTGTATGTGTGTATGAGTGTGTGTGAAGGTGTGTGTATGTGAGTGTGCGAGTGTATGTGAGCATGCGTATGTGTGTATGTGTTTGTATGTGAATGGATGCGTATGTGGGTATAAGCGTGTGTATGTATATGAGGGAGTGTAAGTGTATATGCATGCGAGAGTGTGGATGTGAATGTATATGTGTAGATGAATGTGTGTGAGTGAGTGTGTGTGTGTGTGTGTGTGTGTGTGTGTGTGCAGAGAGAGACCAGATGTCACTGTTGGGTGCCAGATCTCAGTAACTGTTTTCCTTGTTTGAGATCACCAGGTAGGCTAGGCTGGCTGAGCCCAAGCCTCTGGATCCTCCTGTCTCTGCCTCCCCGTACTGGGATTACAGACACGTATCACTGTGGCTCCTGGCTCTTTTGGTTTTGTTTTCCGAAGCTTGTAAAAATATTTTATTTATTTATTTACCTATTTATTTACTTATTTATTCACTTTACAACCTGGCTGTAGCCCCCTCCCCTCCCCTCCCAGTCTTACCTTCCCTGCCTCCCTCCTTCCCTCTCCCCTATTCCTCAGAGAAGGACAGCCCCCTTCCCATCTTCCCCAGCTCTTCAAGTCTCATCAGGGCTTTCCTCTTCCCCTGTGACCTGGCAAGGCAGCTCCACCAGGGAAATGTGAGCCAAATGCTGGCAAGAGAGTCCCTGTCAGATGCAGTCCCCGCTTCCCTTACTAGAGAATGCGCAGGAAGCTAAGCTGCCCATCTGCAGCTCCACCTTCGTAGCAGGCCTAGGTCCTTTCATGCACAGTCCTTGGTTGATACTTCAGTCTCAGAAAGCCTGTCTGGGCCCTGGTTAGTTGACTCTGTTGATTTTCTTGTGGAGCTCCTGTCACCTCCAGCTTTTTTGATTATCTGTTCTAGAAATCAAACTTAGTGCAAAGCAAGTACTTCACTGAATAAACCGTCTCTTCAGAGTCATTCCTCTGCTAAGTTCCTAATTTTTTTAATTTTATTTTTAATTACACTTTATTTACTTTGTACCCCCCCTCTAGTTCCCTCCCTCCTCCCCTCCCAATCCCTCCTTTCCTCCTTCTTCTCCATGCATGCCCCTCTCCAAGTCCACTGGTAGGGGAGGGTTTCTTTTTCTTCCTCCTAAATTTAAAAACAAGATGCACTAAAAAAGTCATATGGTGCTAGAAAACACATGCATAAGTTTTTATTTAATTTTAAAAAGTAAAAAAGAGCTTAAATGTCCTTAAATATTAAAAAATAATAATTCTGAGATATAGCATCAATGGTATCGAGGAGGAAGCCTGTTTTGTTCTGTGTTATTTATTTAATACAGGTCTGAAGCTCTGAATAGACTCTGAAGGCTGGAAGGCCTTACTGAGCAAAGTCTTAGGGAGGGGAGTAGGGCCAGTGGTCAACAGCCACTGAATGATTCAGCCAAACAGAATGATTTGGCTGAGTCTTGATGCCATTGTCTAACATTGCTGTCGATTTTAAAAACCCAAAGTTCCAGTTTGCTCACATGTAAAGTTGGCCAAATTAAAATTACTTTTGTGCTGTGGGATTAATATATCCCTACTCACCACGACACATGTGCTTGAACACTTGGTTAAACTGTTCTGACACTTTCTAGAACTTGTAAGAGGTGGGACTTAGCTGGAAGAAACAGTTTGCTGGCAGGGAGGCATTGTGGGCTATAGTCTATGTCTCCCCTCCTCATCTCTCAGCTCCCTGGTCAGCGGCCACTAGGTGGGCGAGCTCTGATGCAAGCTCCCACGGACACAGCCCTAAGCGTCCCTGGTGCCATGGCTTCCTTGCCGCTATGGTCTTCCTCTTACGCCATGAGCCACAACAAACACTGCTTTCCTCAAGTTGTTGTCAGGTATCATCTAGAAATAAGGAAGAGAATGGTAGTTTGGTGGGAACTGGCTGGCTATTGTGAGCCCAGCTAGCAGAAAGCAGTGGTGAACTGCCGTCACCACAGACCTTGTCCCAAGACAGCCTAAAACAGTTACAACAAGATTGGCTTCTTTATTCCTTAAAATATTTTAAATTTAAAATGTTTTAAATTTGTAACCCTTAACAGTATTCAGGTGTGTGCATGTGTGTGTGATGTAGATTATATTCATGTGTGCAAACACACTGCCCTGTGTGAGGCCAGCAGTTGGCATATGGAGATTAGAGGTTTACATCAAGATGGCGTCTTCAGTCACTTCTTATTAATATTCTTATTATTATTAATTATGTTTTGAGACAGAGTCTCTTACTGAACCAGCTACAATGGCTGGCCAGTACATCCCTGGGATTCACCGATGTCTACTCCCTAGTGCTGGGATTACAGGTTTGCTACCATGTTTTGTCTTTATGTCAGTGCTAGGGATTCAAACACATGCAGTCAGGATGATTGCGTAGAAAGCACTCTCCCAACCACAGTTTCTTTATTTAACAATATTTTAATTGCATATATTTGTTGTACATGGTTTACACAAGAACGTTTTCATTACACGTGTAGATTGTACTTTGAACAATACATTCCTTTCTTACTACATTTGCCTCTCTCGCCACTCCTCACCCTTTAATCCCTTGTTCCCATAGTCAGTGTCCGTTTTACTTTTGTCTCATCTATACAGACATGATTTTATGTGTTTTTATGATTCACAAATGAGAGGAAGCATGTGATGGTTGCTTTTCTAAGACTGATAGAATTTAATATGATTATATCCAGTTATGTCAGCTTTTTCTAAAATCCACACAACTTCATTTTTCTCCATTATTGAGAAAAGTCCTACGTATATGTAGACCTCATTTTTCTTCACTGATTTCCCTGTGATGGGCACTGAGGTTGGCGCCATAACTTTAATGTGCAGTGAACATTAATGTGCACACGTCTTCGTAGTATGTAGACTGAGTCCTCTTGGTAACTAACTACCCAGAGGTGATGTATCTGGACCATATGGTAATTCTGTTTTTAAGTTTTTTATGAAAATCACCACACTGATTTCCATGGTAGCTAGACTAGTTTATGTGCTCATTAATAGTGTATAATCATCTCTTTTGTCCACACCTAGAATAGCCCTTCTTACTGATTTTTGTTTGTTTCTTTTTAAAAATTTTATTCTTTGAAAGTTTTATACAGTATAATTTGATCATATTCTTATGCATACCTCAACTCCTTCCAGATGTACCTTCACCTCCCTACCTATCCAGTCCTTCTCTCTTAAAAATAAAAACAAGCAAACAAATAAATAAAACACAAATAAGCATGGAGTTCAATTTAGGTGGGCCAACTAGTCTTGGGCAAGGGACCTGTTTTGGAGTGTGTTTGGTTTAACCCAGTGACACTTCATTAGAGAAAAACTAAATTTTTCTCTGCCCATGAGTCAATTATAGGTAATTTCTTGGTTAAGGGTGGGACCCCATATCCACTCATTCCTCAGTTCTGGGACCCCATATATCTATGATTCCTCGGGTTCTGTGTTTTCATATGTGCATTCGTCTTCTTGTGTTCAGAAAGAAAACTGTTTCCGGAGTCATTCACCACCTCTGGTTCTTATATTCTTCCTGCCTCCTCTTCAGCATAAGATCCCTGGATCTTGAGGGGAGGGGTTTGATAAAGACATTCCATTTAGGGATGAGTACTCCAAAAGTCTCTTACTCTCTGCTCATTTTCCATCTGTGGACCTCTGTGTTAATTCCCATCTACCGCCAAGAGAAGCTTCTCTAATGTGGGTTGAGGGAGACAATGATTTATGTGTACGGGAGCATGTCACTAGGAGTAACTTTATTGCCGTTTTCTTTGAAGAATAACAGTATTAGTTTTCCTCTAGTCCCATGATCCATCTACTATCAGATTCTTAGCCATTTTAGCAGGGTCGGGTATGGTTTCGTCTCATGGAGTGGGCCTTGTGCCATAAACTAACCAATGGTTACTCCCATAACATTTATGCTACAATTACAGTCGTATATCTTGCAGGCAGGTCACCGTTGTAAGTCACAGGATTTGTATATGGGTGGTAGTGTTGATTACATTCCCCACTCTGGTAGTGTGCAGAGTACCTTCCAGTACCATGACCACTAGTCAGTAGGGGTGAAGATTCTAGCTGTGCACCAGCTCAACTTCTCTGTGTTGGGTAACAGTAGTAGGTGTTATTGTCAGCAATAGGGCCTTACCATCAAGTGTGGAGAGAAACTTGTATTCTTGGCAATAGCTGATGGTGTTTGGAGGATTCTACGGGACCCCTTCAGGCAATGACTCAACAAGATGCAATCCATTCCTGGCCCTGGGAGGTTTGCATTGGTTGCAAACTTGGTTGCATTGCCTCCCCTATTATTTTGTGACTCCCTTTGGATTCCTTTCATATATGTATATCTTTTAGTATGCTTCTACAGCAGTAGATTTCCACACAGCCTTTCTATATGACCTTGGTGTTTGTTGTCCCTCCCCATATTCCCTTATGTCCTCTCTCTCCCACCCATCCCTTTTTAATCCTCCTCTTATAGCTTCCTGTTTATCTCTCCATTAACACGTCTCCATGCCCTCTCCTTGGGATATTCTCTCTTCCACGTAGTAAAAAGCTGACTCTGGCTATTCAGACTGTAGCACATATATAAATTCATCTGTTTAGAAAAATGAAATTGTTAAATTTGCAGGTAAATGGATGGAGCTAAAAAAGTTATCTTGAGTGAGGTAACCCAGACTTTAAAAGATGTATATTGTACATTTTATCTCATATGTGGACATTAGCTTTTTTTTTTAAATCTTTTATTTTTTTTATTAATTACACTTTATTCATTTTGTATCCCCCTATAAGTCCCTCCCTCCTCCCCTGCCGATCCCACCCTCCCTCCCCTTTCTGCATGCATGCCACTCCCCAAGTCCACTGATAGGGGAGGTCCTCCTCTCCTTCTTTCTGATCTTAGTCTATCAGTTCTCATCAGAAGTGGCTGCATTGTCCTCTACTGTGGCCTGGTAAGGCTGCTCCCCCCTCAGGGGGAAGTGATCAACGAGCAGGCCAATCAGATTATGTCAGAGGCAGTCCCTCTTCCCATTACTATGTAACCCAGTTGGACACTGAACTGCCATGGGCTACACCTGTGCAGGGGTTCCAGGTCATCTCCACAAATAGTCCTTGGTTGGAGTATGAGTCTCTGGGAAGTTCCCTGTGTTCAAATTATCTTGTTCTGTTGCTCTGCTTGTGGAGTTCCCGTTCCCTCCAGCTCTTACTATTTCCCACTTCTTACATAAAATTCCATTCACTCTGCCCATCAGTTGGCCATCAGGCTCAGCATCTGCTTTGACAGTCTATACTGCAGAAGCTTTCAGAGGCCCTCTGTAGCGGGTTCCGAGGTTGTTTCCTATTTTCGTTTTCTTCTGATGTCCATCCTCTTTGCCTTTCAGGATGGGGATTGAACATTTTAGTTAGGGTCCTCTCTTTTGCTTAGTTTGTTTAGATGTACAGCTTTTAGTGGGTTTATTCTATATTGTATGTTTATATGAGTGAGTATATACCGTGAGTGTCTTTTTGCTTCTGGGTCAACTCACTCAGGATGATCCTTTCCAGGTCCCACCATTTACCTGCAAATTTCATGATTTCCTTATTTTTCATTGCTGAGTAATACTCCATTGTATAGATGTACCACAGTGCCTTCAAGAAGAAATTCGAGACAGCTCATTCAAGCAACTTAATGGCCCACTTAAAAACCCTAGAAAAAGAAGAAGCAGACACACCAAAAAGGAGTAGACGGCTAGAAATAATCAAACTCAGGGCTGAAATCAATCAATTAGAAACAAATAAAACAATTCAAAGAATCAATGAAACCAAGAGCTGGTTCTTTGAGAAAATCAACAAGATAGACAAACCCTTAGCCAAGCTAACTAAAAGGCAGAGAGACACCACCCAAATCAACAAAATCAGAAATGAAAGGGGGGACATAACTACAGACACTGAGGAAATCCAAACAATCATTAGGACTTACTTCAAAAGTCTATATGCCACAAAATTTGAAAATCTAAATGAAATGGACAATTTTCTTGATCGATTTGACTCACCAAAGCTGAATCAGGACCAGGTAAATCAACTAAATAGTCCTATATCCCCCAAAGAAATAGAAGCAGTCGTCAAAAGTCTCCCATCCAAAAAAAGCCCAGGACCAGATGGCTTCAGCGCAGAATTCTACCAGACCTTCAAAGAAGAGCTAACTCCAATTCTCTTCAAACTATTCCACAAAATAGAAACAGAAGGAACATTACCAAACTCATTCTATGAAGCCACAATCACCTTGGTACCTAAACCTCACAAAGACTCAACAAAGAAAGAGAATTTCAGGCCAATCTCCCTTATGAACATTGATGCAAAAATCTCAGGATTCTCTGAGATTTGATAGTTACAAATTTAGAATCAAGAACCCACCACTCTTTCTCTACCATTCTTTTCGCAGGGTTCATTGTTAATTGGTAGGTAGGGAAGTAAGATGCTGTCAGAAATGTTGAAAGAGTTTGGAGGGAGAGGAATTTTATCTGTCATCGATATATTAAAAGTTGAAAAATGGACCATGTTGGGGTTTAAGCCAAACCAAGGATATGAAAGAAAAAAAGGCAGCATTTCTCACTGATTCATAGCAAACCAAAAACAATTAAAATCTTAATAGTTAATAATTAAACCCACGTTACATGATTGTACTTTATATCCATGTTAGTTTCTTCCTCTTAATGATTTATGAACAGATATTTTAATACAAGCAAAATAAAAATAATAATCTTTTCTTTGAGTGGTATTTTGGAATCTAAGTGCCATTGACCAAAAGCACATTATTATTCTATATACTGTGCTTAAAACCAAAGCCCATGGATTAAAATATAAAATCACAACCAATCAATCTTTTTTTGTGTACTCTAAGGTTCCCCTTGGTACAGTAACTCAAGCAGTAATAAACTGTTTTATGTATTTAAATGCAAAATTATGACAAGAATACTACTAAAGGGAAAATCGGTAGAGGTCATTAGTAACAACCAAATAAACAACAGCAATAATTCTGAAAGTGTGGAAGGCATCTAGATGGCTAACACAAAGACTTTATGAGAAGGACTGCAATGGTACAGAATAATCCCAGTCATTGATGAATGGGATGGCCTGAGATTAAAGAGATTCTGCATACCATTGGCAGAGTGAAGAGAGAGCCTACAGAACTGAAGAAAATCTTTGTCAAATACGTGTCTGACAGGGGATTCTTCTCTAAAAAGATTCTTATCTGGAAAGATCTAAAAATAATCAAATACTCTAAAATAAATGAGCTAATAAATTAGATAAACAGTTCTCCAAGGAAGAAAGACAAACAGCCATTAAATATCTGAAAAGGTGTTCAACATCCTTTGCCAGTAGGGGAAGGTAAATCAAATATTTGTGATCCTGTCTTACTCCAATTAGAATGGCAATCAGCAAGAAAGCAAATGACAAATAACACTAGTGAGGACGTAGGGAAACAAGACCCTTTATTTGCTGTTGGTTGGAACACAGCTGGTGCAGTGGGGAGGAATATATGGGGAAGTCAGTATACAGGTTCTTCTGAAAAAACTAAAAATTCAACGACCATGTGACCCAACTATACTAACTCTGAGTATATGCTTGCAGAAGTGCGAGTGTCGCCACATCTGTGTTTACCCCCACAGTGCTCACAAAGGCTAAGAGACAGAGACAATTTAGAGGTCAAGAGCCAATCTACAGCTAGGTAAAGAAACTATGATACTTCTATAATGAAATATTCTTGAGCTGTGAAGGAAAGCAAAATTAGAAGGATGTTTGCAATAAAATGGGTAGAACTGGAGATCAAACTAGAAACAAACCCCTCACTTTTATTTCTAATTTTTTTGTGTGTTCACATGTGTTTGTGAGTGCTGTATATGTGTATGTGATGTGTGTGTTCATGAATATGGGTTACATGTGAAGGCAGAGTTAAATGCTATCTTCTTTAATTGCCCTTCTTCTTATTTATTGAGGCAGAATCCCTCACTGAACTCACTAGTTTAGCTGGGCTGACTTTCTAGAGAGTTATTAAAACTACTTGTCTGTTTTCCCTGCACTGGAGTTACAGATTCGTGCTGCTTTGCTGAGTTTTTGCATGCGTGCTGTTATTGAAACTCATGCTTGCATAGAAGTGCTATACTAAATGAACCCTTTCCCCTGCACTATGAGTTTATTTTTTATGAGAATATCAAGATAATTACATGGGGAAAAGGTTAGTAGTACTAGGGCAATAGGTAGACAAATGCAAATCAACGCATTGGACCCCTTTCTACATATTAAAACAATCAAGTAGATCATGGCCTACTGTGGGAACTAAAACTGAAATTTGGAGAAAAAAATTAGAAGCACATCTATAACATGGCAAGAGTTTGTTAGATAAAGCACACATAAAAATAAAGAAAAAGAAACTATGTTGAGCTCAGACAAAATTAAAAAGCAAAAACACTATCAAGAAAATGAATACACAACTGACAAAATGGGAAAATTGTTGTAAAGTGTGCATATAATTAGTAGTATCTAGAATATTTAAAGGACTTGTATCATTCAATAAAATAAAAGTCAATCCATTTTGAAAATGAGAGAGGCTTCTGACTTGTTCCCTCTTTTCTCCTTCTGATGTCCATCCTCTTTGCCTTTCTGGATAGGGATTGGGCATTTTAGTAAGAGTCCTCCCTCTTTGATTAGTTTCTTTAGGTATACAGATTTTAGTAGGTTTATCTTATATTATATGTCTATATGAGTGAGTATATACTGTGTGTATCTTTCTGCTTCTGGGATAGCTCACGCAGGATGATCTTTTCCAGATCCCATCATTTACCTGCAAATTTCATGATTTCCTTGTTTTTCATTGCTGAGTAATACTCCATTGTGTAGATGTACCACAATTTCTGCATCCATTCCTCCACTGAGGGACATCTGGGTTGTTTCCAGCTTCTGGCTATTAAAAATAAAGCTGCTACAAACATGGTTGAGCTAGTGTCCTTATTGTGTACTTGAGCCTCTTTTGGGTATATGCCTAGGAGTGGTATAGCTGGATCTTGAGGAAGTACTATTCCTAGTTGCCTGAGGAAGTGCCAGATTGATTTCCAGAGTGCTTGTACAAGTTTACATTCCCACCAGCAGTGGAGGAGGGTTCCCCTTTCCCCACAACCTCTCCAGCATGTGTTGTCACTTGAGTTTTTCATCCTGACACAGAGGACCTCTGAAAGGCTCTGCCCTACAGACTATCAAAGCAGATGCTGAGACTTATGGCCAACCTTTGGGCAGAGCGCAGGGAATCTTATGAAAGAAGTGGGAAACAGTAAGATCTGGAGAGGACAGGAACTCCACAAGGAGAGCAACAGAACCAAAAAAATCTGAGCACAGGGGTCTTTCCTGAGACTGATACTCCAACCAAGTACCATGCATGGAGATAACCTAAGACCCCTGCACAAATGTAGCCCATGGCAGTTCAGTATCCAAGTGGGTTCCATAGTAATAGGAAAGGGACTGTCTCTGAAATGAACTGATTGGCCTGCTCTTTAATTACCTCCCCCTGAGGGGGAAGCAGCATTACCAGGCCACAGAAAAAGACAATGCAGCCACTCCTGATGAGACCTAATTGACTAGGATCAGAAGGAAGGAAAAGAAGACTTCCCCTATCAGGGGACTTGGGGAAAGGCATGCATGCAGAGGGTGGAGGAAGGGAGGGATTGGGATGGGAGGAGGGAGGGAACTACGGGGGGGGGGATACAAAGCGAATAAAGTGTAATTAATAAAGAATTAAAAAAAGATGCTGCTTGATTCCGAGTGCCAATTAAGAATAACCAGACATGTCAGCATTTACAAGGAATATGAAATGTCTTAAATTCTTCTTTATTAAAGTAAAATTTATTTCATCTTTTAAAAAAAAAAGAAAAGAAGAGAGGATTTGGGTTCATACTATTTCTCCATAGACTATTTATCGATCTCCAATAAACCTTAACATTTTGTAGCAACAGTGCCAATGGGGAAATCTCTTCATACATGCTAGAATTTATGCAATGACTATCATTATTATTATTTAAACCTTTTATATTATTATCATTTAAAAGATAATAACATGAGATGAGGAGAAAAACACAGTGTTGGTTACAATAAAGAACAGTGCAGCCACTCTGGAAGAGCTTGGCAGTATTCTTATTGTTTAACATAGAATTATCATATGAGCCAGTATTCTGCTCGTGTGTCCAAGAATAACAAAAACACATCTAAATGCTAAACATGGATGCTGTTTTGTAGAGTTGTATTCTAGACTGTAATGACAAAAATGTGGAACCAGCTCAAATATTCGTGAATTTATGAATGAGTCGAGTGCCGTATGTTACTTAGGAGCAGAAACAAGGGAGGTGACGAGCCACATGCCGCATGGCTAAGCCTTGAACATTTAGTGAAAGAAGCCAACCCAACAGAACACGATCGTATCAAATGTTCACGGGAGGAAAATGTACAAAGTAGACAGCAGTTACCCATGAACGGATGGAAGGGGCCTGATGGTCAGTGGTTATGGGGTTTCTTTTCTAGGGTTGTTTAGATGTTCAAAACGTTCCGTGGTGGCTACACGGGCTCAAGCCTGTTGAGTTCTACACATATTAAATAGGTGGACTTTGTTTCATGCTGCTTATGTCCCAGTAAAGGTATTAAAATGTATAACATGCAATATAGTACATCTGCTTTCTCTTAGGAACTCTCTCTCCCTCAGTTTGCAGCCCTCCCCCTCCCCAAAATGTGGCTATAAAGTGCCAAATTTTGGATGTTTCTTCAGTTATTTTGGTAAGGATTGTGGAGGAACCCTACTTAAAAAAAAAAACAAAACAAAACAAAACAAAACAAACAAAAAAAAAAAACCTAAAACTGAGAAAAATAACTGCTTAAATTCTAACATAACTCCTGTCTACCCCTCTTCTGGTTTCTCTATTTTTAGAGAAGTAGAGATTTGAGCCAACTCAGCATGGTTCTCTTATTTGTTTACCCAACTTCCTAATGAGGAATTAAAAAAAAAAAACATTTCTTTTAGTTGTTGAAATCATGAGAGACCATTTCTCTCCCTTCCCTTTCCTCCATCCTGACCCTACTATATTCCCTTCCATGCTCTCTTCCAAATGCATGGCCTTTCCCCCTGTTAATTGTTCTTACATGCATATATGAATATATATTTATTTAAATATGTAAATATGACCTGATCATTCTGTATATTGTTACTTGTATGGATGTTTTCAGGGCTGACCATCAATTAGTGCACTCTTCCCTAGGAAAGACTCTTTCCCTCCTCACCCTCCTCCCCTCACACTTTTGCTATTTCTTAGTTGCCTGTACTTTGTCTATGGATGAGTTCTCTTAGGCTTTCCCTGATCCACAACAGCATGCCCATTGTTGTCATCCTTGTTCAGCTCATGTCTAAGCAGTCATGTTAGTGAAACTTTATGAGTGTTCTTCTGATATTACCAGGAAACCACAACCTCACAGGTGCAGGAGTAGTTTTGTAGATGCGTCCATTTGGACTCAGCTCTGCAGCCCTGCATTTTACTTTAATTGGTTATGATTTTCTGTAATGATTTCCATCTATTACAAACAGGAGGCTCCTTGATGAGGGGTGAAGACTATGATTATTTGTGTGTATAAGGACAAATATTTTGAAGGTAGTTGGGGGTTGTGCTGGTTCAGTAAATTGGGCTGTTGTAAGTTCTCTAAGATCCATGACTTCACTAGCCTTGGTAATTGGTAAGGTTTCCATTACCAGGCATGACTTCCCTACTGAGAAGGTTTTAAGTCAAATTGGAAAGCTGTTGTTTGCTGCTGAGGCATGCCTGCCAGTACTGTACCCTTAGGGCTATTACGTCATTCTGGTCATTGCTGTGGTTCTACATCTGAGGACCTTACTAGTGCTGGTCGTCACTCTGTTCTTTGTGCCACCAACTTTCTGCGTCTTGCCTGTGCTTGAGTACCGTGTCCTCCATAAGAAAGGTAACATGTCTATCTTTCCTCCATTTCAGTTCTGTGGATGAACCCGAGGGCCTTGGCTTTGGGAGCCAAGAGTAATACGGTCTTTTGATTCCATAACCGGAGACTTGCAAGGAGATGGTGCTCTGATAAAAAAATAATGTTGTGTATTGATACATAAAGGGAGAAAGGATTTGGGTTGTTATTTTCACTCTTAATGTATCATCACCCTGGAGGTTAATATTTCAATGTATAAATTTGCATCATACCATCTCATTTATTAGGGTCTTCTCTGTACCTTGAATACTCATCAATTAAACTTGTGACCCAGGCAAGTTTTTCTGTGAAAGTCCCAGTTTCCTCTGAAAAATGAGACAAGGATAACAGTGAGATATGTTACATCACTGAGTTGTTGTGGGACTAAATGGGTTAAATCACAAAAGTATCTAAACCAGGCAGAGTGGCTGTTATTATTCTTTGCCACATCTCCTGTGAGGCAACAGGTTCCTTGTCTGGTTTCTGTACAGGACAACAGCCTAGGTATGCACCTTCAGTCTTCACTGGCTTTTAAACCAGAAGGAGACTTCTAAATTGTTTTCAACTCATCTGCTTCACACAGGCATGTACAAAGGCTCAGAGAGAGGGAACTTGCCTAGGACCCGCAGCTAAACGATGATATGGCTAGAGCTCTGACATCTGAAAGTGCTCTCTGCTGTTTCTCATCCTGCCTGGCATGCTCACAAACTCACACGCTCATTTTTCTCTAGTTGGGTAAAAGACACCGTTTAACCTGTTGCTGTGATGAAGTGAAAGCCTGAAAGTCAGCTTTCTCTGAGCGAAGATGGATGAATTCAACTGTCTGAGGCTGTTTCTGTAGGCCCATGCTGCTGGAAACCAACACCTATCTCCCTTATCCATCCGACTCACCCCGCAAGATTTCTCCTCTCAGGCCCCATAAATCCCGGCAATGGGTGTGCCAGATTGGACCAACGTGTGCCTTTGAGTGTCTCGGGCCGTCATTCAACTGAGTTATTACCAAGTGAACGTGGACATAAGCGTTTCACACACATGTTCTGTGACCTTTGGAATCAGCCCAAACTCATCAGAATCTGAGACCAAGACAGAGTTCATGACCCAGAGATAAGAGTGGTGAGATTTTGCAGGAGCTGATTCCTCCTACATTTTAACTTATTTTGGATTTTAAATCAAGGGGGTGGGAGGAGGAGGGCTGTTCCTTTGTTATTTAGAATTGAGTGGGTGCTTCTGACACACTTAAGAGGAGGAACTACAGAAAATACAGAAAATAAAGGGAAAGAACCAGGAAGACATTCTAATGAAGCTCTTTTACATGATGTGCCTCAAAGGCCTAAGAGCCTGTGGCCTCACTTTCCCAACCCAGAGGCGAGAAGGTTTAGCTTCTAAAATCCTATCCACTGGCAGCATACTGTATCCAAATCTACCCCACCGTATCAAAGGGATGTGTCTCTGCCCAACTTTTGTGTTACCCGAGTCTTGTTAACTTCCTAGGGTTTGCACTGGTGCCATCTCCACCTATGTGCTGCCTAAGGAGGAGAAGGAAAAACGTGAGCGAGGCATCTGTTTCTGCGAGCGGGTGATTTTTGTGGCACAGGATAAAGAAGCAGATGGAGCTTTAAACCTTAACTCTGCCAGTAGCGTTCACTGTGGCCGTGGCTTTATTATATAGCAAAAGTGTGGTAGCCTTATATACTACATATAGTTTACATTTGGTAAATGTAAACATATTCTAAGTCTATGTAAATTACCTGGCACGATGGGTGTGTGCCATCCTTCTCTCCACCCCATTTCTTTGCTCCTGCTGACTGTTCCGGCTGAGCACAGGTGAGTGGATTCCACTCCCTGTGGTTCTGAAATAAGCTGGAGCTTTCAGTACCTTCTCCTGAGCTCTCTGGTAACTCACCCACCCTATGGAGCCACTGCTTGGACTGATTCCCTGGAAATGCCAAGCTTGATAAGCAAGGAAGATCACTCCTGCATTATCGACTGACTTCAAGCCGGATACTGAACTTGCAGGCAATGCTTTGGGCATGAAATACTCAGCATCATTAGTTATGGAAACACTAAGCTCTTTCAGAGCTTTAAATTTCTGTAATGTGAGGACGGTAAACCTCGCAGCTTGCAAATATGTCTGTGGCCATTTCTTACTGTAATGCTAACAGAGCATCAACTGAGAACCAGGCCCTCTGCCTTTCACTCGGCCAGTTGCCAGTTTCCTGATGCACACGCTATCCTACCTTGTTCTCCATAGTTGCTTGGAATTCTGCTACCATGAAGCTTCCTGTGCCTTTGGGGGGAAGAAATTGTTACTGTGAGCAAGCACAATTGCTCTTCCTACCCTCTGCCCATGGAATGCCCTGTCCTGGTGATGTGGGAAGACCGTAACTATGCTGCCTGGAACCATCTTGCTCAGTCACGGGCTCCCAAGTTCTAAGGTATCTCAGGTGCTCCCTGGCAGTAAAGAACCCAATCTTCTTCACATAACCTTGGCACCTGAGGATCTGGGTGGGGCAGGGAAGGCGCTGCACCCTCCTATTTGTCTAAATATTTCCCTGGTGCACAGTAATCCATCCTGCAAATGCTCCCCTTAGGTGGTAAACTCAAGGGTCTGGGTAACACATGGATGGAACTTGGCATCTGGCAATTGTATTTTGATCCCTACAATGTCTTGCCTTGGCTTTTAGAGGAGGATATTTCACCAAAAAGTTGTTTAATCCTTCGTTGTTATGAACTTTCCAGGCAATTTCCCAAGGAAATACTTAGTTGCGGAGGATATTATAAAATTGAGCGCAAGTTGCTCTCTCAGAGGCAGCTGGGAAATGTGTGCTTCTTGCCAAAATGTTTTCTGGGACAAATGTTTAAACCAAAATTTAAAATGGGTGTAAGAATTATTCTTTTTTTTTTCTCTCCTCTTTTTTTCCCCACCTCTTCATTCATCTAGTTTCTGAGAGAGGAGAGGATTCTAAAATGTGTTAAAATATTTATCTATCTCTTTTGTCCTATGTGAATGCAAATGACATATATTGAAATTCTTTCAGATATTAATGCATTTCCTTAATTTTAATTATAGCCTTAGCTCTTTTTTGATTCTCTAAAGTCCTTTAAATATTCTGGGTTTTGTTCATATGAAATATCATGTAAAAAGAAACATACAAGAACTCACATTTCACTTACATGCCATTAATAGAGCCATTGGAAATCCAGTTTTCCCATTAGGAGGAAAGGACCAGCTTTTTTTTCTGGAGAAAGAGCCCACAGCAGGAGAAATGTCAGTGTGAAAGTCCTCTGCAGCTGCTTGGGCTCTGAGACAGACCTTCAAAGCCTGTCTCCCTTGGTTTAAAACACTGTGGCCTGGCAACTTAGGAACCTGCACAACATCAAGCCAGATTTGGTCAGTAAATATCAAACCTCAATGAAATCATTTTGGTATTAAGTATAAGTACCCATCAATGTCACACTTCTTAGCTTGAGATTCTGTGGAAATATTCCCAAGGGTATCAGTGTGGTGTGAACAATTTATTTACACGGCTGTCCCTGAAAGGTATGAAGTCAGTGCACTTAGCAATTCAAGTCCTAGAGCAAGTGGGTGAGACACTTGGAACCTTCTGTTTTAGAGGCAGGTTGTACTGTCAGCGTGGTCTCACTAGAGAAGGGGGGGGGGGAAGCACAGTGTTTATTCAGTTCTCACCGAGGTTGACTGAGGGCCATTATTAAAGGGTTGAAGGGTCATTCTGCCTCTGGCCTGCTCTGTGTCAGCACAACATACTAAGCAGAGAGCTGTAAGCCCTCCAGTACCAAGCTTCCACATGGCCTGTAACACTGGGAATGCCTGCTGCCGTGCCACCAGGGCCTTGAGAACTGTACAAACCAGAAAAAAGAGCAACTGTGAGCTGGGAAATAAATGTTCCAGTGACGTGGGAAGGATGCCTTCCTCCTCTTAATTCTAATTTTATGCTCAATAGCAATAATGTAAGGTTAAAAATTGTCTTTAAGTTCAGGTAAAGTAAGAAGCACCTTCTTTTGTGACTGATCTTACTCTGCCGTTGGTTTACTGCACCCCTCCCTCAATCCATTAACAGCCAACATGCTGAGTTAGAAATGTGACAATCAGGCAGTAGTGACACACATAGGCACTCAGGAGGCAGACAGAGGCCACTCTGGTCTACAGAGCTGGTTCCAGGACAGCCAGGGCTACACAGGGAAACCCTATTAAGAAAGAAATGTAGACTCTGATCTAATTGCTGCTTTCATGATTTTGCGTAGTAGGACCCAAGAAATGGCTAGTCTGTGCCAGCATAGATATACGTGGTCTTATTTGCTGGTCATCTTTCGACTCCATCTTGTCACTTCCAATTTTAATTTTTGTTTAAGTGCAACAAGTTTTTCTAGAGCTTAACAAAGTCCCATGAGTATTGTTTGTCCCTAAGCATTTAGTTCTGCTCTGATTCTGAAGAGAGCTTTTATCTAGCTCAAACCTGTAGCTAGCTGTGCAGCCTAGAATTCCCTCCCAACACTTGGGGCACCAGCGTTTAGCCAGCACCAGCACCTCCACTTTCAATATTGCCCTGGATTCCCTCTCCATCCCCCATATTAACTAAAACTCACAAGGCATAATCAGCACTGTTGAGTGCTAAGTACTGAAACAGAATCTTTAAGAGAGAAAAAAAAAAGATGGTCTTATTTTCACTTTATTTATTAAGCCAGGAAAATCTAATAGTTCCGCTATGTCTAAATTCTCTCCCAATTTAAAAATTAAAATCCTAAAATTGTATACAGTTACCTCTAGCCATGGATGTAAGATCCTCCTTCTGGTATAGTAAATGATTTATTGTCAGTTTTTTTGTGTTTGTTTGTTTTTTAATTTTAGAATCTAAGAATATCTTCAGCTGCTGGTCTATTGGCTAAACCAATGCTATCAAAACCAAACTGATAGACTAGGATCAGAAGAAAGGAGAGGAAAACCTCCCCTATCAGAAGACTTGGGGAGGGGCATGAGTGGAGAAGGAGGAGGGAAGGTGGGATTAGGAGGGGAGGAGGAATGGGTTTATGGGGGGGATACAAAGTGAATAAAGTGTAATTAATAAAAATGAAAAGAAAAAAGAAAAAACAAACAAAGAGTACAAGGAGTGATGCTTAGATATGTGTGGCTTTCTTTACCGTGAGCAGAGCTATCTGGTAAAGGTTGAGGGTTTCAGCTACTAGAGATGAGAATGTCTGTTATTAATGAATGACAAAGGTCACGCAGACTGTTAGAAGTACCTTCAAGGCCTTTGGTCTTCTTGAAAAGCTCTCAGACTGTGTCCAGAGAGAACCTTCCTCACTCACTCCTGTGAGTGAAAAAACAAACAAAAACAGTTTCTTTTGGTAAATAAAAATGACAATAACAAAAAGAGAGAGGTTTAAAACATTTATATGAATCTTTATAGTGCTTTTACTTTGAAGAGTATACATCATTTTATGAGAAGCATTTGAACTGGGACATCCCCTGAGTATGGATCCAAAAATCTACCTAGCCCAAAGTCCGCTGCAATGAACCTCACCTCTAGCTTGCTCATCTGCCTGCTACCCTGTTTTAAGGAGTAGACTCTACTATCCCATTTCTATAATACCTGATCAGGCATGGAGCCCTGGAACTGAAGGCGAGGGTCAATCTAGAAGATGAGTGAAAGATGCAAGAGGTTCAGTATAAGTCCAACCCAAAGAGGCTGAAGGGGTTGGAGCTGAAAGAGGCCTAAGGTAGACACAAGGAGTTGGGGAGTGGGTAAAGGGTGAGAATGAGTTAGAAATGAAGTAGAATTCAAGATTGGATTAAAAGCTGAATGCTTATTTTACCAGCAATGGCATGACACGTTCTGAAACAACTCATAGGAAGGAGTAAATGTAGGTTTTAGAAAACAGAAGTAATATTTGGCAATACAGTATAGAAAATATTAAATTTTCTATAAATTAATACAAATTTCCACGTTTGCAAGTAAAACCCCAACTGAAGTCTTGTAGAAGTCCTTGGAAAGTTAGGACAAGTGAGTGTTAACTTGGAATGAAATTAAAGCAACAAGTAAGAGACAACCTTCTCCACCTTAGACTGGCATCAGTTCAATGACCTCCCTTCTTACACCAGTCTGTCCTGAGCAACAGAGCCACCTACTGGCCACACAGGAAATACTGTATCCCACAGTCTTCTGTGCTTTTTTAGTGTGTACCTTTCAGAAACTCCCCTAGGATTCCCTGATTCAGACTCTGGTTCTCATTTCCAGGGTTGACCCAGTAGGTCTATGATGAGGACTGGTAGTTTTTATTTCTAACAATTTCCAGGGGAAGAAGGATTGGAGTGCTGTCCTCCTCGACATCACACTTTGTGAGGCCCGTGATATGATGATGTTCTTTTATCTAAAGAAAATCATAGGCTGTACTCCATAACTTAGCAATTCCACTAAGCACAGGTCAGTTAATTTCACACTGTGGGTCAATGATATATATATGTATGTATATGTGTGTATATATATATATGTATATATGTATATGCATTTCTAAGTTTGTGTTGCATGTTTTATTTAACTTTTACTCATGACACCACAGCAAAAAAAATGTTTATAACTTATCTTTTTTCTTTATCTTCATTATAATTGATATTCAAGAGGAAAAGAGAAAGTGACATGTTCTGATGAGCATGAGTAGTTAGCACATCTGATTAAGTAAATAACACCACAAGATTTGAAACTGGCTAATTACCATGATACCCTGAAGCTTTAGAAAGAGTCCAATTATTTATATTGTCACTAAAGTTCCCACTTGATGCCACATCTTCCTTTAATTAAAATTTGTTTTTTTTATAGAAAGTATGCAGAGCAGAACTTTTTTTCACTGTTATTAACTGTATTTTGTCGAAAGCATAGAAGAAATAGATGATTGCTTGAGGAGACTGGGGGAAGCCATCAGCATAGCTTCTAACCTTTCTATGTGGGTTCTGGCTTCAAAAGACAACCCAACTTATACACAGACACTTGGAACTTACCCGCTTGTAAGCTGAGGAACAAGAACACTCAGATAAGGACATGGAAATTCAGCTGTGTACACCTAAGAACAAAGGAGAGCTCCTTTAAAAAGAAAAGCACACAAGCATATAAGCAGAAGAGGTAAACCCACAGTGATTACAATTTTCCTTCGCAGCCCAGTGGGGAAGGTGGGTTACGCTATAAACAGTGGCCACGGTGGCATCTTGAAAGGAACATTTGGAAAAATAAACCAAACAAACAGCTGTTCCTCCTGGGCGGCTTCACCTTTTCATAAAAACAAAGCCCCCAGAGGCTTTGGGAGACATTGATGCATGGGCTGGTCCTTCAGAGTCAGAGTGCAATCCATCAGGTTTCTCCCAGTGATTATGTCTCCGCTACTCTGAAGTGGAAAGCCGGGGAGTTTCTTCAGCGAGATGAAAGCCATGTGAAGGATGCCCTCTGCCACCTTTGCCAGTGTCTTCATAGCCAGAGTGATTTTATAGGCCAAGTGGAAAAATACTGAGCCCTAATTGGTAAACAAAGGCTTTCTTTGAAGCTAGTCAGACAAGTGGACTCAAAACAGTTGTATGTGTGATTAACACAGAGAATGCTTTCTTCTCCTTCTAGAAACATTAGGACATTTTGACACAGCAGAGCCATAAATATGGAACATTTATGTAGCAGAATCTTTGTCACCAGCCATCTCTTAGATCTCTGAGAAGTAAGGAGAATCTTTTGGTAAACTAAGATATTCCTGGTTTTTAATCTGATTTTTGACTTCTATGAGGAAAGAGGGGATCTTGGTTTTGCTCAGGCTTCATCCCTCGCATGCAGCATTTACAGCTCAAGACAAGGTAAGGGATGAGCTTTTGTAGACTAGTATATACCATCCTAAAGGTGTTGATGATTCTTTTTCCTAGACCTTGATATGCCCCATGTGTCTGCCTTAGAGCTCTCGAGACCCAGAGCTCTGATAATGTTTGTCTCTGAGACCGAAACTCTTTGAAGACAAGACTCCAGGACTGTTTAAGGGTCTGGGCCTGGGCAGCCCCAGGGGGGTTCATATTTGGCTCCTATAAGGTCCCTGAAGTATGGTTTTCTATGGTTGGCGCTGTGCAGAGCAGAAAGAAGATGCCAATCGTGTGATAATCAGAATCCAAATATAAATGAGCTAGCATCATGCTTGGTGCAATGTAAAACCAGACTCATCAGTAGCCCACACTGTTTGACCTTGTGGAAGGAGCTCTGAGTATCTGGTAGATCTGTTGCCTGCTTGTATTCAATTCTTATCAGTACCTACCCCGTAAGCATCTTCAAATCAGTTTATGATAAGAGGAGGTCCAAAATTTAGGACAAACTTGGTGACCTTACAGGTATTACAAAAGTTTCCCTTTAGGCTCAAGGGATTTTCCAATGGGAGCTCATCTTTATCTTTGAGGTAGGATTTCTACCATCTGTTGGTGCTTTTGGCCACCAAACCCTGACAGGTCCAGGCAGCCCCAACAGCCTTAGATGGATGAGGAGCCAGTGGGTCCAGCTCTCTAGGGTAGAACAACCACACACCACTCTGTCAACAGATAGCACATCTGAATCTATCATGGCAAGAAGAGTACAAGCATATCCATAAAAACAGCTGCTGCATTCAGGTTTCCAGCACCCAAGAACAACAATAATTCTAACATATCTGGTATATTTTCCAGTTCATGTCCCCGAAGGTTGAAAATAACTCTTTACATTTGTGCTTATGTTTCTATTTTATAACCCCAGGAGGGAAAATATCTATCAAATTTAGTATATGCATTTAGTTTTGTGGCGCTTTCAGAGTTAGCCATTTTATCTGTAATGAAAACATAGCAGCCTTTACAATCATTTTAAAGGTGTGTGTCTGGGGTAGGGGGAGTTCTCTACTAGAGACATGATGTGACACAGTGCCAAAGATTTCAAGCTGGTAGAGCAGGGAGGGAGGGAGCTAGATCAGAATGAGTGTAACAGATCCAATCTAGCTCAGCGTGGCTTAGCTTCTTTACTCTGTCTGCAGAGGTCCCAAATCCTGGTGCATTTTATTGAAATACAAACGTGTAATAGAGCAGAATCTCGAGGGAGAGATAATATAAAGGATTGACTTGCATAAAGAAAAGTGAGCCTGGTAACTACGGCTGTAGAGTCAGGTGACTGGGGCTAGAGTTGACAGGGGAGAGCAAAGAGGGAAACATTTTTGTTCCATGCCAATCCAAAGGGCAGATTTATTTCACTTGTATATACTGAGTCCAGATCCCACTGACAGTCTGTATTAGCCGGGAACAGCTGCTTGCATGTCAGGTAACAATAGCCTCGGCTGACCTCGGAACGAACATCTGTGGCCTTCACAGTGGTGGCAATTGCATTTCATGCTCTTGGAAAGTTGTGTGAAAATTACCGAACTAGGTTTTTGCTTCCCTGAAACCACTTTCTGAATCTTTGGAAGGGAGGTGGAGGCTGGGACAATGGTCATCAGCATGTGGCTTTCTGGATAAAGGTCTGTGGGTGTTTCTTTGCAGAAGGGACATCTATGAAGCTCTAAGTTGCAGGGTAATGCTCCAGGTTGCTTGGCCCTGGGAACTGGCCAGAACACTGGCCAGGATTTTTGCAAAGGCTGAGTAAGGGAATTGCATTGTAGGGTTCCTGCCTTTGTGTTGGCATGTGTCTGGTTTATTCCTTTAACTTAAACATCACAGTTAGTGGAAGAGTTCAGGTCTGCATCCATTACCTGCAGGCTGTGGGTGAAGGAGCACACTAGCCTGGTGTTTCTCCTACTCAAAGTATGTAGGAGTCACCTATCTAATACATTGTCAAAATGCAGATGCTGCTTGTATCAATGTTGGTGTGCACAGTTAGTGTGTGTGTGTGTGTGTGTGTGTGTGTGTGTGTGTGTGTGTGTTCTGCATTTCTGATGAACACAGTCTCAGAACTGATTGAGAGGTCCCAGGAATATTAACTGTGTGGTCCTTACAGCTGTGCTCATTGAATTCTTTGAGAGACAAGTTATCCCAGGTGGCACACAGTTGATGCTGTGTTCACCTGCACCTGTGCAAAGACAAATGAACTCACTCTCTGACAGACCCTCAGGACTTACTAGAGTTTCACTGAATAATGTGCTGGATTGTGGGGACTGAGATATTTGCATTGTCATGGTAGATGTTTTCACATACTTGTAGGTATAGCTATGGTAAGGCTTTGGCTATGCAGTAAAATCTATGAGCCTTCCTCTTGGAAAATGTTCAGTATGCCTCAGAAGACAGGAAAACACGAATTTCAAATATTCACACACTTTCCCATACAAACCTCATTATCATATAAATACTTATTGAGAAGGCAATTGCCATTGGCATCAGGGTGACAATGGGAATCTTTCTTAATGGTATGAGGTTTAGCATAGAATATTGTGATTCTGTACAGCTCCTCAGTTCCTCAATGATAAGATTGGGACCTTTACCTAAACTATTATAAGCCAATATACGATGCTAACATGTGATCTTAACATTGATTCACAATATTCGTATGAATTGTTATTCTGAAAGATACAGATAATGAGGGCCTTCTACTCCAGTGAACTTCTATGACAGTTTCCCCTTGCAAAGTATTTTGAAGTCAAGATGCCCCAAAGGACATGAGCGTGCTGCTCACCACAGGGCAGGCAGGAGGTCCTTGCTCAGTGGACAAAGAGGAGGTTAGAACTAGGAACAACTACTTGAGAGGTTTTCTCAAAGTTAGAGTTGTAAGGGGGAGAGAAAAGCCCATGGGATCTGGGGGAAATTTTTCTTCTGCCTAAAGTCCTCTTCTATGGCTGGACCTAACCAGAACCCAGCTCCTACTCCTTGACAAAATGTTGGCAATTTCAGTAAACTGGAGAGGGATTTTAGAAGTGTGTGATTTAACTAGAGTGACTGTCTGACTTACCTTGAAAACTGGTACATGGGCTGTACTTTCTTCCCATACTTCTCATTTCTAGCATTAATCTGGGTCTCATAATTCTCTCTCTGTCTCTCTCTCTCTGTCTTCTCTTTCTGACTTCAATGAATTCAATGAACTCTTGGCATCTTCTTGTCCTAAGCAATAGTGACTGCTCTTTAGTATGTACTTTATCTAGCTCTTCCTTTGGGTGTAGATTATCCCTTTGATTGAATTCTTCAGCAAAGTCAAAAAACAAAATAATAACTGATTGCTGCATTCCCAGGGTGTGATTTAGCCTTTGGGTCCTTTGTCCTTCCCTCTCAGCTCCCTTGTCAATGACGCGTTTTAAAGACACTTCTTATTATTAGAACATTATGATTCTCTTACAACTACCCAAGATACTTTCAGATAGAATACATACCATTGTCTCATGTGACATCTGGAAAATCCTCAGGTCTGTTTGATGTTTCGTCCCGATTTCTGACGCCCTTAGGATAAAGTTAGGGAGTTGAGGCCCATACAGTTCCGCAAAGGATACTGACTCACTCACGGACTCCTTCTTTGATGATCTTTCCCTCCGATATACTCTCCTGCTGTACCTCACACTGCCCTGCATTTCACTTCTGGACATTGTCATTGGCCCCTGGATGAGCACTTGCCAAGCTCTTCTTGTTTCTTGCCTGTCATGTCTCTTGAATGTACATCGTGAGCTTGTCCCATTCTTCCTTGACACTTTTTTCTCTTCTCTTGGCCTCAGTAGCCACTTTGACTTTGTTTTTATTTTTCTTCTTGTTGTTTTTAATTTCAGTTTATTTACTTTACCTCCCAGTCTCCCTCCCTCTCCTCCTTCCTCTTTTTCTCTTCTCCTCTCCCTTTCTCCCCATAAAAGGGGAGCTGCTTGCCTCCACCATATCAACCCTTCCCAGCATGTCAAGTTACATCGGGACTGAGCATATCCTCATCCCCTGAAGCCAGGCAAGGCAGTCCTGCCAGGGGGAAGTGATCCAAAAGCAGGCAATAAGGTCCATGTTAGAAACAGCTCCCTCTTCTCCTTTCTCCAGGTGCCTCAGACCAAGCCACCCATAGGCCACATATGTGCAGGGGGCTTGGTAGCAGATCATGAATACTCCTTAGTTGATGTCTCCGTCTTTGTAAGCCACCATGGATCTCATTTAATTGTCTCTGTTTGTCTTCTTGTGAGGTTCCTGTCCCCTCCAGGTCCTTCCATCTTTCCTCCAACACTTCCACAGGATCCCTGGAACTCTGCCCCATGCTTGGCTGCAAGTCCCAGCATCTGTCTTGATCTGCTGCTGGCTGGAGCCTCCCAGATGACAGTCAGGTTAGACTCCAGTCTGAAAGCATAGCAGAAGATCACTAATAGTACCAGGGGATGGCTCTCTACTGTGGGGTGGGTCTCGTGTTGGTCCAATCATTAGCTGGACATTCCCTCAGTCTTTGTTCCCTCTTGATCCCTGTACTTCATGTGGGCAGGATAATTTTTGGATCAAAGGTTTTGTAAATGGGTTGTTGTTCCTTTCCATCCACTAGTCCTGTCTGGCTAGAAGGTAGTCACTCCCCTTACCGCCCCCCCCCCCATTAGGAGTCATACCCATATCCTCCCAGGAGCCTACCTTGTCAAAGACCACCAGGTTGTCAACGAGATGCTCAGTTTCCCCTCTTGTTCCCAGCCCTCTCACCTCCCACCCCCGTTCTCTCTACATCTGATGCCCACCCTTACATCCATCCCCATTCCATCTTCTGTCCAGTTCTCTCTCCTCATCCACTTCTGCTGTCTATTCTAATTCCCTTTCTGAGTGACATTCTGGCACTTAGGGCCTCCTTGTTACTTAGCTTCTATGGGTCTGTGGATTGTGGTATGGTCTCTCCACTTATAAGAGAGTACATACCACGTGCATCTTTCTGGGTCCCTATTACCTCACTCAGGATGATCTTTTCTAGTGCCATCCATTTGCCTACAAATTTCATGATGTTCTTGTTTTTAATAGCTAAGTAGTATTTAATTGTGTAAATGAACCACAATTTCTGTGTCCATTTTTTGGTTGAGGGACATCTTGGCTGTTTCCAGTTTCTGGCTATTATGAATAAAGCTACTATGAACAAAGTTGTACAAATGTCTTTGTTGTATGGTGGAGCATCTTTTGGGTATATGCCCAGGAGTGGTATAGCTGGGTTTTGAGGTAGAACTATTCCTAATTTTCTGAGAAAGCTCCAGTTTGTTTTCCAGAGAGGTTGTACAAGTTTGCACTCCCACCAGCAATGGAGGAGGGTTCCCTCTCTCCACATCCTCACCAGCATGTGTTGTCACTTGAGTTTTTTATTTAGCCATTCTGACTGGTGTTAGATGGAATTCTTAGAATCCTTTTGATTTGCATTTATCTGATGGCTAAGGACAATTGAGCATTTCTTTAAGTGCTTCTCAGCCATTCGAGATTCCTCTGTTCTGCATTCTGAGCTTAGCTCTGTAACCCATTTTTAATTGGATTATTTGATTTGTTGATGTTTAATTTCTTAAGTTCTTTGTATATTTTGGATACTAGCCCTCTGTCTGAAGTAGGATTGGTAAAGCTCTTTTCCTAATTTGTAGGCTGCTGTTTGTTCTGTTGACAGTATCCTTTGACTTATAGAAGCTTCTCAGTTTCATGAGATTCCCACACCTGTAATTCTAGTACTCAGGGAGGCAGAGGCAGATGAATATTTATGAGTTCGAGGCCAGCCTGGTCTCTACAAAGTGAGTCTAGGACAGCCAAGGCTACACAGAGAAATCCTGTCTCAAACAAACAAACAGACAGACAGACAGACAGACAACAACAACAAAGAGATAAAGAGATCCCATTTATTAATTGTTGGTCTCAGAGCCTGTGCTGTTGGTGTTCTGTTCAGGAAGTTGTCTCCTACGCCAAAGAGTTCCAAACTTTCCCCCACTTTGTCTTCTAATAGATTTAGAGTCTCTGGTTTTATGTCAAGGTCTTTGATCTACTTGGACCTGAGTTTTGTGCAGGGTAATAAATACGTATCTATTTGAATTTTTCTACATGCAAACATCCAGTTAGACCAGCACCATTTGTTGAAGATGCTTTCTTTTTTTACATTGTATGGTTTTGGCTTCTTTGTTGAAAATCAAGTGCCATAGTAGTGGGTTTATTTCTGGGTCTCCAGCTCAGTTCCATTGATCAACCTGTCTGTTTCTATGCCAATACCATGCAGTTTTTATTACTATTGCTCTGTAGTATACTTTTAAATCAGGGATGTTGATACGGCCAGAAATTCTTTTATTGTACAGAATTGTTTTGGCTATCTTGGGCCTTTTATTTTTCCATATAAAATTAACAGTTGCTCTTTCCATGTCTGTAAAGAATTGTATTGGAATTTTGATGGGAATTGCATTGAATCTGTAGATGGCTTTTGGCAGGATGCTCATTTTTACTATGTTAATCCTACTGATCCATGAGCATGGGAGATATTTCCATCTTCTATAATCTTCAAATTCCTTCTTCAAAGACCTGTAGTTCTTGTCATACAGGTCTTTCACTTACTTGGCTAGAGTTACACCAATATATTTTATACTATTTCTGGCTATTGTGAAGGATTTTGTTTCCCTAATTTCTTTCTCAGCCCTTTTGTTTTATATGAAGGAGGGCTACTGATGGTTTAAACACAGAATCCTACCAGACTTTCAAAGAAGAACTAATACCAATACTCCTCAAACTATTCCACAAAATAGAAACAGAGAAAACATTGCCAAACTCATTTTGTGAGTCCACAGTCACCCTGATACCTAAGACACACAAAGACCCAACAAAGAAAGAGAATTTCAGACCCATCTCCCTTATGAACATTGATGCAAAAATACTCAATAAAATACTTGCAAACAGAATCCAAGAACACATCAAAAATATCATCCACCATTATCAAGTAGGCTTCATCCCAGAAATGCAGAGATGGTTCAACATTGAAAAATCTATCAATGTAATCCACCATATAAACAAACTGAAAAGAAAAAAAAAAAACACATCTTATTAGATGTTGGAAAGGCCTTTGACAATATCCAATACCCCATTCATGTTTAAAGTCTTGGAGAGATCAGAGATACAAAGCACATGCCTAAACCCAATGAAGGCAACATACAGCAAGCCAATAGCCAACATAAACTGAAATGGAGAGAAATTTAAAATGTTCCCGCTAAAATCAGGGGCAAGATAAGGCTACCCACTCTCACCATATCTCTTCAATATTGTTCCTGAAGTTCTAGCTTGATAATTAAGTAAAGGAGACAAGTAGTAAGACAATAAGACAAGTAAAGGAGATCAAGGGGATACACATTGGAAGACAAGCCAAAGTGTCCCTATTCGCAGACGATATGATAGTGTGCATAAGTGATCCCCAAGATTTTACAAGATAACTCCTATGGCTGATAAACACCTTAAGCAAAGTGTCTGGATACAAAATTAACTCAAAACAGTCAGTTGATTCTGTTTTGTATCACCAGCCAAGGTCTTGGTCCTGAGTCTTCTTTAAACTGTGACCCTGTAGGAACTTCAGCACAGTGGTGAAGTAGGCTCAATGCACAGTCGGATCGATTCCTGAGAAAGACTTTCAACACCTTACCTACTCTGCCTTGGGCTGTGCCAGTGTCTGTTGCTTCCACCAGTGTGGCAAGACAGAGCACTTGGCCACAACACGTTGCATGAGTCATGTTTATTACCTATAATAGACAGCAAGGGACAAGAAAAACATAAGAGTCCGTAGCCAGGTGGCCCTCCAAGGCACAGAAAAGTTGCCAGAAGTACAATTTTATGTGCAGGTGCCTCCCTTGGTATTGAGCCAAGGGACCCTGGAAAGCACAATCCACTCTGAATTTTACACCCAGAGGAAACATAAAATGCTAGGCTAAGCACCGCAGGTCATCCTGAACCAGAAGAGACTGGACTGGAGCCAGAGATGCTGTGGCTCCTGCCTCCTTACATAATGACGCTACGTTCTCAGCACTCTCCTCTCCATAAACTTCTCATTGTACATTCTTTGCTCAGAGAGAAAGATGTCGTGTCCCACAAAGGAGCACTAGTCAGAAGCCCCGAGTGTAAACTCTACTCCTCAATTCCCCATGAACCAAGTCCCCCACGTTCTTTTTATCCATACCAACCCTTTTTTTAAGTCTTTTCTATTTGTGTCTAGATTAAACTCACATTCTATTTGACTTCTCTTGATACTTTTTATTCTATGAGGATTGCTTTAAATTTTAATATTTCTTGTCTTGCTTGTTTCTTATGTTACTTTCCCTATCTTTGAAACCCTACAGTATTTTCTCATAACATTTAGGGTAAATTGCTAAGTCCCAAGCGTGGGGAACAATGACTTTGGCTACCTGTACGTTGCCACTCTCTCCTCTTCACTTTTCAACATCTTTTGTTCTCATGGGTTTTAGTTAAGCAGAAATATATGCCCTTGCCTGAAGACTCCACACTTTCCCTCAACACCTTACCCTTAAAGACATCATTGTCTTTATCTGGAACATTAGGGATTCTCTTTACTACCAGCTTAATTCCACTTTATTATTGTTCGCATTCTTTTTAAAATTGGTGTGTGTGTGTTCGTTGTTTATAGCATCAGGTTTCATATAGGAAAATTTCCCAAGTTTATCACATTTTGTGACCCTCATTCCATCCCTTCCCCTTCTCTGCCCTCCTTCTTTTCTTCTCTCACTTATTTCCTTCCTTATACTTATCCTCTAACTTATCCCTTATTCTGCTTACAGACACACATGCACGCATGCACACACGCATACAGCTTTACATATCTAATACAGAATCCCAGGATCCACCAACGGGAGAAAACGTGCAATAGTTGGCTCTCTGTGGCTGCCTTGTTTTAGTTGCTGTGATGCTTATCAATCCCATCCATTTCCCAGAAAACATGACTGTGGTTGAATATTAGTACATTTTGCATATCTATCTCATTTTCTGTATTCACTCTATAATCTAACTCCTCCACTAAGCCCCCATCCCCATCATTTGAAGCCACATGTTACAAATGATGAAACCACAATATAGCTGCTCATCATGACTCAGGCCTCATAGGAAAGAGATTAGTATGTCAATAACTGTATAAATCTCCTCACTTTTCAGGATTTATTTTCTGTTATAGCAAACCCTGGCTACCCTAGATAGTAGTACCTCTTCTTTTTTAATTTTTATTTTTTATATTAATTACAGTTTATTCACTTATTCACTTTGTATCCCAGATGTAGTCCCCTCCCTCGTCCCCTCCTAATCCCACCTTCCATCCCTCATCTCTTCCTATGCTCCTCTCCAAGTCCACAGATAGGGGAGGTCCGCCTCCCCTTCCATCTGACCCTTGCTTATCTGATCTCATCAGAACTGGCTGCATTGTCCTCCTCTGTGGCCTGGCAAGGCTGTTTCCCTATCTGGTGGAGGTGGTCAAAGAGCTAGCCACTGAGTTCATATCAGAGACAGTCCCTGTTCCCCTTACTGGGAACCCACTTGGATACTGAGCTCCCATGGGCTACATGTGAGCCGGGGTTCTAGGTTATATCCATGAATGGTCCTTGGTTGTAGTGTCAGTCTCAGAAAAGACCCCATGTGCCCAGATATTTTGGTTCTGTTGCTATCCTTGTGGAGCTCTGTCCTTTCTGAGTGAGGATTGATCATCTTTCCCAGGGTCCTCCTTCTAGCTCACCTTCTTTAGGTGTACAGATTTTTGTAGGTTTATTCTATATTATGTGTCTAGTATCCACTTATAAGTGAGTATATACCGTGTGTGTCTTTCTGTTTCTGGGATACCTCAGTCAGGATGATCTTTTCTAGTTTCCACCATTTGCCTGTAATTTTCATTATTTCCTTGTTTTTAATTGCTGAGTAGGATTCCATTGTTTAAATGTGCCACAATTTTTATATCCATTCCTCAACTGAGGGACATCTGGGTTGTTTCCAGGTTTGGCTATTATGAATAAATCTGTTACGAACATGGTTGAACAAATGTCCTTGTTGTATACTTGAGCATCTTTTGGATATATGCCTAGGAGTGGTATAGCTGGATCTTGAGGAAGTGCTATTCATACATAATTGTCTGAGAAAGGTAGCACCTCTTCTTAAACTAATAATTTAGGTTTCTTTTTCATCCAGACTATGAGCTTGTTAGAGAAAGACTTTTCTTACTTTCTCCACGGCTTTCACATCAGCACAGTGTTAGCACATACTGAAAAACTCAAGAAATACTAGAGTGGACTGCATCTCATCCACTCTACATATAGACAGGGACTCCATTATGACTCCTTCTTTTATGGAGATTCGGAAATGCAAATGGTTCTGCCAAAAGGTCTATCAGTCCACTGACATAAAAATGTGCTCCCTCTCTGCTCTTAGGGATTGGGTACTGTCAAAGATAAACCTGGGGTTAACTCTCTTTTCTATCACCCTTATCAGGATCCTCTGGGCATTATATGGCCTGTTTGTGTGGGACTCAGCAAGAATTTTTTGGCTGAAAGAATGCTTTAGGAGGCATAGCACAGGTAGAGTTAAATAGCTAATATGAGCCTCTATGGCATGTAATGAAAAGCAATAGGAATGAGTGTCATTCAACCCCCCTGGGTCTATTTGACAGGTATAGGTAAGGTTAGTGCCTCCAACAGAAGCCATAGTCATAGGTGGAGTCAGCACCAAGCATCACTACAACATCAGGAAGAGCTGTTTGTCATAATTACTGCTCTTTTCTGCTGTTGATAGTAGGATTGCCTCCTACCACATTGGGCTAGGCCAGTGGATGCTAAAGTTAACAGAGTCTAGATGATGAAATCTCTTGGTATGAGTCCCTCAGGAGAAAGAGTAAGGCTCCTGTGAATGAAGGAGAGATGTAGAAAGAGTCTTGTGCCTTCAAATCATTATCTGATAAAGACTTGGTAGAGTTTCTCCTACTGAGAAGATGTTTAGTAAAATGCAGAAAGTGAGGGAAAAATAGAGTCCAGCTAATCCCTTCCTCTCTAACTTATCCTTCAAGACCAGCCTGATGCATCCTATACCCAGGAAACTTCTCCAAGCCACACTGAGCCCCAGAGACAAGATGGAGTGAATGTTCTCTTGTTCATTTGGCTTCCACTACCTATCACTTTCATAACCTTTGAAAACTACCACTTGTTTCTAAGAAGCCCCTTGAAGATGAGGACCGTATCTTATTCATCAGGCATCTCAGACTGCTACTTCTCCTCATCTGTAGGCCCTCAAAGTAAGGTAAGGCTTGTTATGCAAGCCACTGAACATGCATACCACATGGGGTAAAGTGGAAAGCTAGTCATTTCATAAGCAAAGTTTTCTATGTTAAATGATCAATGCAAACCCATTTCTGGGACACAGAGGTTAAAGGGAGATTGCCCAATTACGGCCTGTATTCTACTGCTCAAATATCTCAACCACACATTAGGGAACAGACATACTGGGCACCCACAGCACCACCTATCATGACAGTGGGCACATGTAGCTCACCATCCTGATACAGAGGCATGCTATAGCTGAAGAGAGAACTAATGCCCTTGCTTCGTTCCACTGCCTAGAGTCTGAGAATTGCATGACATAGGGCAAAGCCCCTGAGCTTTAGGATCTGATTAACAAAGGTTAGATCACAGAATGCTGCTCTGTGATCTTGGAATATTTTCCTGACCTTGTGAGCCCCAGTTCCCTTGTCTATGCCATTACACTTGAGATGATTGAGGATTCAGATGAGCAATTAAAAGTACAAGGGACTTGCTATGGATTTATTCCATTTGTCTTATGTTAAAGCACCATGTTCACAGTCCTGAGGTGAAAGACACCATTCTGTTCTATGCATGCTCTGAGGGAACTATAATTGTCTGTGCTTGTGGATATTTGATATCAGAGGAAAAGAATAAAACATACAACAGTTGGTTAATTTGCACAAATGTCAGAATTGTTTAAACTGTAACTGCATCCGACCTAAATCTCCTTTGCATCAATGTGTAAGTGCAAATGGAATCTTTTTATCCAGTGTACTAACCAGTTGAAACAACTTTCTCCCCACCTAACACTGCTGTGATGGTTATTTTTTTTTTTACAGCCTTGCAGCACCCTTTTCCAGGCTGCCCATCACTCATCTCAGCCACTTCCTTTCTTTCATAACTCAACACATCATGGCCGCAGAGCACTCTGAATACGGCAGGTGTAAAAGAAGACTGGCCTTTGAAATAAAATGAGGAATATGAAGAAATTTGGCCTCCAGTCTCTGCTGTCAGTTCTTTGCTGTGTCAGAACTCAGTCCCACAGCAGACAATGCCATCTTGTGGTTCCTATGAAAATCATTCCTTGGAAAAGTCAAGATGTTCATTTTATAGATCTTACCACTGGCATTCCTTTCTTTTATATTTCTACACTTTAATCACTAACCCCATGATGTCAGCTAATGAAAACAGGAGCCAGGTCAACAACAAGGCAGCTAGCTGTTTCTGGATGGGAAAATTCTCCTATGTTGCTTTAAAGGAATCTCAAAAGCAGGACCTTCCTGCTTTTGACGGTAAGATCTAGGCAGCCTGGCTTGATGGCTTGCTTCCGGGGGGGGGGGGGGGGGGAGCGCTCTCACACTATTTGTTTTTCTGTAGTGGTAAAACTTTTAGTATCGATTCCCACTCCAGCCTCATCCTGCATGTCAGCATGTGAGTCCTGAATCCTGTGATGAAATCCCTCATCTACTCTTGTCCAAAAATGTCTCCTCTGGATTAAAACCTGGATGTAAAGATGTCTGCAGTTGCTGCTTTGGGGCTACTTGTTGGAGATGTAAATTGAGTTGCATTTTCTTGGAACATAATAAAGGAGACTGTGACTTGTTACCTCTGGAGCCTCAGAGAATTCAAAGGGAGCACTGATCCCAAGTGCTAAAGAGAGGAACCCACAGTACCATGGAGGGAGGGAGGGAAGGAAGGAAGGAAGGAAGGAAGGAAGGAAGGAAGGAAGGAAGGAAGGAAGGAAGGAAAGAAGGAAGAAAGGCTCTACTTGCTGGAAGCATTTCCCCAGCAATTTCATAAGTGACCAGAAACAGAACTTAAAAATATCTTGGAAAGGCCACAGTGCTCTAAAAGTGTATAATGAATATATGATTAACATTTCTTTTGTTTCTGATAATAAAATTTCAACAGGACCAGTAAAAGCAAAAATTTTTAAATATGGTTTTAAGGTATTACTCATATTTAAGTTTTAATTTGTCATATAGTTCTAAAACACACTGATAACTTGGGAATAAAGTCTATTGGAAAGCTATTTGCCCATTAAGACCTCAAATATTTCTCATGAAATTTATTACCCTGGCATTAGGTATTTTTTGAAGGCCTCCAATATCCCAGGCTGCCTGGAAAGTTGACAAAGTGCAACTCAGATCCTGCTCCCAAGGACAGTGGCCTGAAGGTACAATTACTTCAGTTAGTTTTGTAATGAATTGGGCAAAAAGAGCAAACTGGATATATAGTCTTAGAAACCTTGAAGGTTCTAGATAAAAGTGACATGATATAAGATCATGAAGACTTCAGGTGACAATGTTGAGAAAGAAGAACATAGCTGAATATCCATTATAGAGAATCTTAGGTGTGGGAATATAAAAGTACCCAAGCAAAGCTGAGACAAAGGATAGGAGATGGGCTTGTCACTGAGGGAGAAGGAGTAGCCAGACCTTTAAATCTACACAAGAGGATGTGCCCCATTTTCTGAGGATAAGGACCTGGAAGGGCTGATGAGGCCAGAGTCACCAGCTGACCTAGTACTCTTGAAACCACCAGCTCTAACATTGCCAAGTCTCGTGTTTCAGGAAAGCTCTCAGCCCCTGGAACAAAGCTGAGGGTTTGGTCACCTGCAATGTACCATAATAAATGCTGGGTTCAGCGGTATTCTTATATGTATAAGGAGAAGACTAGAGCAGAGGCCGTGTGGCAGAAAAGAGATTGGTTAGGAAGCTGAACTAATATCTGGGGGAGAGAAGGGTAGTCAGAACTAACATAATAGCTGGAGAGAGGAAAGAGAAGTGGATTCAACAGTGGATGCTTAGATTAGTGACTGGAAATAGGTCTGAGTGGGCTTCAGGATGTGAGAAGGAGAGGAAGTGGAGAATAAGACTAAAGCATTTAGGCTGATTCTTAGATGCTTGGCTTAGGAAACAGGAATGATCACAAACTTGTAATAACCTCAATAACCTAATTGCTCTCCCTTCCTCCATTTCTGCCTTCAAAGCCATTTAGATACCTGCAACCCTTTACAGATATAAATTATAAGATAGTCACTAATAAAAGTACACAAAGAAGTATACTCCAAAATACTATTAAAAATGAGAATTCTAAAAATTATTCAATAGCTCACACAAAGAAAAGAGAAAGGCAGGTACATAAAAAAATAAAAATAAATAACAAAGTAATAAACTTAAGCTCTAAAATATGAGACATTATACTAAATATAAATGCTCTAAATATGTTCATTAAAAGGCAGAGAGGCAAAGTAGGTAAATGCTTCTTAGATATTATACAAAACGCAGACTAGATTAAAATGATAAGTTAAACCTTATTAAAATTAAACATGTTTGCTATACAAGTGGCTCTGTTTTTTTTTAAAGACAAGCCACAGACTATATAATGTTACAAATCATTCATTTAGCAAGTAATTTAAATCCAAAATATGTAAAGAACTTCAACAGTTGTCAATAGCATAAATCAATTAGAAAATTGGGAAATACATTTTCTAATTGGATTACTTGGTTTGCTGCTTTTCAGCTTCTTTATTTCTTTATATATACTGGATATTAGCCCTCTGTCAGATAAAGGGTTGGTGAAGATTCCTTCCCAATCTGTAGGCAGTCATTTTGTTTTCATGACGGTGTCCTTTGCTTTACAGAAGCTTTTCAGTTTCATGAGGTCCCATTTATTGATTGTTGCTCTTAGAGCCTGTGCTGTTGGTGTTCTGTTCAGGAAGTTGTCTCCTGTACCAATGAGTTCTAGGGTTTTCCCCACTTTTTCTTCTAACTGATTTAACGTGTCTGGTTTTATGTTGAGGCCTTTGATATAAAGACCTAAAGAAGCTGAAAAGCAGCAAACCAAGTAACCCAATTAAAAAATGGGGAACAGAGCTAAACAGAGAACTCTCTGTAAAGAATATCGAATGGGAGAGAAACACTTAAAGAAATGCTCAACGTCATTAGCCATTAAGGAAATGCAAATCAAAATGACCCTGAGATTTCACCTTACACCCATCAGAATGGCCAAGATGAAAAACTCAAGTGACAACACATGCTGGAGAGGTTGTGAAGAAAGGAGAACCCTCCTCTATTGCTGGTGGGAATGTAAACTTGTACAACCACTCTGGAAATCAATCTGGCGCTTTCTCAGATAACTAGGAATAGTGCTTCCTCAAGATCCAGCCATACCACTCCTAGGCATATATCCAAAAGAGGCTCAAGTACACAGAAAGGACATTTGCTCAACCATGTTTGTAGCAGCTTTATTTGTAATAGCCAGAAGCTGGAAACAGCCCAGATGCCCCTCAACTGAAGAATGGATGCAGAAATTGTGGTACATCTACACAATGGAGTATTACTCAGCAATGAAAAATAAGGAAATCATGAAATTTGCAGGTAAATGGTGGGACCTGGAAAGGATCATCCTGAGTGAGCTGTTCCAGAAGCAGAAAGACACACACAGTATATACTCACTCATATAGACATATAACATAGGATAAACCTACTAAAATCTGTACATCTAAAGAAACTAATCAAGAGAGAGGACCCTGACTAAAACGCTCAATCCCCATCCCGAAAGGCAAAGAGGATGGACATCAGAAGACGAAGAAAGCAGGAAACAACCTAGGAACCTGCCACAGAGGGCCTCTGAAAGGCTCTGCCCTGCAGACTATCAAAGCAGACACTGAGACTTATGGCCAATTGTTGGGCAGAGTACATGGAATCTTATGTAAGATGTGGGAAATAGTAAGAGCTGGAGAGGACAGAAACCCCACAAGGGGAGCAACAGAACTAGGAAATTTGAACACAGGGAACTTCCCAGAGACTCATACTTCAACCAAGTACCAGGCATGGAGATAACCTAGAACCCCTGCACAGATGTAGCCCATGGCAGTTTAGTGTCCAAGTGGGTTACATAGTAATGGGAAGAGGGACTGCCTCTGACATAATTTGATTGGCCTGCTCTTTGATCACCTCCCCCTGAGGGGGGAGCAGCCTTACCAGGCCACAGAAGAAGACAATGCAGCCACTCCTGATGTGATCTGATAGACTAAGATCAGAAGGAAGGAGAGGAGGACCTCCCCTATCAGTGGACTTGGGGAGGGGCATTCGTGAAGAAGGGGAAGGGAGGGTGGGGCCAGGAAGGGAGGTAAGAGGGGCTTGTGGGGGGATACAAAGAAAAGCCACCTTGCCCTCAGTCTGGCTCTCAGTGATACAGTGCTGTTCGGATCACTGTATCTCAGAGAAGGAGGAAGCAAGACACACTGGAGAGTGGTCTTAACTTGGTAGAGAAACACTGAAGAGACAATCAGCTTCCCGTTTTTCCCTTTATGCACTGCCGTTTCAGAATGGCCATTCAGGTTCTGGCCTTCCTCCCTGTTCCTATTTTTATATGCACTGAATTAGTTAACCGAAAGACACCCTGTGCTATGCAAACCACAATTACATTGTCAACAAAAGCGAGTAAACGTTGCGTGAGGCTTGAGTATTGCTAGTTCACTCACATATATACATATATGTTTATATGTGCATATGTATTCATATACACATATATGTATATATTATTCAGAAGCAATATGTATGAATATGTATATATTCATATATACATATTGAATATATACATATGTATATATTCATTTCAGAAGCAAAACTGACTTTAATGATAATTAAAATTTTCCCACAATGGCCGCTTTGCCACTTATTTGCATTTTACTACAAGATGCCTGTGGATTCTGAGGCCTGGTGTCAGCTCTTGCCTCCCGCACACCTGTGGTACACTCAGAGAAATGCATTTGGAAGTCCACGTTGTGTTATTTGCACACGTGGACAAGCTTAGTACGCATTTGGTATTTATTTTGGAGTCTACTTATATTAATTTGGAAAGCATGGACTGGTAAGTTTTAACTGTTTTATTCTGCTAATGCCTAGTTTACACTGAGTTTAAATGTACTTACTGATATTTGGATTTTAACTCATGTTTTATGTAAGAACGTATGTGAGGATTAGGGCTGGAGTGTGATTGCCTAGCATGAGGAAGCCTGAGTCCAATGCCAGCACTGAAAAACAGAAGAAACAAACCCCACAAAGGATAAAGTTGACTAGAGCATGTGAGGTGAAACTAGCAAAGTGAGGAAGAGGTGGTCGGCGGCAGCCCATATTTATCAGGTCAACGAATATGGGGTTAGCTTGGTCCATTCTGTTTGATGAATTAACTGCTCACACCCAGATCACCCTGTTTGTCATTGCAGCCCATACTCACACAATCCCTATTTGCACAGCTCCGTTTTCATCTAACTCCTAATATATTTTTAATCTACCAATTGTAATCTTTTAGTAAGTCTTAAAAACAATTTAGTGTGTTTCATACAGTATTTAAAAGACTGTATCAGAATGCCTCATGGGAAGAAAGGATAAATATTACTTTGTAAGTCTTTTGATTGTGGTGTGTGTGTGTGTGTGTGTGTGTGTGTGTGTGTGTGATTATGTGGTAATGAAGATTGTAATGTTTGTTGTGAGTTGTAATGAAATTCACAATTGGGCTTAATATGAATTCCCTTCTGAAATGATTCTACAATCTAGAGATCAAAGAATCCTCATTCTTTAGAAGCCAGAGTCTTCGGGGTGCCTTTAAGCTAATGTCAACTCCAGGACCAAGGGCTACATCTCGAGCCCACAGTTAATAGCTCTGTGAACGATCTAATTATCTTACTGTGCAGTTCTTAAAGTGAGGAGTAAAGACCTCAGCATCTCTGGGAACACATTAGAAATGCAGCTCTTGGGTCTACCCCAGGCCCTTTTGAGTGCTGATTCTAACGGTGGAATCTTAGTCTTCTGTGCTGATATTGAGAGCTGCTGGCCTGGTGCTACCCACACATCACACCTGAATCTGGACATTGCCTCTGCTTGTCAAAGCAGGATCTTCTCCACTTAGGATTCCCACTGCACAGATTCTGCAGCTCCTCAAGGTGCAGCTTCCACTTGCCCGGTTACCACACAAAGTCCAGTGTTCCTCTCTGCCCCCTCCCCTTGTTTCCACTGGCGTGTGCTGAGTGCTGCATTTGTCTCTGCTCAGATCTGCCATCTCTCAGAGGAGACCTGCAGGTCCAACTGCCACACCTCGTTACTTGCTAAGAGGAGAGAAACAGTATAGTCAGAAACTGGGGCTCACTGCACGCAAGGCTTTCTCCATTCTTACTATAGGATTTGTATAGGAAATACTGTTTCTCGCCTTATTTATTTATTTATTTATTTATTTATTTATTTATTCATTCATTCATTAATTATTTATTTATTTATTATTTGTTTGTTTGTTTATTTTAATATCATCCCAGGTATCTGAAACTCTCTAGTGATTTTAAGTCGGTTTTATCTTGAACACATGCAGCTTGTTTAAATATTTTCATACTCTCATGAGATTAGATGAGATAACATAGATAAAGTGGCGAATATTCATATGATACAAAGTAGGTGACTGGGCGTCCTTTGAAGTGATGAAGCCCATCGGCTTCGAGTTTAACAAGACTCAAGAACCTTGCTTAATCATGAGCGTTGTGTGCCACAAGCCCTCAGGTTTAGGGCCTAGACACACATACTTATGTGAAATTTTTCATATGCAGGGACTGAGAATTGTCCTCAAGTTAATCAAATGTTTAAGTGGCACAGAGAGTTCCTTGAGGACTCAGAGAGAAGGGCAGTGAATAATAGGCCCCTTCAGCAGGAGAATCTCGCATCACATCCCATCAGCTCCACATACTCACCTCCAGACCTCACTCACATTCCTTCTGTTTCTCTTCCCCTGTCCTGCCTCTCTCACATAAGCAGCTCACTCCCTTGAATTGCTATCACCCTGCTTCTAAACCTCACTCCACCGGGAAGTGAAGTGACCTTCCCTTTCCTTGACTTCTAGCTATGAGGGAACATAATGTGTGATCAGAAACAAACATCTTAAGAGGCCATTTGTCATGGGAATGTAATAAAAGTTATGGGAAAATTGGGCCCATGAAATAGCCCAGTGGATAAAGGCAGTGCCTTCAAGTCTGGAGATCTGAGTGTGATCCCCAGAGCCTGTGTGAAATAGGAGAGAAGCAACTTTACAGAGTTGCCACATGAATGCTGTGCATGTTGAACTGCAGATCTCTGTCTCTTTCACACACACAATAATTTAAGAACCAAGTTTTTTTCAGAAAACAACTCATCCATATGATGTTGCAAGAGTTTTTAAGCCCACAAAGAATAGGTGATTCTTCTGCAGCACAGCCAGAGAGAACATTTTCCTAGTCACTTTGCAGAGTTAACATCTTTTAGAAAATAAACAAGACAAGGAAATGTCAACAAAAGATAGTGTACCAATTTCCTTATGATGATAAGTAAAAAAAAAAAAAAAAAATCTAAAAATTTAAGTGTTAGCAAAAAATAAATAAATAAATAAATCCATGAGTCTGTTAAAGACCTTACATGGCAGTGTGGCACCTCATGAAGAGGGCTATCAAGACATTTTAACCTACTTGCTATCTCAATGGTTGTGAAACGTCTGTGTAGGCCACCTGTTGGAATCATGTGATATTTTTCTTCCTATGATTGATTTATTCCACTTTGCATAATGTTCTCAGAGTTCATCCACACTGAAGTGTATGTCAGATTCTCTTTGCTTTTCAAGGATGAATAGTAATATTCTGCTCTTTTCTCTCCGTTCCTGCTACCAAGGGTTCCAGTCCCTCCTCCCGCATCCATGCCAAGCTTTGCCGTTTTCTGATTGGGAACTTTAATTATGGGAGTGGCCATCCTGACAGATACAAGGCATCATCCTAGTGCGGGATGGTTTGCGTTTCCTAGTGGTTGATGAGGTACAATGCATTTTCATATTCGTCTTGGGAGTCCTAGCTGAGCTGAAGTTTTGTTGCCTACAATTTCAATGACCTGTGAGCATTTGTAGAACGACAATAGATTTTACTGTAAATATGCATGTTCAGGAACACTGTAGACAAGGAGCAGCCGCTCTCTCTCCTTCGAAGAAATGCGTGAACTTTGCCCCTTCTAACTGGGTTTCTATGTTTTACACAGACATTCTCAGAGCATTTTCCTGTTACCTCCTTATGAAATATATGACTTGAAGATCTGTTCTGTCTTCTTGTGGGTGGTTTTTTAATTTTGTTGATATTGATGTACACATATTAAGACTTATTGAAATCCTTCTGTATAGCTTCTTTGGGAGGATAGATTTTTTTAGTATGTTTATCCTACATTATGTGGCTAATATCCACTTATGAGTGAGTACATACCATGTGTATCTTTCCGCTCCTGGGTTACCTCACTCAGGATGATCTTTTCTAGCTCCCATCATTTGCCTGCAGATTTCATGATTTCCTTGTTTTTAATAGCTGAGTAGTATTCCATTGTGTAAATGTACCACAATGTCTGTATTCATTCCTCCATTGAGGGACTATTTCCAGCTTCTGGCTATTATGAATAGAGCTGCTACAAACATGGTTGAGCAAATGTCCTTGTTGTATACTTGAGCATATTTTGGATATATGCCTAGGAGTGGTATTGCTGAGTCTTGAGGTAGGGCTATTCCCAACTTTTTGAGAAAGTGCCAGACTGATTTCCAAAATGGTTGTACAAGTTTACATTCCCCCCAGCAATGGAGGAGGGTTACCCTTTCTCCACATCCTCTCCAGCATGTGTTGTCACTTAAGTTTTTGATCTTAGCCATTCTGGTGGGTGTAAGGTGAAATCTCAGGGTTGTTTTGAATTGCATTTCCTTGATTACTAAGGACTGGAACATTTCTTCAAGTGTTTCTCTGCCATTCGATATTCCTCTACTGAGAATCCTCTGTTTAGCTCTGTACCCCATTTTAAATTGGATTAATTGGTCTGTTGGTGTTTAACTTCTTGAGTTCTTTGATATATTCTGGATATTAGCCCCTCATCAGATGTAGGGTTGGTGAAGATCCTCTCCCAGTCTGTAGGCTGTCGTTTTGTTCTGGTGACAGTGTCCTTTCCTTAACAGAAGCTTTTCAGTTTCATGAGGTCCCATTTATTGATTGTTGATCATAGAGCCTGTGCTGTTGGTGTTCTGTTCAGGAAGTTGTCTTCTGTGCCAGTGAATTCACTTTTTCTTCTAACAGGTTTAGTGTTTCTGGTTTTATGTTGAGGTCTTTGATCCACTTGGACTTTAGTTTTGTGATAAGTACTCATTCAGAAGGACAAATGTGATAGACATTGGAAGCAGGAGAAGACAGGGAACAGGACAGAAGCCTACCACAGATGGCCTCTGAAAGACTCTACTGATAGAGGTATCAAAGCAGAGGCTGAGACTCATAGCCAAACTTTGAGCAGAGTGCAGGTAATCTTATGAAAGAAGGGGGAGATAGAAAGACCTGGAGGGGACAGGAGCTCCAAAAGGAGAACAACAGAAAACTAAAACTAAGCCTGGGGGCTCCTGCAAAGACTGATACCCCAACCAAGAACAATGCATGGAGAGGACTTAAAACCACAGCTCAGATGTAACCCACAGACTCAGTTTCCAAGTGAATTCCCTAATAAGGGGAGCAGGGGCTTTCTCTGGCATGAACTCAGAGACAGGTTCTCTGATCACCTCCCCCTAGGGGGTGCAACTTTGGCAGTCCACAGAGGAACACAATGCAACCAGTCCTGATGAGACCTGATAGACTAGGGTCAAATAGAAGGGGAGGAAGACCTCACCTATCAGTGGAGTAAAAGAGGGGTATAGGGAGAGAAGAGGAGGGGAGGGTGGGATTGGGAGGAAATGAGGGAGAGGGCCATAGCCGGGATACAAACTGACTAAATAGTAAGAAATGATAATAATAATAATAATAATAATAATAATAATAATAATAATAATAATAAT
>NW_026592510.1:11175339-11175568 GCF_907164565.1 Psammomys obesus | reverse complement strand
ATAATAATAATAATAATAATAATAATAATAATAATAATAATAATAATTTGAAAACTTCTTGAAATCCAATTTTGTCCATGTTTTTCTTTTTTCTTATGTGTGTCTTGAGTGTCATAGCTAAGAAATTGCTGCCAAATAGTACATATTTACTTCTTAGGGCTTCCTGCCTCTCACTTAGCTGTTTCTTCTTCTTCTTCTTCTTCTTCTTCTTCTTCTTCTTCTTCTTCTT
>NW_026592510.1:11077179-11175329 GCF_907164565.1 Psammomys obesus | reverse complement strand
TCCTCCTCCTCCTCCTCCTCCTCCTCCTCCTCCTCCTCCTCCTCCTCTTCCTCCTCCTCCTCCTCCTCCTCCTTCTTTAATTTACTTACTTTACATCCCAATCTCATCTTTCCCTCTCTCCTTTCCTCCTAGTTCCTTCCTCCCACCTCCCCTCTCCCAATCTCCCTTTCTCCTCAGAGAAGGGGATGTCTCCCACATATATCAACCTTCCTTGGTATATCAAGTTGCAGTAGGACTAGGCACATCTCCTATTGAACCTAGATATGACAGCCCAGTTAGGGGAAAGGGGCCTAAGGGCAAGCAACAGCATCAGAGGCCGCCCCTCATTGTTAGGGGTTCCATATGAAGACCAAGCTGCACATCTGTTACATAAGGGTAGGGGGCCTAAGTCCCTCTTTGGTTGGTTGTTCAGTCTCTCTGAACATCTATGGGCCCAGGTTAGTTGATTCTGTAGGGTTTCTTGGGGTGTCTTTGACCGCCCTGGCTCTTTCAATTCTCTGCCCCTATCCCAAGATTCCCTAAACTCTGCCTAATGTTTGGCTGTGGGTCTCTGCACCTGTTTTCATCAGCTGTTGGGTAAAGCCTCTAGGAGGACAGTTAATGCTAGATTCCTGTCTGCAAGTATAAGAGAATTATCATTAATAGTGTCAGAGGTGAGCTCTGTCTGACGTCATGGGTCTCAAGTTGGGCCAGTCATTGGTTGGCCTTTCCCTCATTTTCTGCTCCAGCTATCTCCCTGAACATCCCAGGGATACTACACCCCTCCCCCAATTCCAGTTCTTTCTTCCAGTCTCTCCCTCTCTCCATTCTCCTGTTCCCCTCCATACTCCCTCTCCCACCCAGTTCCCTTTCTCCATCTACCCCTGATTTCTATTTTATTTCTCCTCAGTATGACTGATTCTTCCTTTGGGTCCTCCTTGTTCCTTAGCTTCTGTTAATTGTCGCATGGTTACCCTGTACATTATGGCTGATATCCACTCAGAAGTGAGTACACACCATATGCATTTTCAGGGTCTGGGTTTCCTCACTCAGGATGACATTTTTCCAGTTCCATCCATTTGCCTGCAAATTTTATGATGTCCTTGTTTTTGATAGCTGAGTAGTATTTCACTGCATAAACGTGTTCTTTATCCGTTCTTTGGTTGAGGGACATCTACGTTGTTTTCAGTTTCTGTTATTACAAATAAAGCTGCTATGAACATAGTTGAACAAGTGTCCTTATGGAGTGATAGAACATCTTTGAGGTATATGGCCAGGAGTGGTATACATGGGTCTTGTGGTAGAACTATTCCCAAATTTCTGAGACACTGCCAAATTAATTTCCAAAGTGGTTGTATAAGTTTGCGCTCCCACCAGCAATGGAGGAATATTTCCCTTTCTGCACATCCTCACCAGTATAAGCTGTCACTTGAGTTTTTGATCTTAGCCACTTTGATTTGCATTTCCCTGATGACTAAGGATGATGAACATTTCGTGATGTGCATAGAATTAATTCTGTTTATGGTGTGAGTGAGGGGTCTTGCTTTCTACTTTGCACGTGGATTTCCTGTTTACTCAGCAAGATTTATTGGGAGGGGGACATCCTTTCCCCATTGAATGATCTTAGGACCCTTGTCAAAAATAGTTTGAACAGGTGTATGAGGGCTTATTTCTCAGGCTTCTGTTGGTCCTGTGCCTCTGTGTGTCTGCTGTCAACTCAATGGCTACAATGTTTTGACTGTTGCAGCTTTGAGCTCAGTTTGAGAAGAGAACATGTGAGACATCTGTGTTCTCTTCCACGATTGTTTTGAGTATTCATGGTCCCAGAAAACGTTGTACAATTTTAGGATGAACTTTTTTTTTCTGTTTCTGTGAAAATATCACTGGGACTTTGATAGGTGTTGCATTAAATCTGCAGGCTATTTGGGATAGCATGGCATCTTAAATAATACAGTATTCCACTCCATGTTCATTATATATCTCTTTATCTATTTGTGTCTTCTATGATTTGATTCAGTCATATTTTATAGTGCTGTTGAGCATATTTCCTTTAGATTTTGTCTCATTAACTAACATTATTCATAAGTACTTCATTATATTTGATGCTGTTGTAAATGGAATCATTTTCTTAATTTTCCCTTTTCTATTGTTCATTGTTGGTATACATAAATGCAAATGGATTTTGTGAGTTGGCTCTGCATCCTGCAAATTTTCTAATTAACACGTTGTGTGTGTGTGTGTGTGTGTGTGTGTGTGTGTGTGTGTCTGTCTGTCTGTCTGTCTTCGGGGTTTTCTATATCATGGCCAAGCCACCTTCAAATAAATATTTTTAGTTTTTTTTTTCTTTCCAGTTTGGAGGACTTTTGCTTCTTTTTGTTCCTCAAACGATTAGGTCCATCTAAGAGTGGCAAAAAAACAATATCCTGGTCTTGCTTCAAATATTAAGGGAAGGTTTTAAAAAAATTATTCACCATCAAGGGTAATATTCTCTGCAGGATTTTCCAATACAGCCTTTCTTATATTAAGAGATGTGCCTTGAATTCCTTTTTTGAATGGTTTTCTTTTATCACAGAAGGTCTTAAAAGTATGTCATATGCTTTTTCTGCACCAATTAAGGTGATCGTGTGTAGTATTTTATTCATCAATTCTGTGAATATGTGTTACATTTCTTGTTCTCATATGTTAGAGTCTATGTGGTAAAGAAAGACATTCTACTTGAGAATTGTACTAATTTCCTTACCTTTTGCTGTGGTAAAATACCATGCCAAAAGTAATTTAGAGAAGGAGACTTTATTTTGGCTTTCATTTTAAGAATATAGTCTACCTTGGAGGTAAATTCATGGGAACAGAGATGAGGAAACTAGTCATAATGCATTTCCAGCCAAAAGAACTAGATGAATTCTTGTCTTGGCTGGCTCATTTTTAATTCAGTCTTGTACCAGAGCTCAAAGAATAGGGCTACTCACTTATAGGGTGAGTTTTTCAATCTTAATTAACCTAGTCAAGAGAAAAGAAAATGTGAAATTATCATGGAAAAAAGGAGAAAAGAAGGAAATTTGAGGAGAGGGAATGGGGGGGTTGAAACAGATCATATTCTATGCATATTCTATGAATGTTAAATAGAATATTTTAAAAAAGATAATCTCTCATAAGTATGGCCAGAGGTTAATCCAATCTAAATAATCCCTCACAGGCACGCTTAGAGGCTTGTCTCCAAGGTGATAGATCCTGTCATAGTGGTACTCAGTATTAACTGTCACAGGTATTCTATGCAAGTCTTTTAATTTGGTTTAGTAGCATTATTAAGGTGTTTTGCATTAATATGATCTGTCTTTTCTTTTCCTTACATGGCCTTTGTTTGACTTTGGGATAAGTGTATTGTGACACTGGCCTTGGGGACTGAGTTTGGAAATGTTCTTCAGCTGTTTGAAAAAATTTTAATACAATTATTAATTGTTTCTTAAATTCTTGGTAATATTTACCTTAAGCCATCTATCCTGGAATTTTGTCTGTTGAGAGTTTTTTGATTATTCATCCAACCTTCAGACTAATTTTGTGTCTGTTCGAGCATGCTGTCTCTTCTGACTCAGTCTGGCTAGAATGCATTTGTGGGAGAGTAACCATTTCATTTAGGAAACTCGGGCTATTGGCGTGCAGTTTTAGAGTATTCTCCTTAATGTCATTGAGACAGTAAACCTCCCGATAATATTTACTAGTTTTCTCTTTTTAAAAAAGTTTGAGTAATCTGTCTCTTATTCATATCAGTTTAGCTAATGCCTTGTTAATTTCTTCAACTTTTTGAAGAACCAAAGCTTTAAAAATTTACTGAGTTCTTCTATTTTCTGTCTTCATTTTTTCTTTGATGAATTTGAGTTCTATTTATTCTTACTTTTCTCATTTCCTTAGGTGTAAATTTGGTTGCCTGTTTAAAATCTTTCTTCTTTTTCAATGCTGCCCTCTGGGCATTATTCTTGTTGAATTTGCAAGCTTAGGTATACTTTCTTTTCTTTGATTTCATTTGAAAATATTTCTACTTCTTCTTGTGGTTTTATTATCATTTTACCCAGCCATTCCTTATTAATAATTTTTTCTGGATCTTTTGGTATTCATATCTCTACTCTAGGATCATTCCTTTCTTCATCTGAGTTTCATCCTTTAAGAGCTCTGTTAATGGTTTGCAGGACAAATGCTTTACTAATCATTGTGTTTCATCTAATTTCTTAAAAAAGTTGTTTTGCTAGATACAGAGTCCAGACTTCAAATTATTGTTAGCACGTCCTAGTTCCCCAAGTGTTCACATTCTAGTCCTTAGAAGCAGTGAGTGTGCTGCCTCCCATGGTCAAAGAAGCTGAAAGGTGTGAAGTCAAGAATCTTGAGATGCAGAACTCATCATAGATTATCTGTCAGAAGTCACAAGACTAATTAGCAGATATAGGCAAACCATAGGCAGACACAGAAAGAGCAAAATGAGTGGGAAGGAACGCGATGACAGCGCATTTTAGAGTGAGGCATCAGGGATGAGGGTCTTCTTGGAAGAACATCTTTTTTTTTTTTTTTTCAGGGCTCTTTTGAAGGACGTGTTCCTGTTGAGAACCTGACTTTAGCATTATGGATCTACTTAAAACTTTTGGCTTTGAGAACATTAAGAAAAGTAAAGTTTTGGGTTGCTATTACTAAGTTTGTGGTAATTTATTATAATAACAACTGGAAAAATATTATGTTCCACCAAATTGTGATTTTTGTTGTTATTATTTGTTTGGTTTTCTCTGGCTTTTTATAGCATTCTCAGATTTTCCTATAATCCTTGACTCACCTTGGTGTTTAAACTTGTCTTTCAGGCTTTGGATTCATTGGACTTCCTATTCCATCACTGATAGAAAATTCTCACCTATTAAGTCATCTACTATTCCTCCCCAGTCTTTCTATTATCTCTCTCTCTGGAAACCCAATTTATTTGAAGGCTTTCTAAACTCTAACCATGCTGTTTGATTCTTTATCCATATTTTCATATGTTTCTGTGTGTTTTGTCCATCATCAGGTCTACTTTGCATATTCCCTTTTCAGTTATGTCTAATTGTTGTTCTGCTCTTTGACATCTCAGTGGAAATCACTACCGTTTCACAATTTTAAAAGTTCCACCTGGATCCTTTTCAAATGTACCTGATCATTTTTGATAGTCTAATTCTCTCTCATCATATACCTAACAGGCTCTTTTATTTCTGTAAGCATAAAATGTGAAAGCTGGCACTTCCTGTTCAGTTTTTCCCTTATCTGATAGTTGTCACTTTTACAGATCTGCTGATGTGCCCTGTTTTGGCTCTTAATTTTTATCATGCCTGTTTGTCTTCTCCTGTGATCAGTGTGCTTTTAGTTTTTATGCCCTGTAATTTTCTATCTGTGTCTTTATGGAAATTCTTTAGTCGTGTACATAAGGTATTTCCTTGATTTCTGTTTACTTCTGTGATGAACTTTGGAGAATGAGCAACTGGGAGAAAGAAACAAGTCTTTTTAGAGGTTTTGATGTTATACTTTAATCTTAATTCTTCTCACTTTTGTCCAAAGTTGGGTCAGAGACTTGTCATTGCTATCTCCCTCTGTGTAGTAGATTTTTCCCCAAGTCATTACTGAGAATAAAGCACTTTGGACTACATATGGGTCATGATAGTGGACTTCCTAAACTATTTAGACCGAAGGCTTTGTCTCTGTCGTCAGTCCACTAAAAATTAGCACCAGTTCCTTCAGGGTGCAAAACTCTCATGCTTGCTTAGTGCTTCCTAGTTTCTACTCCTTGTTATTTCTTCACTCTTAGAATCTACTTATTTTCTGAGGAGTTCATGTCCATATTAAGAAATATTTCTACAATTCATATAGTATTTTTAGGTGTACTCTCTCTGACAATTCTGTATTATTATAAAGCTCATTGTATTCAGAATTATCTTAGTACTTAATGCAAATGGCAAGTGATTAGTATCTTATAAATTCTGAGTCATGTATGCAACTCGTCCCTCATGAGCTGCTGCAGTCAACTTATCTGCCGGAGCTATAGTCACTTCATGGATCACCTGGGGCAAGAATCTGCTTGTACACACATGATTCTCAACTCTACTGGTTTCTTCATTGCTGTTGGTGAAAGATATAATCCTTATATAGGCTTTTTCAGCAGATGACAGCTGTCTTCTCCAGAGTGAGGGCTTTGAGAGGGTAGGAGAAGGCCAGTAGCCTGGGAGCCACAGTCTGTAACATAAGCCAGAACTGATGTCCCATGGTTTTTGATATTTAGAAGAAACTGTTACTACCTATGACTCTGGGAGGTGACTTAAAAGTTGGTGAATCCTAGGAGGCAAGATCCCTGGGAACCACCTTAAAGACTGTCAGTCTTGTTTCTACACATCATTCTTAGTGAACCCAAAAACATTAACAGTATTGACAACATTAACCATGTCAAGAAATAAGGAGGCATTTCTTTGTATATCTGATGGAAGGAAATTGTACAATTTTTCTGATAAGCGAAGGAATGCTATCTAAGATGATAGTTTGGGTGCATGCTGGCTTGGCTCAAATGACATGCCTTCCTTTCTTCTTTTCACCTCAGAACAGCCACTTAGATGTATAGCTTGACTATTCTGGTGTTTTTTTTTTTTTTTCTTGTTAATCTCTAATAAAATTGTCCCGAAATTGGGTGCCAAAGAGACACCCAAGAAGTTAAGAGCACCTGCTTCTCTTGCAGAAGACCTGGGTTCAGTTCCCAGCAGCCACGTGGCCACTCAAGCTGTCTAACTCCAGTGCTAGAAGATCTAAGGGCCTCCTCTAGCCTCCTTAGGCACTTTACACACAAGTGTACATACATACATACAGGTGAAATACTCACACATAAAACCCCAAAATTAATAAACTGGTTTTTGTTAATTGTTGTTAAAAGGTCATTTCAGAAAAAAAAGGTAATAGCTTGATAGCAATATTTACTAATCAGATTAATTGTATGCTTGGAGCCCGAAGGGTCTCACTATATAGCCTTAATGGATCTGTGACTTGCTATGTAAATCAAAAGGGTATAGAACTCAGAGATCCTCCTGATTCTGCCTCCCAACTATTGGGATTAAAAGTATGAGCCACCTAGCCTGGAAATAATATATTTCTTAATGTTAGAGTATCTTGATAAAAATATAATCTAGCAACATCAAGCAAAACTAGGCTAGTGGAAATGTAAATTAGTGTGCATTTTACAGTTTAATTTGGCAATATGTCTTAATACTCTTAAAAATATATATCCCTGTAAAATCTATATGTGAAATATATATTACAATTATCGTCCCATAATTTCACATGGAAGTGTGTAGCCTAAGGACAAATTATAAGAGCATGAAAATGCTATGCAAACTATATTCAATTTTATTAAAAAACTATTGGAAATAGATTGTCCAAAGAAAGTTATTTTAAATAATTATCCCACACACTCATAAAGAAAAGCTAGGCCCATATTAAAAAATAGTATCATAAATATGCATATGTTATCACTGAAAGATGTGCCCAACATATTATTATGTAGGCAAAGACAGTGTATACTGTATGGTTCATTTTTATCATGTATAATTTTCAAATATATGTATATGCAGAAAAATAGTAGACTGTAACTAATATCATTAATGAGGTCATCTTGGTAATGAAGACACAAATTATCTTTATTTCCATTTTATCTGTATTATCTAAATTTTACTAAGCACCAGCTGCTATAACTTATATATATATATATATTTTGTAAAATAGAAACAAGATTAGTACAAGCCAAGAAACTTTATAAGATATAATTTTCTAATCATTTAGTGGTTTCTTTCTGATATTATTATTGAAGGTTCAAAACATACATTTGCCATTGTATTGAAGATAAGTATATGATGCCAATATTTAGTTTGCATCTAGGCAATGTTTCTTGGCATGAAGAAATGTACACTCTTCAACTCATAGATGATTATGGAATTAATCTTTTTATTATTATATGCATATCTATATACGTGTATTTCTAAATATAACCTGCTCAATCTCAGTGATGTTGTGTGTAGGGATGTTTTCAGGGCTGGCCATTCGGTATTGGATAACCAGTTGGTGTGTTCTTCCCTGGGGAAGATTATTTTCTCCTGCTCTCAGCATTCCTTAGCTGCCTGAGGTTCTCTGTGTAGGGTTAGGGCCTCTTGAACTTCCTCTCTCCTCAGAAAGATTTTTTTTCTCATTAATTTATTTACCTATTCACTTTACATCCAGGTTGCAACCCCCTCCTGCCTCTCCTTCTGGCCCCCTTCCCCTTCTTCTCCTATTTCAAGCCCCCCCCCCAACACATCAAGTTGCGTCAACACTAAATGCGACCTCATCCACTGAGACCAGACAAGGCAGCCCAGCTAGGGGAAGGTGATCTCAAACTAACAATAAAAGCACTCACATTTGTGGCTAGAGAAGACGGCTTAGTGGTTAAGAGCGCTTGCTGCTCTTGTCAGACAACCTGGGTGTGAAACCTAGTTCCCACATGGTGTCTCCTCGCCATCTCCGAACTCCATTTGTCGGCGTTCCAAGGCCCTTTTCTAGGCTTTTGCACTCATGCGGTGCACATGAATTCACACAAACACATACTAATACACATGAAATATTTAAATTTTTTTTTCTGTAAAGCAACGTTCGAGTGCAAGTTACGTTACTAGTCCATTTAATCATCAAAATCCTGTGAAATGGGCATTATAATCATCCATTTTACAAATGAGGAAGTTAAGACTCACTATCTAGCAACCAGGGTCACAGAATCCAATTTTCATGCACTTTCCACTGCAGCTACTAGAGACCCCTTTGTCTTTCTTACAGATCTCAGGGCAGCCAGCTCAGGGGTGGCACCACCCGTAATGGGCTGGGCCTTCGCTCATGAATCACGGGTTAAGAAAATGCGCTACAGGCTTCTCTGCAGCCACACCCTATGAAGGCATTTTCTCAGTTGTGGTTTCCGACTCTCAGATGACTTTAGCTTGTATTAAATTGACATAAAATTAGCCAGCACCATAATCTTTTTTTTCCTATAGTTCATTTTACCAAAATATGCCTGACAGACCGTTCTCTACAGTAGACACAATGAGGTACTTGTACACCCCTCACTGACAGATCTTGTGCGTCTCATGAAATTGTCGCTATCGCTGTGTTCTCTATCTTCCTGTAGTTGTAAGTGGCTAGATTCTTCAGGACCAAAGACTTTACTTTGTTTTAAATACTACACAGAGTTAAAATATCTTCCCCTGAACTAATAATTGGAATGGATGATCTATGATGCCCAGCAATTTAGTGTAGAGTCGTAGAGGAAAATACAAAACGATCCTCTTAGGAAAATGCATAATACACCCTCACAGCACTTTTCTTGCCTGCAGTAAGGAGCCAGGAAATGGCATCTGAAACCCTCTGCAGGGCAATCCTAGAAATTTGAATTAGAACCATTGAATTTAGTTATTGCTTTAATTTCTATTTGATTTCCACTTTTAATACTTCTGCCCTTTTATGGTATTAGCATGAAGTTCTCTTTTCCAAGTTATGTTATATAAAACACACTTTACCTACTTATATTTTTAAGACACCCTCTGCTTTAAGAAATGGAAATATCATGAACCAAAAAATGTGGGACAAAATTGAAAGCAGGCATCCTGTTTTAAATAATTTCATCTGAAATGTGATTTTATTAACTTTAATCAATTAATTTAGTTAATAACTTTTTCTCAGTACATTGATTTATACTATAACCACTATTTCAAGCAAATGGCAATAATGATGGTGATGTTGATGATGAGGGTAATCATGATGATGATGAATGTACTCATAGCTCTATGCTTATCTTAACTGCTACCCAGAGAAGAGGGCCATCATAAAAGATATGCAGCATAAAAAAAAAAAAAAAAAGAAAAAGAAACATGAGCTGTAAGTCAGATGACATAGTGGTGATAACAGGAGCCTCTGTATCCAGCATAATTGTGTGGCTTTGGGAGCCATAGAGGCTCTGTCAGATTTTTGCCAACAGGAAAACATGTGTAATACTCAGTTGCTCTAGGAATCAAGCAGAGTAAGGGATTGAATGGCACCAGCTCATATTGTTGAACATCTAGTGTACTGGGTGGGCTTTTTAATGATTTATCTACACATTGTTTTACTAACAATAACTTATGTAATTATTAGTATCATCATCGTCTCAGTCTGTGGGGGGTTGTATTTTGTTAGTTTTATGTCTTCTTGTGTGTGTGTTTGTTTTTTGTTACTGTAACCAAATCCCAGAGAGTTACAAGGGAAGAAAAATTTCTTTGGCTCACACTTAAAGAAAGTCTGTTGTGGTGAGTGGTAAGAAAAGAGGCCATGATAGAAAAGAGTGAGTGTGTAGGATGTTCACCTCATTATGGAAGACAGGAAGCTCAGAGAGAGAGAGAGAGAGAGAGAGAGAGAGAGAGAGAGCATGCTCATGCTGGCCAGCTTTTTCTTTTTCCCCATGCTTCCTCAATCTAGGACCCCAGAGAGTGCAGCTCATGTCCTGGATATGCAATGGCCACGTTTCTCATTGGTTTGACAGAATACATCATCAAAGCAACATCAAGGAGGAACTCTGGTTTATGGTTCAGGACAAAGTGCAGAGAGGTGAAGAAGGCACAATAGCAGGAGGAGTTCACAGCTATGATGAAGAAGCTCAAAGTATCTGTTCATCACATGGACAGCCAGAGCTGGAAAGGGGCAGCATTGTAGTCTATGTAACCCTCCCTTAGACTGACCCATGTCCTCTACCAAGGCCTTAGCCCCTAAAGCCTGCTTCCAAAAAAAGCACCAACAACTTGGGACCAAGTGTTCAAACACATGGGAACGGTTCACACTCAATCTATAACTGTGTCTACCCTCCCTTTGTTAATCATCTCTGGAAATTTTCCATAGATGCCAGTCTCCTAGGCTTATCTCAACCCAATCCATCAACATTACCCATCAAAGGCTCAGAGAAGACTGAGTAACTCACTCCAGTTTGTACAATTCATAGCAAAGCCAAGATTCAAAGACCCAGCAGCTTGGGTCCAGTGCTCCTATGTGCAACCCCAGGATGCCATGCTCCTCAAGTCAAGTCCTTGACTGGACTCTAGTTCTTAAAGGTACAATGAGTGGTAGGTCTCATTACAATTGGTGTTTATAAGTCAATGCTATTAAAGCCATGTTGGAAGGCTGTCTTCCATGTGCAGAGCCTCTGTTAGATTTCCCTCTTCCTAGCATAGGGTAAAAGAGGGGAGAAACTATGGCTAATAGAAGAGGACAAAGGGCAGTCATGGGGTGCTACTGGACAATTGGAGTCCCACATACATTCCGGAGGAAAAGTGGAGGCTTCTTTCAAATTTTTTTCTACTGCCCTGTTCTAGGACTTCAATAGATGGAAAGTTCAACGTTTATGCTCAGCAAAATACTCTGTGTACTGAAATCACCAATGAAACTGAGATTCTACAGTAGGAAAAAAAAAAGCCTTCTACTAGGAGTATAGATAAAGGAAGATGCTTAGACGTTCTTTAGTATTGAGAAATGCATATCTGTGGAGAGAAGGTGATCGGAAGAGTGAAGACGATACAAACAGGATAGCATGTTTAAAGCAAATACATTGGGGTCCAGCATACTGAGATTCCATCTCCAGATCTCCTACTTACACTGTCAACAATATGATGCTCACAAATCCATTGCTTATATGTCAATAGGCAAAATAAAAGTTTCTCCCCATAGGACAATTTTGAAAACTGAAGGATATCATACATAATATTAATATTGTGATTATGTTCAATGAGAACTTTTTAAATGTTAGCTTGTGTTATGGTTATTATTACTGTTGTTGAAAATAGTGTGCTCACTTATAAGTGGATATTAGACATATAATATAGGATAATCATATTAAAAATCTGTACACCTGAAGAAGCTAAGCAAGAAGGAGAAAACAGGACAGGAGTCCACCACTGAGGGCCTCTGAAAGACTCTACCCAGCAGTGTATCAAAGCAGATGCTGAGGCTCATCGCCAAAATTTGGGCAAGTGCAGGGAATCTGATGAAAGAAGGGAGACATAGAAAGATCTGGAGGGGACAGGAGCTCCACAAGGAAAGCAACAGAACTGAAAAATCTGGGCATAGGGGTCTTTTCTGAGATTGATACTCCAAGCAAGGTCCATGCATGGAGATAATCTAGAACCTCTGCTCAGATGTAGTCCTTGGCAACTCAGTATCCAAGTGGATTCCCTAGTAAGGGGAACAGGGACTCTCTCTGACATGAACTCAGTGGCTGGCTCTTTGATCTCCCCACCCCCGAGGGGAAGGGAGCCTTACCAGGCTACAGAGGAAGACAATGCAACCAGTCCTGATGAGACCTGATAAGCTAGGGTCAGATGGAAGGGGAGGAGGACCTCCCCCATCAGTGGACTTGGAGAGGGAGGGAGGGAGGGTGGGATTGGGAGGGAATGAGGGAGGGGACTACAGCTGGGATACAAAGTGAATAAACTGTAATTAATATTAAAATTAAAAAAGAGAAATAGTGTGCAGTAAATTACATTGCCTTTGTATAGTGGCACATCTAAAATGTACAATACATGACAAGTGTCAATATTAGAAAGAGTATTGTTATTAAGATTATCATTATCAAATAGTAATGAGACCTCCATTTCTTACATCTTGCTGACAGATATACATCATACATATCTATCTCTATCTCTATCTATCTATCTATCTATCTATCTATCTATCTATCTATCTATCTGTAAAACTATAGGGTAGGATAGCTAGGCTAGGCTAGGCTAGGGTAGGCTAGGCTAGGCTAGGTTAGGATAGTGCTATATTGTCCATGATACCTTCCAGCACTATGAATGCTAATCAGTAGGATGGAGCTTCTAATTGTTACCAGCTCTATTTCTTCATGCTAGATGACATAAGTAAGTGATGTCTTTAGGAGTAGGACTTTCTGTCAGGTTGTAGAATGTGACCAATAAGTATTCTGGAATGTCTGAGGGTATTGTCAATGGGACCCCTTTGGCCAACAACTCAAAACATAATCTCTTCCTGGTAATGGAGTGTCAGAGAGCTACGTGGAAAAGGGAGCAGAAAGATTATAAGAGCCGTAGGTGGTAGAGGACTCCAAGAAGACAGTCTTCCAGACGCAACAGGGTTGATGCACTTATAAACTCCTAACAGCATGTACAAGACCTGTGCAACTTTAATCGAAACAAAATCCCAGCACGAAGAAGGGGAAGTAGGCACAAAAATCCTACCTATAACCAAGAAGCCATTTGTAACTGGTACCTGACAGGAACAGTGGCACTGGTTTTCCATGCTCTGCAGTGGATCTTATACTTAGGAATAGCTGACTGATACAAGCACCCCATACTTTTTGTGTACTTTGTTTGTTTACAATTTGGTGACTTTGTCTTTTTGGTTTTTGTTTTGTTTTCTAGGTTTTTGGTATGGTTCTGTTCTGTTCTTTTCTTTTGCAAGAGAACATGAAGTTGAGTAAGTAGGGAAATATGAGAATCAGTCAGGCAACACGTGCCTTTAAACCTAGCTCTTGGGAGGCAGAAGCAGGGAGATCTCTGTGAGTTCAAGGCCAGCCTGGTCTACAGAGGGAGTTCCAGGACAACCAGCGATACACAGAGAAACTCTGTCTCAAAAAACAAAACTGAAAACAAACAAACTAGGGAGAATCTGGGAAGACTTGAGAGAGGGGAAAGGATATGAACAAAATATATTGTATAAAATTTTTGTAAAAATTAAAATTGTAATACCTAAGTCATCTTACAGTGTCTGAAGAAATGGTTCAGTCAATAAACTGCATGCCTAGTAAACATGGGGCACCCATGTGAAAGCTAAGCAGGGTAGCCTGTACCTATAGCCCCAGAACTGGGAGAGGCACAGGCAGAGCCTGGAGCTCATTAGCTCATTAGCCAGCTTGCTTATCTAAATTGAGGAGTTCTGGATCTAGTGAGAGACTGCCTCAAAAATAAGGTGAGAATGATGAAGGGAGATATATAAGGATGACCTTTGGTCTCCACATACATGTGTATGTACATGTCCACACACATATATGTACACACATACACACACATACACACACACACACACACATACATGGATATAAAGACTCTCATTTCACTACCTTTAGTCTTTCGTTGTCTGTGGAAGTGAGTGCTTGGTCTGGCCATGCACAGGTGGATTTATGCCAAAGCATAACACAGCTTGTTCTAGGTCATCGTAGCAATGTTTTTGTAAAACTGTTAACTCCCTCCAACAAGATAAAGTCCTTATTTTATTTTATATTATTACTGTTATTACTAGGTCACAGGAACTAAAAATGTGGACAAACACAATGCTGACGCATCTCTATTTGTTGAACTAAACTATGAAATAAAGAATTCTGGGAGCTTTCATCACTCCGGTTGTGCCTAAGATTCTTCCCAGACCAAATAATAGATCAGAGTAGAGGATGCACGTTCCCTGGCTTAAGGTAAAGTTTGGTGATGGATGAGCCAGCAGGAATTCTGCCTGAGGCCATCAGGCTAGTGGTGAGCTTTGCTAAAGTAGCTAAGGAGGAAGGAAGCTATCTGCACAGGGGACTGGAGCCATTTGTTCTTACTTTCAAGAATGCTTACAGATCACTGCCGCAGCCCAGGCACCTTGTAAGAACCGGAAGTGTATGGGTCGATGTGGTGGGATGGATACCGGAAGTGTAGCTCAACACCTGGTGCCCATGACCGCCATCTTTATTTGTGGATATCATCGTACTGAGAGAAAGTGTCTTTGGTTGTATAATTAAGCTAACAATGGTAAGATGTGCTCTTGTTGGATTATCCAAGTGATCTGTAAATCTATAGGCAAGGATACTTATCAGGGACAGAAGGAAAGACAGAGACGTTGAGAGAAGAAGAGGCCGTGTGACCGTGGAGCCAAAGGCTAGACTAAAGTGGCCAAAAGACAAGGAATGCCTGGAGCCACTGAAAACTAGAAGAGGCATTGTGCCTGCCGTGTTTGGAGGTAGTTGCTGTTCAGATTTCTGCTGAAAGTGTTGGGTTTGAACTCCCAACCCCCTCATAACTGTAAGAGGATAAACTTCTATTGTGTTGTGGTTCCTACTTTGTTGTGATTGTCTGTAACAGCTTCAGGAAGTAAAGCAGTAATATGGGCTTAACATCTGCTTTAGTAGAGCTCAGAGAAAGACAAACTGAGACTAAAATAAAGACTGGTAGCAGGGATGAGGAATAGAGGAAAAGAAGAAATGGGTACTCTTGGACTCACGATATGCCAAAATCAATCTACCTAGGGAAAATTCTTGGAAGCAGTTTCTGCAATTGAGCCAGAGTCCCCGGTGCCCGCTGTCTTTCCGCTGGCCCTGCTCAATCTCTGGAGTCTCTGATCCTTCCATATGTGGAGATAGAAGTTGTTTCTGGGTCTGGACTCCGCAAACCACAACTGACAAGTCAAAGTTAAAGCAATCTAGAAGCAAAATGCTGAAAACCTTCCCAAAGATGTGCAGGTAGGAGAGCCTACCCGCAGGGGTCCCAGCACCCAGCAAACCCTGTGGCCCATGGATTCCATAGCATGATCTGTGGCACACTGGTTGATTAAGAGAGCTCTTAACATTTATGAGGTGGGATCACCAGGCTAAGAATCCTAATTTAAGTTGCAGGGAGTTTGTCAATTTGAGCCACGAAAAAAAAAAAAAAAAAAAAAGCTACTTGTATAAAGATACATTCCATTTGCTTCAGTAGCTGTGCATATGTAAAGGTGAAATGGGGGCCTCTCCATGTCATTTTTACATTTCTTAGTACTGTAATTTTTCCCTTTTTAAAGCATTCTTCTTAAAGACGTATTTGAGCGTTGACAAACTAGACAGGAAGCATGGGAATAGGAATACGTGTAAACACCAAGTCAGACATTTTTTAAGGATGTCATTTATTCTAAAGTGTGCAAGAATTACTTCAAAGCCATTAGTGTCTGAAATTCTCTAAAGGTGGAGACACATTTTAAAAACACACTCTTCTGATCAGACTTTAATAGTGTCAAAGAAAGATCTTTTTTTTTCAACAAGAAACAAAAAATATTGCTTTTGACCTGATAGACCATAACACCTGCCTGTAAGTTTTTCATCAGGTTCTCAGTCTCTACAGCTGGAGGTGTTCAGGTACTGGGAGGGACTGATTGGGAATCTCAGTGAAAAAAAAAATTGTTTTGTGGACTGGAGAACTTTAGGTCCTTTATTGGAGGGTAACTCAAGCTTACAACAGTATTTATTTGACTTTTTCATTACTTCAGATTTTGACTTTTTTTCTTACAGTTCTTTGTAGTCCTTAAAACAGCAAAAACTACCCCTCCCCCAGCTGCCCCCACATACCCTAGAGTGTCCTGTTGAAACACATTCTAAAAGGTACTGTGGGTGACTCTGAATGAGAATACAGTAGAAAAACAAAAGTATCCAGATTTGCAGTACACCGTGAAAATCTCCCAGCCTGTAAGAGTGAGCTTGTCTTCGTAAAAGAATGATTCAAAATATAAACAGACAGTCATGGGGACTCCCTTGCTTCATTTTGAGTATTACTCAGGAACTTTCTTCTAGGAGTCTTCAGAGAAACTGATACTGGTTCTGGGCAGAAAAGTTACCTCGAGAAGACTTAAGGAGGGTTGTCTGTCTTCTGTAATTACAAGTTTTGTGTGTGCATGAGCTTTACAAGAAATCATATCCTGGTGGCTTTTGCTTCTCAGAGTGGACCAGAAAGAAAAAGGGTTTGGAAGAAAAACAGCCTTTTCTGGAACAAAGCTTTTTCTGATTCTGACTTGAGTTCCAGGCAGGCATCTGAAAGGAGGCAAAGGCCCAACCCCACCCCTCATTCTCCCTCTCCACTTGGATGAATAATGGTCTTAAAAAAGCTCTCCCTTGTACGTATTTTCACATCGGACATATATGGAGAATTTGGTTTCATTGAACCAAGAATGAGGGAAAGAGAAAGCCAGAGGAGACAATAAATGACAAGAGAGAAACGGGGAGACAGAAGAACACTGCGAAGACACGATGTGCTTTGGCCTCTGTCCCGATGACATATCTGCTCATTCATTTGAACATGTACCTGGAATTAATATACTTTCCTGCAGACAAAGGAGAGGGAGCCCAGGGTTGCTCGGGGCATTTATTTTACATTCCCCGTGCTTTGACTTGTAGAATAAGTAGAAAACACCTCGCAGCCAGGTAGTGTTTGGGTGACAGCTTTGTGCTGTCTGCAGAGCTGTCTTTTTCTTCCAGTTCATTGTGAGCCCCTCCTCTTGTCAGAAATTAACCAGTCCGCAATGTGAGTTAACAATCAAGGAAGCCTTCCACTGCTCTATTGGTATGTAGGATATCTGAAAGTATGTGGCATGCAAGGCGATCACGATTATAGAGACAAATTACGGCTGTTTCTATTGTGTTTTGATCTACTCCTTGAAAAGAAAGAATGCCTGAGGATTAACACGCTTAGTTCACAGGAAATCCTAGAACAGAGTGTGAGCTCATTGTAAATGTTCCGTACTGTGAGCCCTTGTTATTATAGGCTTTCCTTCTCATCATAAATGCTATTTTGCTTTAGAAGCTGCATGTGTACAGATAGGAGAAACTGGAAAAACAAGTTGAATTTAAAATATACTGATCAAATGGTCTCAGGAGATTTAAAAAAAAGTCTGGATTTCCCTGTTCTGATTCATATTTGATGAAATGAATATGAAGAGAACAGAATCTGGAGTTATGTTCTTAGGATGAGAGGCTACTTATGCTTGTCTGTAAATAGTATCACCTAAGCAGTAGGGGCAATGACCCTGTGGTTCATAAGGAGAAAACTAAACGGTTTTAAATGCATTCGTTAAATAAGTTGTGACAAAATCATGTTGGATTTATTGGGGGATAGTGATACAAAAACATCACAGTTGTCTAGAAGGTAGCTGTTATAGCCCTTGATGTCTAGCCCGTACGCTCTGTAGGATGCTTAAGGGGCCTGGTCTTTTATCATTTTATCTTTTTTAAATGTTTATTTATTACAATTTATTCACTTTTTATCCCAGCTGTAGCCTCCACCCTTGTCCTCTCCCAATCCTGCCCTCATCTCCTCCCATGCCCCTTCTCCAGTCCAATGATAGTGAAGGGCCTCCTCCCCTTCCTTCTGACCCTAGCCTAACTGGTCTCATCAGGACTGTCTTTCATAGTCTTCCTTTGTGGCTTGGTAAGGCTGCCCCACCACAGGGGGAGGTGATCAAAGAGCCAGCCCCACTGAGTTCATGTCAGAGACAGTCCCTGTTCCCCTTACTAGGACACTCATTTGGAGACTGAGATGCCATGGGCTACATCTGTGCTGGGGTTCTAAATTATCTTCATGAATGGTCCTTGTATATATTAGATATATAATACAGGATAATCATACTAAAACCTGTATACCTAAAGAAGCTAAGCAAGAAGGAGAACCCTGGGTAAGATGCTCAATCATCATTCAGAGAGGCAAATGGGATAGACATTGGAAGAAGGTGAAAACAAGGAACAAGACAAGAGCCTACCACAAAGGACCTCTGAAAGATTCTACGCAGCATGGTATTAAAGAAGATACTGAGACTCATAGCCAAACTTTGGGCAGATTGCAGGGAATCTTATGAAAGAAGAGGAAAACAGAAAAACCTGGAAGGGTCTGGAGCTCCACAAGGAGAACAACAGAACCAAAAACTCTGGGCTCCAGGGTCTTTTCTGATACTCATTTTATCTTTTTATGCAATCTGGGGTCCCCTCCTTTGGTCTCTTCCTTCACTCTGATCCTTCACAATTCCTTGGGGACTGAAATGTTCATCACAGAAGCATTTTCTCCTGTTGGGTGTTTTAGAATCAGCTGCACCAGGATCCATCAAGTGTCCATTTCAAGAAAGTACAGAGATGTGGCAGACAAAGGAAGCGGCCGTGGAAACTGCCCACAGTAACATGACATGGCATGACATAACATGGCATGGGATGACATGACATGGCGTGACATAGCATGGTAAAGAGCCAAGGAGAGGAAAAGAGCCATAGAAGAGGGTCCCCAGAAATCCCCCTTGCATTCAGGAAAAGGGATTTTTTTTTCTCCCAGTAGTCTACAGGAGAAGAACATTTCTGGTTCAAATTATACTGGACATCACATATGAAGCTGAGATCTGCAGGACTTACATCTTCGCAGGTTGGTTAAGCAGGAAAAAATAATAATATTAGATGAAAGGTCGTATGTTGTCATTAGCTACCTTAGAGTTATTCGACAGGATTGTAAAAGTTTCAGAAATGCCGTCACCTATATGAAGGATAACATCCATTATCCGCTAGACACCAGGCTCTCTTACATACTTGGTGTGTTTCATGAGCTGAAAATATGGCTCTTATTATTATATCCCTTAACAGAGGAGGAAATGGAAGCATAGAGATGTTAAGATACTTGCCAAACATTACACATCAAGTAAGGGAGAAAGCAGAAATTGGATCAAAGACAGTCTGGCTCCCAAGCCTAGGCTCCTGTCCTTTCCCCTCTCCTGCCTCTACAGCAACAATACAGAAATTGAAATCTCGAGGCATAATTTCCAGTGCTTTAAAATATTATTTACACTACAAGCTAGTGTAGGTGATTAAAAAAGAGAAACAAACAAAACAAACAAAACCCCAGGCCTTTGCAGTTCTGCTCTCATTTCCAGAATATGTAAAACATGAATTGGGATGAACTAAGAATTTGAAAATTGCTTTCAGATTCCATCATAGAATTCTGTAGGAGCAAAAGTGACTCTAAGGTCATGCTTATAAGGATTTGGCAATTCACCTATGAGTAGGAGAGTTGACACTGACCAAATCTTTTTCACATTGACTTGAGTTAGCCATTTAGTCAATCAATCAGTACTCCATGTTACAAAAGGTAATGTGGTTATATTTAAGGAAAAGAAAAAAAAATAACAGTAGAGCAAATCACCCAGAGCAAAGTTAGCTCCAACGTCTTTCTCAGAAGGAAATGACATCATTCTCATGGTGACAGCTTTCAAATGTTCCCATTTATGGCTGAAGGAATTTGGTTTGGCTACTGGGACATTCAGATTGTAATATTAAAACACCCTCTGGTTAAAATTTAAAGTTATGAATTTTTCTATTATTATTATTATCCATAATAATTATAATTTATTCAATTTGCATCCTGGCTGTAGTCCCCTCTCTCATCTCCCCCATGTCCCACCCTCTTTCTTCCCCCCTATGTCTCATCCCTGATCCACTGATAGGGGAGGTCCTCCTCCCCTACTATCTGACCCTAGCCTATCAGGCTTCATCAGGACTGTCTGGATCCTCTTTCTCTGTGACCTAATAAAGCCTGCTCTTTGATCACCTTCCCTCTGGTAATTATTTAATGACTGCCTCACTCTTGTCATATGCCTGTCTGGGTCCAGGACAAGGGGCTCACAATGCTGAGTCTTGCTCTGGCTGGCAGCTATGCCTTTGTGAAACCTCGTGACGGCACCTTCTCTTCCTTTCACTTTCCTTACATCTCTTTATATTCCTTCCCCCTCTCTCTTTCTCTTCTCTCTCTACTCCCTCTCACACTCTGAGCACCTGAATGTGCCATGCTCCCTTTGCCTTTAAAAACAGCCTTCATTATAAATGCCTGTTTGGGCAAGCCCAAACCCCAAGCAAAACCCTATTGAGGCCTCCTTGGTGTGGGTAGCTGCGGATGGTTAAAATATGCTGTAGTCCTTGTCTCTCAGTGAGGTCTGAGAGCTAAGGCTTCCATGAAGAGCTTCACATGTCGGCTGTCAGTCAGGAGACAGCCTGTCCCTCCCAGGCGCTGCCCCTGCCACAGGGGGGTGACCAGACTGTAAAAATGAAATAGACTTCAGTGGGATGCCTGAAATTCATTTTCTCCCTCAGATGCTTTCATCTCACTCATTTCTCTGTGTTTACAGGCCCACAGGTTTCCTGAGGGCAGCCATGATTTAGATTTACAGTTCCCCAGGCAGTCTGATTCTGAGGAAAAGTTATAACACCTGTAATGTATTACTGTCTCCTGGAGGAGCACAGAGTGTCAGGGGCTGTGGAGGTTGGCTACCCCAATAACTGCAGATTCTCTGTGCTGCAGCACGCAGAAAATGCAGGAAGCTGCACATGTCCTGAAGTGTTCCTCTTCCCATGCATGGGCACATGGCAAACTCTAGGATTCCTAGAGATTGGGAGGGGCAGTTAGTACCAAACGTGTGGTTTATAGGCGGTTCAGGGGACAGAAGTCTGACAGCTATGACCCAGACCACAGGTGGGGCAGAGTTCAGGTGAGGCACACACACTATGGGAACAGAAACAGTGGACAGCCTCGGTGGGGTTGAGGTGAAGTCGCTACCATGTACGCACAGCTTTATCATCATGCTCACCTCCTTTCTCGAGCACGTCCTCTTCAATTCTGGTGCATCTTCTCCATGAAGGGCAGAGTCAGCATGAATCTGAATCCTATAGGGTATACCCCGCATAGAGGGTAGATTGGTCCCTTGCCTGCAAGGTACCAATTCTGATCATTTTCCTGCAAAAAATGCAGCTTCCCTGAGGATCTGTGTACTGCCACTCAACCCAGAATCTACCTAGAGAGTGAAAATCACCGTCTGAAATGGAAGCTGATGAGCCCTTGAATCGTTGAGCCAGGTTTACGCAGCTTGCCTCCAGCCCGGGCTCTTGAACTTGGGGATCCAAAGCTTTATTATTCTTTCCCACAGTGGCCAGCTCTTGTTCTCCAGATACAAGTCGGAGTTCAGCTCACGATTCCTGACACGTCTGTGCTGCTTCTCGCTTCCCTGAGGGTGGTGAAAACCCTGGGACGCTGATTTGCTTCATGCCCTCATCTTGCATTGCTTGCCGTCTGGAGGGCCACAGGGGCACTATTGGCTCACATGGAGAGCTGCTCAGGGCCGTCAGCGTGTGGGTGAGGAGAGGAAAGGTGTGCTCAAGTCTCTGGACAGAAACACACTCACTCCTACAGTTAAATGGCGTTTGGTTTGCTAGTGAACATTTCTTTACCTTGGGAGGCAGTGGCCTCAAAGCCCAGTGATAACGAAAGAAGCCTGAGAGATTGTGATGGGCTGTACAATCAATATTCATCTTGCTGTAGTGAGCAGGAGTCATTTCAGAGTCTGATAAGCTCTGGTAATATTTAAGGATGACAATACAGGTTTTTTTTCCCTCTTTAAATTGCTCTGCAGCAACCCGGTGTCAATGCTTTGGGGCTGTTCACAGATACAAACCTGGGATCTGTGTTTCTAATTGGCGCCAGACTCATCACGATACATGGCCCAGCAAGATGAAGGAAGTATAATCAACGGTGTTTTAAATTTCAACGTGACTTATTTTACTTTAAGTAAAATAGAATGATAGGTCAAACAAAAGCTTGGAGACGTCAAAGGAAACGTTACCATAAAGAGTTCTAAGACCAAGCGTCGTGATAAACAACAGTAGGCTGTAGCGCCCCAGGGCACCCGCAAGCCCCACTTCCTGTGTCTTCCCGAAGCCCAGCTTCCCTCGCAGTGGTTGTGGTCATCTTCTGGCTAGCATCTGGGTCTGGTCTCCTGGGGTCCTGGTACATGCTCTCACATTCCTCTTCCACCAATGGGTAGAACCTGGAATTGGCAGGTACAAGCCGTAGGGTGTAATGAGCCTGGTCTCTGAATGACATCATATAGCCACTTCTGTGCCCTCACTCTCCTAGCTCGAACACATGCCTTCCAAGCGTCATTGGAACTGACACAAATAAGGAACGAGATTCAGGGTTTATATGATTTAGCATTTGGTGTTCATGTCATCATCAGCATGTCTCTGTCTGGCCTCCGGATCTTAAGAACATCAAGATTACGTAACATGTTTTTAATTTGGGGGTGACTAGTTGCATGTTATACAGGGCATGGCTTCTAATGTTGCATTAAAAAATATATGTATATATTTAAATCTAACATTTTCAATTCTGTTCTATTCTTAAGCTGCTTTTGGCCATAAAAGCCAAGCCCCTGGGGTTAGTTGGTTAAGTTGGCAAATACATATTCATTCAGTTGAAAATATTCATTGTCTGCCTACAGTGTATTAGGCTTCAACATAGATTCTGGGGATAAGGATTGTGGCAGGTGGCAAACAAGATGAAAAGGTTCCTGCCTTGTGTTTTCATTCTAATAAAGAATAGCAACAGTCTAGAAAGCAAGTAGATAAACAAGAAATTTTTATGAACGGTGATGTGAATGCCATAAAGAAGCTTTGTAAATAACAGAGCCACTCTACTAGAGTATGGGAAACAGGACAGGAGAATTCTTTACTCTTTTTTTCAACAGGCCGGATGCGTACTGGGGGTTGATCAGAACATCTCACAACATCAGCTATGATTTTGATATGCTCTTTCTGTCTGCTGCTCTTTCGATCTTGGCAATAAGCAAGTCCCTCTGGGGTCTTTGTAGCATGAGGTGACACTCTCTCTTGGTCATTTGTTTCTTTGGAAGGGACCTGAATTTGGATTAATTTTCAGAGGGGACCACCATACTGAGCCCTATGAAACCTGGTCTTTTGAAGCACACACCAGCCTTTCCCAGATTTCCTGACCCAGCTATTGAAAGTAGGGTGGTCCAGATCCAGAGAAGGAACACAGGTGTGTGTGTGTGTGTGTGTGTGTGTTTGTGTGTGCATGCACATGCGCTTTTAGATATGTGTGTGTATGAGTGTGGTGTGTGCATGCATGTATGTATAAGTGTGGAATGTATGCATGCGTGCATTTGTATATATAGGAATGTGTGAATATGAGTGTGTACACACGGTGTGTTAATGTATGCGTGAATGCGGTGTGTGTATGTGTGTGTGGCTATGTGTATGAGTATGTGCTGTGTGTGTGTTTGTGAGTGTGTATGCATGTAATTTATGTGTGTGCATATCTGTGTGTGCTTGTGTGAGTGTGCATATGAGCACATTGTGTATGTGTGTGTGTGGAACTGAAGAATGCAAAATTTTAAGAGATAAGGTCTCTGTGATAAATAGTGTCTAGTTTCTTCAGTTTCTAAGTTTTAGCAGAATGAAGCAAATGACCAGCGTTGATCTTTATTCACAATCTTGATATGTATTTAACCAAAAGAAAAATTTCACATTTAGTTCGGCCTAACATTAGCAAGGGCATCTCCTTAAAGTTTTAACCAAATTAAGAAAAGAACCTTAACAAAGTAGGGGATTGGAGATGGAGGTCATTTAAAAGCAAAGGAAAAGAAGCAGCTTTATTTGTGCTTAAGATCAGTCAAGAACTTTGTATTTCAATAAACATTGGCACACTTTCCCCTCCATAGACACCATTCTCTTAATTTGTTGCTAGTCATCCTTTCTTCCATGTCACCAAATCTTTATTTTGTTGAGAGGTTCACCTTGCCAAAGAAGGTAGACAGGATCACCCATTTAGAAAAATACCCAAGAAGGACATGTCAGTTGGCAAACACTAACACAAAGTATGCACTTTGTAAAAGTAAATATGATTTAAATTGCAATGTAAAATGCCCTCAAAGTATGATTATATGTGCTTTTGTCTCCATTCAGTTCCAATCAGAACATTTCAAATATTGAGGAGAATAGCTTCTCTTTTCATATACACCATAAATAAATACTTTAAGTGGTCTAAAGCATTGCAAATGCTTATGGCAAAATTGCAGTAGTGAATAATAAGGACTTACATTTACAGTAGGATCATTATGGTCCAAACATTGTGCTCAGCACTTTACATGATTTTTTTTCTTTTAGAGAGAAAGGAGCATTTGGGGCTGAGAGGGCATGGAACTTATTTAAGTTTCCATAGCTAGGAAGAGGCAGATCCAGGAATCCAGTCATCTAAGACAGCCTGGCTCCAAGTCCAGACTATTAAACACTACATTTCCCCAAGTGAAAAGTCAACAAATGTCAAGCAATCCTTGTGATGAATGGTGCATCCCAACTAAGTCGAGAGGGTGATCTCTATTTCTAAGCCAAAGAATCCACTTTAATTTTTTTTTTCATAGCAGAGGTCTTTGAAATGGCAACACATGGTAGCCACTGTATAGAGAATATCTGAAAACAATGTCTACCCAGCTATGACTCTGCACTCATTATCTTCCAACTGTTTGGGAAATTTGGCTGGATCCCATCTTACCTCATCTTGTCCTCCAAGGCACCCCTAGGCCTACATCTCATGACCAGAATGAGCCAAGACTGGCTGGGACTCTCAGAAAGAGATCCCAGGCAAGTTCCCTGAAGACCCAGCTTTGATTTCGTCCTTCAATAGATACACCAGCATGACAGAGCTCTTGCATGGCCTAAGACAGTGACAGCAGAATGTCTTGCTGTTCCTATATTAAGAATGTGTTCTCAGAAACAGCTGGTGTGTTACAAATGTAGCCGAGTGCCTGAGAAGTAGGATGATTGGAATTCCACTTCTAAGCATGCAGACTGTCTGTGTTTGAGAGTTAGTAGATGAGATGGCAGGAAGGATTGTAATGAGACCCGAGGGGGATGAGTGTAAGAGGGGGAGCAGAGATCCACATGTCTGCTAGCTTTAGGAACCTGTATCTTTTGCCTGACAAGGACCATATAGGAATGCAATGGGAAGTAGATTATACTGTTGATCGATTCTCGGATCTTTATTAGTGAAGACACTGTGTGACTGTCTATCTGCATGCATGTGGATAACACATTGCTCTCTATGAGAAATCATTCTTTATTTCTAATGAAATAAAACAGTCATGTGAGTATAGTGAGAATAGGCTGGTTAGAAAACATCCCATCTCTAAGATACAAATTGGTTGTAGAAGCTACATGACCTTGTTTGTAACTGAAAATCTTTTTTGAGAATGTCATCTATGAGAACTGTACTTACATAATTACAGCTCTTTCCTCTTTCCAATTCAACTCATCCCATGCTCCTCTACTCCTTCTCAGACTTCTTCTTCAATAATTATTGTTCCATTTATGTTTATACATATACACACACACATACACACACCCTATTGAGTACATTTCATGGTTCTCATATGTATGTGTTTTTTGAGCTGACTATTTGATGTTAGATACCCTATAAAGGGGCTCATCCCTGGAGGAAAAACTGATTCTCTGTCTCAGCAGCCATTGATTCCTTGTAGCTCGGGGTCGAGGCTTGGAAAATTTCTCCTGTCCACATTGGCATGTCATCTGGTGTCGTCGTTATGCAGATCTTATTTGGCCGTATTGTTGATATTTCATGTGTACGCCATCTCTATTGTATCTAGAAGGCCCTACCAAGCAGCGGGTATCCTGGTACTCTTAACAGTCTTTTCGCTCCCTCTTCCCAATATCCTATGAGCCTTAGGGGTTGCGTGGTAGAGGTGTTGGTTAAGGTGTGGCACCCACAGTCACTTATTCTCTGTATTTTGAACAGTTGTAGATCTCTGTAATAGCCTCCATCTACTTTAAGAAGAAGCTTCTTTGGTGAGGGTGAGAGCTACACTTATTTGTGGGTATAAAGATAAGTGTTTAGGACACAGTTGGAAACTTTGTTAGTTTAGGAAAATGGTATTAGTCAGTTTTCTTCCCGGTAATGTGACATCCCCAATGGGATAATAGCGGTGCCTTTATCTTGGTGGCAGCCAACAGCTGTCTACTTGGAATTAAGGCCTGCTCACTGGGAGGGAAATCGACTGGATTGGGGATATTTGCCAAACTGGTCAGTGTTGTGATTCATAGGCTTTTCAGCTGTGTAGGACTCTAAATTTGAGTGTTTAACCCAAAGTAACCACAGAAGCCAGGAAAGTGAAAAGACCATAGAGAGAGAGAGAGACGGAGCACTGCAAAAGGAAATAGGATACAGGTGTTATGACATGGGAAATGATAAAAACATGGAGCTTTAACTGCGGAGAAGGATGGAGGAAGGGGAGAGAAATAACATTAAGGGTGTTTGAAAAAAACCATAGGAAAACGTATTTTATATGCTCGATTAGAAGCACATTTAAAAAATATGTATGTGCACACATACACAAATTATACACTTGTATACTTTACACAGACTTAACATATATAGGTATACATACATGTTGCATCAGACACATATACATATTTACATTGTATACATCATATTCGTCATACACATATACATCATACAAATACACATCGTATGTACCATGTACATCATAAACACTTTGAATGGAGTCACGCCAGATAGGTGATAAAGTTCCTACAAGCCAAAGGCTATGTAACAAAACTGCCAGTGCCAGGCAGGCAAACCTCCCTTCAAGTTCCTCCAAGAGACTCCCCAGAAAAATACAGGCTGTTGTTGTAGTTACTGTTAGTTGCCTCCCAGAAATTAGAGTTCCCTACCGCTGAAGACACCCTACCCTTCGTACACAGGACTTAGAGAAACTGAGCTGGAGCTGATGTGGAGGCCTCTGCCCTGCAGCTCGCTCTCAGAGTATCTGAAGGTGCCCTACAAGCTTCCAGGAGAGAAAAATCAGTCAATAATATGTTTTCAAAATGGTCACAGGTAACACTGATACAAGAGATATGTAGTTTGAAATTGAATGATTTTGAATCATTTGGAGAATTCACTTACTCCTGTAAAAACACCCAAAATTTGTTTACTCAACATTCACTTCAATATCTTTATAATGTATCTTGTTTTACAGACATTGTAAATTGGCAAATTAGTTTCCTCAGGCTCCCTTGCAGCTAGAACTCAAGGGGTAGAATAAGTTTCACCAATTGACATATATACCAAACATTCACCCACTTGCCATAATGTATAATTCAATGACTTCTCATATATTCACAGTTTTACAACCACCATCACAGTCAAGAAAATACAGATATATAAAATTTGAAAAGCTGAAATGAATCCAATACCATCTGCTCGCTGTGCTTGATGGTTGTTGCTGGCAAGAACAATCATGGGAGCACCAGAGTCTTAACAGCAGTTTTATTGTACCTGATCATTAGCATCTTACGTGGTGGTATGACTAGTTTTGATTGTGTACTTGACACACCTAGGAAGGGAATTTTAATGAGGAATTCTCTAGATTTTGTTGGCCTGTGGATATACCTGTGAGGGAAATTTGTTTAATTGGGTAATAAATTGTAAGGACACATGCTAAATGTGGATGGAAACCATATCATGGGCTGGTCCCTGGGTTGAATCAAAAAGAGAGGGAGGTAGCCACAGCCAGGATACAAACTGAATAAATGGTAATTAATGATAGTAATAATATAAAAAAACAAAACAGAGAAGGCAGCTAAAGACTAGAATGAATACATTAAATCATAGTTCTCTGCTCCTGAATATGGATGAATGTGACCAGCTTTTGCAAGTTTCTGCTTCCTTGACTTCCCCCATGAGAGTGGCCTGCAACCAGTGGCTGCAAGCCAGAGAAACCCATTCTTCCTTAAAATCCATTTGCCAGAGTATTTTAAACGTATCAGTTGGGAATGAGACTAAAATAGGTGCATATTCAATGGTGGAAGTGGTCTCTACCTTATTCCACTGAGCCTCCTGATTATGATGCAGAGTTTGCCTTTCTGGCACATTATTTTTTTTATCACTTTTCTATCTAATAGATGCTATTTCTGCAAATTCACTTAGGACCTGATTCTTCAACTTTTCTAATGATTTTTGGCAACATTAAACCTGCTGCTTAAATACTTATTTTGTTGCATAAAACGACTTAGAGTGGCTTAGTCCTTCTGAAGTCTACCATGTCTGAGCACACATTTTATGTCTTTAACTTTGAATTCTCTTTTAGAAGGGACCTTGTCATCAAGATGCTCAAAACTGAGTTCATAGTTCTCATCCCCCAGCTTCCTCTATTTCCTAATTCTCTCTCATCCCAGAACATAGTTCTACCGATGGCCCACTTAAGCAGCCATTACCCTTGGAGACACCTCCAACTACTTTCTCTAATAGCACCCTTTCCTCTCCCACAGTCACTTACCCAGTCACCAAATCCTGGTTCTTACGGTTCTCCACCATCTTTGCCACCGCTCCGCTCTTCATTCTCTGTGATTCTGATTACTGCAAAGATGAATAGTCATGTTATCAGACTAGTCATCATTCCCTGTCAGATCATCCCACAGTGCAGAGGGATCTGTGTAAATCGCCAAGCTGCTGTGTTCCTGCTGCAAACCTTATGGCAGCTCCTTTTCTGTAAGAGTAGAGTATAGAAACTCAAGGTCCTTAACCTAGTACCCTTCATGGTTTGCCTTTTGTTCTCCAGACTTATTTTTTTGATGGTTGTTCACAATGTATACTTTATGCAGATTAAACTCTATACAACATAGCTTTCTTCCTTCTCTCATGTTTGAATATGAGTTTCTCAATATATTTTGCTGGAATGTGTTTTGCAGGGATTCTTATTTTTTTTTCCTAAATGTTATCTCTGTGACTATGAAGAGTTCAGTGGTGAACTTCCATCAATAACCCCATTACACTCACCACCGCCAGCCATCCCCTTCTCTCTTCCTCTGAATGTATTACATTGTTTTGTGTATTTCATCTCACAGGTTGTGTTTGTTCACCAGAACTTTCTCTCTCCTGCTCTGGTACTGCATCAAACACAGGCATATGCTAAGCATCTAGCACGGAACTGATATGGAGTAGATGCGCGCAGCACAGTTGAAGAATTCACCTGGATGCAGATCCAATTATCTTTATACGTTTAACATATTAGATACAAGGAATTAAAATATTGAGATTGTCGTGGTCTCCAGCCTGCCTAGGTCTTGAGATAGCTTATATAATCAATAAAATGATTTTCTCCAATCTCAATCAGTGCTTATCTACACAAAACAACTAAAAGAGGGGACTCAAATGGATACTTCACACTAACGTTCGTCACAATTTATTACAACAGCCGAAACGTAGAAACATCCCCAAGTGGCCATTAGCTTGTGAACAGAGAGTCAACATTGGGTCTATACATACAGTCAGATGTTTTTCAGCTTCAAAAAGAAACAGATTTGGACGCATGCTAGCATATGAATCAACCTTGAAGACGTTATGTTAAGTGAAATAAGACAAATACAAAAAGGACAGATACTATATGATTCATTCTGCGAGATTTTTAGAAGAAATTCATAGTCAGATTGGTGACTCTAAGATGCTTGTAGGAAAGAGGAGAGGAGTTGTTTAATGGGCACAAGCTTCAGTTGAAAGAACTTTCTGGAAAAGAACAGTAGTTCGGCCATGTGCTCACTAGTTTTCTGTCAACCTGACACAAGCCACAGTCATTTTTGGAAGAAAGAACCGCAATTAAAAGAATGTTTCCACCAGATTATCCTGTAGGCAAGCCTGTGGCACATTTTCTTGATCAGTGATTCTTGGGGGAGAACCCAGTTCACTTTGCGTGCTGCTGGGCTGATGAGCCTGGGTGCTAGAAGAAAGCAGGCTGAGCAAGTCACGGGGAGAAATCCAGTGAGCAGGGCTTCTCTATGGTCTGTGAGTCAGCTCCTGCCTCCTGGTTCCTGTCCTGCTGGAGTTCCTGCTGTGATTCCCCTTGCTTATGGAGTATGCTGCGGAACTGTACGTTGAAACAAGGTCCCCTCTCTTCAGCCTATGTGTGTGTGTGTTACAGGCATGCACAGGTGTGTTACTACTTGTCTTAGGGTTCTTACTGCTTTTGATCATGGTGCTTTACCACAGGAAAAAAAAAAATCCAATGAAGGCAAATGGTGACACATACACACAGATACACACTTGCCTGTTCACATACATGTGCAGTCCATACGCATCAAAGTTACCCTGACTTGTGTGGTTTGTCTGTTTGTTTGCTTTCCAAAACAGGATTTCTTTTGTGTAGCCCCGACTGTCCTGGAACCTGTTCTGCAGACCAGGCTGGCCTTGAAGTTGTAGATATCTGACTGGCTTGTATGTTTAATTATGCCCAAATTCATATAATGAAACTTACTCCCTGATGTGAAAATATTCAAGTGTAGGGTGAAGATATGAGACCCGCCAGCTCTCTCACTCTATCACAAGAGGACACAGCCAAAAGTTTCTGCTTAGGAACCAATAAGTAAGCGCTTGTCAAACTTCAAATATCTTCTTCTTTTGTCTTGGACTTCCCAGTATCCAGAACTGTGAAAACAAAGTCCTGTTGTTTGCACAGAACTAGGTATTGAATCGTGGTGGCCTATACAGTGATGGCTTTGATAGAAACACCCTATTCTAATCTCTGATCTGGTTATACAGCCTCTACTCTCGGGTCAGCCATCACATAGTTATAGAAAATCAATACTGCACTCTACTTTTCCAGGCCTAGTTCTCTTATCCTTGTAGTGAAAAGTGTGCTTGGCAGTTCCTCCTAGCTGTAAAATGATTTTGCCTACAGGAAGGTCTAGTTCTGTTTGGCTGAGGTTCCTGTCAGGGACTATGCTACCTCACAGGCTCCTCAGAGCCAAGCCAGTTACAGAAGGTTGGCCCTCATTATGAGTGACCAGAACATGCTGTTTCTTTTATGCCCGCGGGAAAGTCCAAACACAGGACAGCATCTATCCTGAACTTCACTAGTCATTCATCCATCCATGCATTCCTCTAGCATTCATTGAACACCTGCCTTATATCAGGGACTCCAGCGGAAGTATAGATCACAAAAAGACATGTCTAGTCTGGAACTTTTATAGTACAGGAGACACTGTTGTGCTAAGAGGTGCTTTATAAGATCCTTCATTTTAAAAAATACAGATAAACACAAAGAACGGCGGGGTTTGTAGAGTGACATATTGCCTATGAAGAATAAAACAACACAAAGAAAGCTGGTCTTGAGCTAATCGTGAAGGATGAGGAGTATGAAAAGATGGGGCTGAGTCAGAGGCTTCTTGGCTCCCTCCCTGGTTTTTATGTGTCTTCCTCTTTAGTCTAGGCTGGCCTGTGATTTACTAACTAGCCTTCCCGCCTCCAGCGTGACAATCCTGAAGTACTGGAGTGAGCTGTAACTCCCAGCTTGCTGACTCCCCCCCCTTTTTTTTCATCTACCCCCTGTGTTGGTGGTGTCCAGCATGGCGGCATGGACAGCTAGGCTGTGAGAAGAATTCAGAAAGGATTTCATACCTATGGTGTGATTGGTGGGATAAATAGCATTTCCTTTAAACCAGATGTCTGTTCATAGTCTCGTAAGTACACCCTCTCTTCACATCTCTTAAAGACCCCCTTAGGCAAAGATAAAATATTACCCACAGTCTGCCATTCTTTTAATAGCTTTGCCAATGTTTGCTGTTCTGATGTCAACAGTCATTGTATAGCGTGGCTTTCAGTGTAGGATTAGACCTCTTTTATTCTTAGGAGTAATCAGAAAGGCAATTGGAGAGTTAGTATGCTCTTTGGAATTTTGTTGAAAAAGAATGAGGTTCTGCCAGATCCTGTCAGAGAAGAAGAAAACAGACTTGAAAGGGGGAGATAAAGCCCCTGAAAGGAAAGTGCTGACAGGTTACACTAGCCCCAAAACATGCATGCAGCACCCAAGGAGCACTGGCTTGGAAAACATGCCAAAGTTAACCAGCAGGTCTCAGCATGCAGGAACTAGAAAGGAACTAATTAATTAAAGAGTGTCAAACACATTGTCAGAGTGCAGACATGGAGAATAATATGGACTCTGAGTGTGTAATGGGGGGGGTTGGTGATAAGATCACACTGAGCCCATATGAACTTTCTTCAGATAAAGATGGGCTCAAACATATTTCTATTTTGTCACAGAGAGAAGACAAATTGCTGTTTAAAGTCTGGATGAAATATAGGAACTAAGTGCTTCTGAAAGATAAGGGGGGGGGAAAACTAACATTTACTGAGCACATGCCTGATGATGCCAATTACTGACAGAAATTTCCAAGGCAAAGAGTTGACCCTTCCAGAGGTACCACCTGCTTTAGAGTCTATGTGAAGCTGTGCAGAGCTGCAGCCTTGATGCCATCTTGTTTGCATGTGTCACCTCACTTCATCCCATGAAAGAGTAGTCAAGGAAACATCATTTTATACATTAGGAAACAGATCTCTGGCCCCACAATACATTGCTACTTTTGAATGTTCCTTAATCCTGCTGGACTTTTAAAGTCCCCCACTACTATACTATCCCATACCTAACTCCAGGTGGCGGCCATTGGTGTCTGAATAACCTCCTTGGAAACAACAGCTAAGAAAATGCTTCTGATTTTCTTATCTACATGGAATGCTGAGGTGAGACTCTAACCCAACCCTTCAACTTTGTTACTGAGAGGTTTTCTCCCGAAGGCATTAAGTCTTCATTTTCAAGCTCTCCCCTCCCCTCATTTTGAACCCTTGTTCTCAAATCTTGTTCTCTTGTTGGACATTCAGTTTCTCAACCCCAAACTCTTTGGTGTTAATGCTCTCAGAAATACCTATATTTCAACAGAGAGGAAAACACTTGGACACCTAGACAGCCAGGGCTCTGCGTCAGCATCTGTGGATTCTTAGATACCCATCCTTCCCAGGAAAGGATGCTTTAATGTGTGTTTGGCCAATAGATGGATTTCTGATGCTATCTGCAGATGGTACTCTTTAGAACCTTTACAACCAATACTCTCTTTGAGTGCAGACATAAGGGTAAGACCTCTGCATGATTGAAAAGAAAGAAAAGGGGAAGGGCAGACACATCCTCACTTACCTATATGAGGTTATGTTTCAAATCCATTACTGCACGTTGTCTCTCTGGGGTTGGTAGAGTCTAGTTACAGGGAGAAGCTGTAAATGAGTTAAGCTCTCTTTCCTAATCCAATCACACTTCATCATTTCTCACAAGAATTCTGGGCATCTCCACTTTCATAAAAATAAAAGAAATGAAGAAGATGCAACCTTGAGCCTTGGTAACTGCCCAAGTAGGGAGAAAAATAAATGTCAATGGAAAATCTCCATGCTTTCAAACATAGCATCATGTAGTCAACTAATCCACTGAATTGAAGCTCTTCTTGTTTGAATTTAAATATTAATTTATTCTCTAACCACTAGGTATCATTGCTGTTGATTTCTTTAATCCTTGCAAATACAATGCTTGTTTGCCATTAGAGTGCTGTGTCTCCTTTTGGAAGCTGGGATATAGAAGTTTTCATTGGATTACATTCTCTTGAAAGTTTTTTTTTCTTTATTAATTACACTTTATTCACTTTGTATCCTCCCTGTGGTTCCTTCCCTCCTCCCATCCCAATCCCTCCCTTCCTCCACCCTCTGCCTGCATGCCCCTCCCCAAGTCCACTGATAGGGGAGGTCTTCTTTTCCTTCCTTCTGATCCTAGTCAATTAGGTCTCATCAGGAGTGGCTGCATTGTCTTTTTCTGTGGACTTGTAATGCTGCTTTCCCCTCAGGGGGAGGTAATTAAAGAGCAGGACAATCAGTTCATGTCAGAGACAGTCCCTGTTCCTATTACAATGGAACCCACTTGGATACTGAACTGCCATGGGCTACATCTGTGCAGGGGTCTTAGGTTATCTCCATGCATAGTCCTTGGTTGGAGTATCAGTCTCAGGAAAAACCCCTGTGCTCAGATTTTTTGGTTCTGTTGCTCTCCTTGTGGAGTTCCTGTCCTCTCCAGATCTTACTGTTTCCCACTTCTTTCATGAGATTCCCTGTACTCTGCCCAAAGGTTGCCCATAAGTCTCAGTATCTACATTGATAGTCTGCAGGGCAGAGCCTTTCAGGGGTCCTCTGTGTTGGGCTCTTAACTTGTTCCCTCTTTTCTCCTTCTGATGTCCAGCCTCTTTGCCTTTCTGGATAGGAATTGAGCACTTTAGCAAGAATCCTCCCTCTTGATTAGTTTCTTTATGTGTACAGATTTTAGTAGGCTTATCCTATATTATATGTCTATATGAGTGAGTATATACCATGTGCATCTTTCTGCTTCTGGAATAGCTCACTCAGGATGATCTTTTCCAGATCCCACCATTTACCTGCAGATTTGTTTAACTGGATGTCTACATGTAGAAAAATGCAAATAGATCCATACTTATCACTCTGCACAAAACTAAAGTCCAAGTGGATCAAAGACCTCAATATAAAACCAGACTCACTAAACCACTTAGAAGAAAAAGTGGGGAAGAGCCTTGAACTCATTGGCACAGGAGATAACTTCCTGAACAGAACACCAACAGCACAGGCTCTAAGAGCAACAATCAATAAATGGGACCTCATGAAACTGAAAAGCTTCTGTAAAGCAAAAGGACACTGTCATCAGAACGAAATGACAGCCTACAGATTGGGAAAGGATCTTCACCAACCCTATATCTTACAGAGGACTAATATCCAGTATATATAAAGAACTAAAGAAGTTAAACAGCAACAAATCAAGTAATCCAATTAAAAAATGGAGTACAGGGCTAAACAGAGAATTCTCTGTAGAAGAATATCGAATGGCAGAGAAACACTTAAAGAAATGCTCAACCTCATTAGCTATCAGGGAAATGCAAATCAAAATGACCCTAAGAATTCACCTTACACCCATCAGAATGGCTAAGATCAAAAACTCAAGAGACAACACATGCTGGAGAGGTTGTGGAGAAAGGGGAACTCTCCTCCAATGCTGGTGGGAATGTAAACTTGTACAACTACTCTGGACATCAATCTGGCGCTTTCTCAGACAACTAGGAATAGCACTTCCTCAAGATCCAGCTATACCACTCCTAGGCACATACCCAAAAGATTCTCAAGTACACAATAAGGACATTTGCTCAACCATGTTTGTGGCAGCCTTATTTGTAATAGCCAGAATCTGGAAACAGCCCAGATGCCCCTCAGTAGAGGAATGGATGCACAAATTGTGGTACGTCTACACAATGGAATATTACTCAGCAATGAAAAAACAAGGAAATCTTGAAAGTTTTTGAATGAGCTAGTTATAGAGGACAGACATGGTAGCCACAGAGCATTAATTATAAACCTGAATCCCTTTGTGTGCATGACTTCATTAAAGAACTAATTAGAAATCATATGATGTGGTTTGATTATTGTCATGATAGCATTGGCTCTAAGACTTCTGTCTGTGTGACTGAACTTATACTAGTCACCCACTAAAAGTCTTGCTCACTCGACCATGTGACCTCCTCTTCCATTGCTTCTGCTACTGATAGTCCAAGTCTTGGACTTTTCTTTCCAGTCTGTGTAAATTCAGAAGTCCACATCGGCTCAGAAGCACTGGGAAAGCTAGGGGTGAGCTGTGCGAGTCTCACCACTGGAAGGAACCGATGACCACCCTGATTACTTTTCACTTCCACGTAAGAGACTTGAAAGACCAGAGAGACAACAACACACACGGGCAAGCTAAGCTTATTTAGACTTCAGAGCAACTAGTTTAGAGCACGTCTATCACCACTGTCAGTATTTTTTTACTCTACACAGATACAGTCTTCCATCTCTCTTTCAGGACGCAGTATAGAGATAATCGTTTTGGAGGTATGCTTGGAAAGAAAATTCTTCACATCATATATTTTCAGGGAATCAAGCCATCCAGTCAAGGATCCTGGATATTCACAGAGCTATCACCCTCAATAACAGGGTACACCCAACCCTGAGAGCAGTGAGTTATCTGTGACATTCCTAACACCAAACCTCTTGCTAGTTTTGATTTATGTATTATCTCTAAGATGATCCTGAAGTTGGGCCCTACTTCTAAATCACCAGGTTTTTCATTGTAAGTGACACCCTTTGCATTTTATTAGCATGGTCTACTTTTTAATAAGCCTTTATAGAATCAATATATCATAAAAACACCATTAAAACATCCTTCTCTTCCTGGTTGTAAATTGCCTTGATGGTGCTGTGACTACATCTCCCAGGGCACTCTGAGAGAATGAGCCTTAAGATCTGAGCATGTTGCAGAGCAGAAGGATGAAACTGCAGTCTAGCCTGGCTCCCTTTGCATAGAAAAGACACATGGTAGAATAAGAAAAGCAGACATGGTGGGTGTGTTGTAGGTGGGCCTGTCAGCGGTGAGTTTTGCTGTTACATATTGGAAGCCACATTTAACTTCTCCAGACCCCTTTTGTATACAAAATAAAATCTGCCTTGCTAGCTCACAGGATTACTACAAAGAGAAAATAAGACAATATACATGAAATTGTTTTGAAGAGTAGATTTGGTTCTCTAGAAGGCAGAATCTTAGGTGGACTTCAGCATGCAGGGTGTTTACTGTAGTGTGCCGTTGGGATATACATCTGAAGAAGAGAGAGAAAATCATGTCAGGAGAAATTCAGTAGTTATACAACCCAATGAAAATGTCAGCCAGCTCCACAAGAAAGCTCACAGCTACCCTGGTATGGCAACACTGGCTCAACTTCTGTTCAAGCAACAAATAATGTAAAGTTCTCACTGAATGTTTGCTAGATATCAGTTAGTTGAGGAGGGTGTAGGAACTGAGGGCAGGTGGCCCTCTGTAGCTGAGGAGAAGGTGAAGGCTTTCCTCTAATAACATCCACAGTATCTAGGGTAAAAAGTCTTTCATGGAAAAGGAAACTTGCTCATAAATCACATTATCTAACATAGCCCAGCCTTTTTCTTCCTGAACGTACATTCAAGAAGAAAGACTTTCAGAATTCCTTGGAGTCACTTTTATTTTTCGTGGTGAAGACTTACAGGATGAAGAAAAGCGGGAAAACCTGATAGCCCCTGCTGCTGGAGCTGGTCTCAGAACCTCCAGTTCCTGTCTCTCACTGTAACCCATGACACATTGAGGATCCTTCAGCCTCTAACAGCACCTCTGCTCATCCTGGTTGGTGACCCATATCCTCAGGCAGCATGTATTGTGATACATAGCCTCAGGCCACTTTACTGTGCATTTACTTCCAGTATTAGGCAAGGGACTGCCACAAAGCACCCAGATAGATCTCCTGGGTGTAAAATATAATCTTACCTGCCACCATTGTATAAAAGTAACCTCTGAAGGATGGCAAATTACTCCTGAAAATATAACCTCCCTACTTTTCTGCCAGTTTCTAAATATAAGAATCATGAAATGAGCTTAAAGAATCTCTGAGTTCCATGCGGTTTAGGTGTATCTTTTGGTTAAATTATTCCAACTTCTGTGACTAGGACTGCTAAACTTATAGAACCCAACATGAGGTGAGAAAGCATACATTTGCTCCACGAACCAGCAAGGAGTGATGGTAATTGGATTATTCCTATTCTGTATTTTCATTCGTAGTTTCATGTGTTATGACGTTTAGGAACAGAGCGCTGTATACAGATCTGTGATTCAGCATATCTTCAATGTCCCAGGCCCTGGTGTACCACCCATGTAAAGTATCTCTTATAAACTAGTACTTTTACCGTGCATTCTGAAAGCCATTCACACTTTTGCTGTCCCTGGTAAGCTGTATTTTTTGACCAGTGTATGATTGCATGATCTATATACTCCAGCCTTTGCTGTTTAGGTCTTGGTCATCTTAGCTATATTGCTCTATGCTTGTAGATCAAAAACTATAATTCTATGGATATGTTTTGCATCTTCATGGGCAAGGAAAGCACATCTATACCTGAGATACAATTCTATTTTATTAATGATTATCGGTCATTCCCAAGGTTAGCTGATCATTGCAGTCAGCGTGCTACCAAACAGTATTCTAATAGCACCATATCAGTAACTAAAGGTTGGTTTGAGTGTTTGGAAAAATTGGATACTCAATGGCAACTTTTAAGGGTCATATACCTTGTACATGAGCATCCATGATTTAAATCAGAAAAGATTTCCTTCCCTGTTTTCTTGGCAAAGTTACTCCCCTGCTCACGACACTAAAACCAGGGTAAACTATGACAGAGACTGGCTGACATGACATGAACGATCCACGTCATCTTTTCTGCTTGCTTGTTTATGGTCTCTGATATCGTAGAAACTTCTGGGTAGGAATTAAAGTATGTTTGAAAAAAAACTCACAACAGTTCTCCCACTCCTGTACACATGACACCCCTAAAGCTGTCTTGTGCTTAGTCTTCCTGCTACCTGTGTATCTGGACACGTTTAGACTTAAAGTCATCCTCATATTCTTCTTCCTTTCTTAGCCACTTTTCTTCTCTTAGCAGTCAGTTCTCCTAGGACGGTAACCCACAGACCCTCAAAGGTGAGGGCTCAGGATATCTGGTCTTAGAACTCCTCCTATAAGTTCAGAGAAGAAAGGACATACTAGGAATAGTTACTCTCGTAGTGATTTTCAAGACAATATTGGGTGGAACACAATGAATAGTTCCCCTTTCAGCTAGGTAAAGATAGAACAATGCAACCATCCATAAGTGTTAGGTGGACCCTTTTCTGCTTGGTCAGCTTGTTTTAAAGGACCTTGCCTACTTGTCCCACATGACTGTGGCTGTGAGCTGGGACAATGCCACTGCACAATGATGGATGATGCTGGAGTCAGGTCTCCATGCAGCTGGCTTGCATTTCCCCTTGCTCCATTTGTGATTTATTTTAGACATCCCACTTCCTTTTCATAATGTACTGTTACTGGGCATGCTTTGCCTTATAACTGTATGGACCAGAAAGAAGCCAGTTTTTGATAGGTTGTTGTAAATCAAAATTGCATTTTTTTTCATGGTCAAATGCCTAAATATTTTGTACTTATCAGGATCAACAGCATGTCTCAATTATTTTCCAATAAGTATATAATTCCCGAATTCAAATGGTGTGGATTTACTCCAGAGTCATGGGCGTCTGTGTTGTTATTCTCCTACTGGACTTACCATGAGGCATGTTTCTCCAGTGTTGGTATTTATGAAGTTATAAAGTCTACAGGATGCTTTCAATGTGAACCTGCTATGCATAGTTTTTTTTTTCTACTTTGGTGTCTATAAACAGGACGCCTTCTATGTATGGATTCTATACCTGTGGATGTACTGCCTAAAAAACACAGAAGGCCTAACAGGTAGTGGGCATCGTTCTTCATGATGGGAGAAGCATAATGAATTTTAGTTTGGATAGAATGTCTCAGAATAACCTTATGCGTGGAACCTTTCTAAGTTTATTAATGTGACAGGCCTCTTGTTCTTTGTCAGATGTATCTGTATGCTGGACACATGTGTATAACTCAGCAAGGCATTTTTCATAGAACTCTATAATAATTGCAACATTATCAAAGTATTAAGTCAGTGCAGCTGTTGCAGAACATTATTTTTCGAGCATAATACATACTTTCTTCATCGGAATGCCTGTGACCACTTACAAGAAACTCCCAGACTGACATCATTGACTGCTGACACTCCCTTAAAGAAAGTGGGTCTGGGAAGAGCCAGTGGACACTCACCTGAGACTGTAGCAGCTCCCTCCAGAACCTCCTGACCATTTGTATGTAATTCTGTCCTAACTGGGTGTGCTTTCATGATCTTAGAAAGTGCTAGATTGTAGCATAGAAGTGCTAGATCGAACATACAGATCATAGAAGAGTAACTAAAGTTAGGGAGGACTCTACCTCCATGAAGTTATGGGGAACTTACCATCCATGTTGAGATGTGTCTGGTTTCTTCGGATGGGAGATTGGTAAAGTAAGTGAGAACATGATAGATACAACTATATCCAAATCATGAAGTCCTCATGACTAGTGCTAATTTCTAATTTGTTTGGTATACAAAATGATTTTTATCTGTCTTTTAGGATAGGGAGTGGAGAGAAAAAACAATGTCAGAGAGTTCTGTTTGCCTTTCCATCAAGGTGGTCCTTTCCCTGGAGCTAAAAAACCTACTCTTCCAGTTCTACATTTAAAGAATGAGAAAAATAGTAAACTCAAGGGTTTGAGAGTACAGTGGGTCCACTATGAGATGAAGCTTGGTCAGAACTCAGCTTATTAACCAACTTGTCTGTGCTGGCTAGTTCTTGTCAACCTGACACAGGCTAGAGTTCTTTTGGAGTAAAGAACCCAACTGAGGAAATGTGCACATGAAATTGGTCTGTGTGCAAACTTTTCATACATTCCTTGACTGGTGATTGATGTAGAAAATGCCAGCTCTACGCTGCCACCTCTGGACTCTTCCTGGGGACTATAAGAAAGTAGGTTGAGCAAGCAATGAAGAGCATGCCAGTAGACAACATTCCTCCGTGACGTTCACATCAGCTCCTGTCTTGAGTTTCTGCCTTGACTGTCTTTTGTAATGGACTGTGACTGGGACGTGAAAGCTAAACTAAACTGTTCCCTCCCCAGGTTGCTTTTGATCATAGTGCTTTATCACAACAATAGAAGCCCTAACTAAAACATCTTCTAGTGAAGGGTCTACCATCTTACTCTAGGTCTTCAGCTAGCTCTATGACCTAAATGTTTAAGTCTTTCTAAAATACTTGTGTAACGGTACTAAGAGGTGAAACATTTGAAATTCTTTCTCTTACAAAAGGGACCTGGGGGCTGGGAGAAAAGCTCAGTTTAGCAACTGGTTTTGCATCCAAGCATAAGAATCTAAATTCAATCCCCCAATCCCATTTAAAAACAAACAAACAAACAAATAAACAAGCAAACAAAATGAGGACAAATAATGCCAGGGGGAAGAAGAGACAGGAGGGTTCTTGAGGCTACATGGCCAGCCCACCTAGCCTACTAGGTGGGTATCAAGCCAGCAAAAGACCTTGTGTATATATATGGATGGTGCCATATATATATATATATATATATATATATATATATATATATATAGTACCTGAGTAACAAGACCCAAGGTTGTCCTCTATCTGCTACACACATTTGCTCACATATGCACACATGTAACCCCATACATATGAAAATGCACACACATATACCTGCAAAATAAAAATTAAAATAGTATAAACAAGGCCTGAGAGAATGTCTTGCCTCCTTCACCATGTGACACAAAGCATAAAAATGCCATAGACCCTCACCAGAGGGTCACTTAAATCTGCTGCCTACTTGATTTGGGATTTCCCAGGCTCCAGAGCTGTGGGCAATAAAATTATATTACTTACAAAAGGCTAAGTCAGTGTTATTTCATTATATCACTCTGAATACACTGAGACACTGGCTCTATGTACAATAGCTTCAATGGTGTTTGGATGTCCCCTTGCCTGAGTGTGGTGAATTAGTCACCTGTACAATCAGTTGATTATAGATACATAACCTGGCAATGGGTGGGCGATACTGCCCCAAACACCACGTGCCAGCTTCATCCTTGGGCATCCTTGGAAGCACAAAATGTATCTCAAGTCAGAGACAGTTTAACACCCAAGGTCTTTAATAAAGGTTATACTCGGGCTCACACCTCTGAAAGAGGGGTAAATTCAGTTATGTCACCCACAAACTGCAATGCACTCTGAAGCTCAAAGTTGTATACAGTTTGGTTAAAATGGCTGGCCCCTTACCACAGGGTCGTGCAGTGTCCCACTGTAGGTCCGTGCCTTAGGCATAAATTTAAGTGAGGCAGCTTTATACCTGCAGCAGTCCCAGAAGGGCATGCTGGCTGCAGGGCTTCTGCTGCTGACACTCTATCGCCTGGAGAACGGATGCTGCAGCAACAGGATCAGGGCAACTGTATCCAGCATCCAATGTTCCCTGCAGGAAACATCCCCATCCCTACTCCTGCCATGTCTCTCAGCTCACCAACCAGGGTCACTGCCGGCTTATTCTTCCTAGCCAGAATGAGTCAGTGGCACCTTGCTCGCTTCCCACTAAATGGGGCTATGGATTGCCCTTGGTTAGTTTCCGAGAGAGCTGACGGGCTCAAGGGGGAAACAAATGCGGAAAGTCCTTGAAAACAATAAAGCATCTTTCTAGGCAATTACTACATCGTATTATTGTCACTAATGTTGAAGATGCTTGGACGTGGAGAAAAAGGTTTAAAGTGGCATTTAGAGGCACAAAAGCATAGCTCTTACTGTCTCTTCCACACCTTATTAGGTTAATGGTCCAAATTTTTTACCTTAGGACTGTGCCTCTCACAATTGTGCTGCTCACAGGTGTCTTCTTCAAAGCTTTTAAAACACCAGAAAACCTTTGTATTTTGCTATGATTGGCCAAACTCTCAGGGACAAGGGTCTGATATTTCAGGAGGAGATGAGGGGTAAAGGAAGAAAAGTAGAACCCCTCCTTACCAAATTATTTCATCTTATTTCATCATCTGTGTCCAGGCGGCTACCCTTTCCATTTTTACAGCAACAACATGAAGTATGGAAGTGAATTCCTCTCCCACCCCAGGCTAAATAACAGCCTCTTCATTTCCATGTTGGGCGGTTTTGTGTCCTCTCAATGAAGCCATAATGCTGGACACACCACTATCACAGCATTTCTCACATTCAGACCATGAAGTTGCTTCTTGATCCGTCGTTTAGAAAAACCTGGTTATGTCCACAGAGCATAAATCTGTAAAAACACAAAATTAATTTACATCGTCTCTGTCTACAAAGTATCCACGCAGGGGAACTGGCCAACTACAGTGAGCCTTTTTCCTGCAACAAATCAGAGACTAAGCCAGACACTGAAGTCCCAGCATGCACCTGTGTTCAGCAGCTGTGACTGGGGAGCGACCCTGCATGATCTATGGCACTGGCTCTTTGGAAGAGAAGCCTCCGAAGGGAGGAGAAGAATGTCTGAGGGTTCATCTGGGGAAAAATAAAAGAAATAATTGTTCTAAAAAAAGGAGAAATTGGTGTTTCGCTGGCAGCCTCGGTTGCAGAGGAACACTTTAAACTTCCATGGCTGGTATCCTTCAACTGAAAATCAGCAATTTGTTTAATAATCCCTCCTCTGGGGATTTGGCTGCCTGCAGCCACATGGTCAGAAGCTGAGGACAGCTAGATGCCCAAGTGTCTCCAATGGGGACACTGTGGCAGGCTGGAGTCTCGTCGACAAATGTATGGGAAGCAGCTGAACAAGAAACCCATTTCTCAACACATGTTGTCAGCAAGAAGAAAGAGTGACCTGGAAATGGGGTTTTGCATCGTTATTGCAATGGACCCCCAGGGGCTGTGGTAAAAGGGCTTTTTTAGTCCCAGACATGGCACTTGTCTGCACTGCTCACTGTTCTTGATTCTCTCTTAAGTGAGATGTAAAATGAGCCTGTCAGCAAACAATGCATGTGGCCATCCTGCGCAGAGCAGTGCATGTGTGTACTTGTGTGCCTGTCCCTCTGTGGGTGACAAACCAAAAACCCTTCTTCCAAACTGAACTTGGTTTAACATTCTCCCAGCTGCACCTGCAGTAGTTAATTCCTCTCTCCTCTTAGTTAACTGTGGAATTTTCCTCTTTCACTACTAAGGCATTTTGGCCAGCTGCAGGGATGAACAATATTGTGGAAAATAAAGCTGAGTTATGTTGTAGTGACAATATTAAAGCAGTGTAGAGAGAGATGTCACAGTATTTTGCTATGGTGTTCAAGAGAGCTCAGCTCCATCCTTTCCCTGTGCTAGAGTGGAAATTTATCCAGGTCCTTTTGCCCGCTTGGGTTTCCATTCATCATTGCTAAGGGCAATGTATTATGGGGGTATCTGAGATCTTTTTCAACTTCAGCAGAATCTGATCAATCACTTTGGAGAAATTATTATTCATCTGCAAACATTTCTCTACTAATATAAACCATCCCTTGGGTTAAATCCTGGGGACAGAGAGACAAATTAGCTATAGTTCTGCCTATTGACATAAGTGTAACTCAACAGCAGTAAGAAAGGTGCAGACACATGTGAAAAGGGCCACAACATAAGTGCTGTTGGAGATATGAATAACTTGAGGAAAAATTGTTAATTCTAGGGCTTGGGGAGAACAGACTATGAGTTGCGAAATGAATTGACACTTGTATAGATGGTGGGCAGAGAGGACACCAGTTAAGAAGAGAGGGTGGGAAAGAAGACTTTCTAGTGCTGGAACGTCAGGACATGTGGAAGAGTGCTATACTTACCAGACAGCAAATCGTTCAAAGTGGCGGTGGGAGTACGATATACCAAGGGTACTTTGGTGTGGCACCATGTTGGGCCGTAAGGAAACAGGTCACTGATTTTAGATACTGACATGTAGGTCATGCGGTCCAGATTTAGAAGGGGTAAGGCAGAACTTGTTAGAAAACAGAAGTAGGTATAATGACTGATGGAAAAGGGAACCATGGTTTCTGGTTCTCTGCCTGGTGACTGAGTCAGGGAATCTATGAGATGCAGGTACCAGAAAGTCCTTCTAACAGCCATTGAAGGAGAGGCTGAATTGGTTCTTACCAGCAAAAGTTGAATAAAATTCTGGAAGGCAAGTTCCATGTTGTAACCAACACTGTCACTCAGTCCATATTTGTAGCTGGGTTTTGATCCTGATAGCTACCTGGTGGACTAACTTCTACAGTGTGAAATGTCCCTCTCTGGTCCTGTTTGGCCTTTGTTAACAGGAAAATTCTTCAGCTAGTGGAGCCCAACCTTCCTAATTTCTCTAATACAGTTCCTCGTGTTGTGGTGACCCCCCCAACCATAAAATTATTTGGCTGCCACCTCATAACTGTAATTTTGTAATTACGATTCAAATTGTAAATATCTGATATACAACTTCCCCAAAGGGGTCGTGACCTACAGGTTGAGAACTTCTGCCTTAGACAAATAAAATTCAGCAGAACTTATTTGAGTAAAGCAATAGAACAGTTTATGAGCATGCCAGCTTCTAGAAGCAGTACACGTTTTGATACCTCCAACAGCTGTGTGACCAGACAGCTGGAAATGGAAGCAACAGGCATAAAATAACTTAGTTTTCCATCATCTGGTTAATCCAGTCAATTGGAGGCAGATTTCATAGATAACTGTTTACAGCCCATCCAGTTAACCAGCTAGAAGCCTTCTGCAATTATCAAAGCTCGGGTAGTGAGATTAAACTTCACAAAGACAGGTATTCAGTCCTTATCCCCAAGTTTTATGTTATTTACCCATTATATCTATATCTAGTTTTAAATATATTCTTGCTCTATAGAATAACTGCTCTAATGCTAGTATGGGATATTTAATGTTGTTACATTCCCCGATATAGGTGTATGTATCATTATGAATATATATATCTTTAATTTTATGAGTTTTCATATTTGAAGCTTATCTTCAGTAATCAGCATGGAACTGGGTTTCATTTTATCTAGCTGGAAATATGAATATTTTATATGTCTCATGTAGTTAATGTAAGTATAATTTAATTACAATTATAGCTAAGATTTTAAATACTATCTTATGCTGTTTGATTCACCTATTTTATGTTCGTGTTCATCTTTCTTGGCTTCTTTAAAATAATCAAATATTTTAATGTTTACATTGCCCCTATCTGACAATTGCCTCATTTGTTACGGTAGAGAATACAACATTTATCACTGGGATGTTATTGTTTAAAACAAATAACTGTTTCTGCCTTTCTGTTTTTTAACATTACTGCTAACCCCCTGTCTCCTGTGTTATTATCTTTATGTATCTTTAACTGTACATATGTTTCGTATTATACAAGCTATCACACTCACTACAATTCAGCCAGGATTTATTTTTATTTGCTCATACTCTGGACTTCTTGTTCTAGTTCACTTATTTTAGTTTTATTTTCTTCTAAGATGTTTTCCTTTTTTTCAACACCGTAAAATATTTCATTTGGAAGTAGATTTGCTAATGGTAACTTACAATAGCTTATGTTTGTCTAAAAAAGATACTTGCTTTATTTTTTTGTTATAATGGATGGTCAATCATGTGCTTTGCAATTTAGGGTGAGATGGCTTCCTGATAAACCGAAGGAATTGAAACTATCTTAAGTAGAAAATGCAGTTAGCTGCCTCCTACCTGCTGAAGGACACAGCTTAAGCTAACTTAAAATGTTTCCAGAACACTAGCATTTTCTTTACAGTTTCACAGAGTCCTAAGGCACAATGCCTACTTAATAATGATGCACCAAACGTCTCATGGAATTTATCAAATTCGTCAGCATGGGACAGCCAAAGCGCCATGAGCAGTCCACTGAGTAGCATGAGTACAGCCCCCTGCTGTGCCCACGGCTTACTGGGAGATGTTGCATGTTGTTTCTTCCAACACCAAGAGAGTGTGATGCCTCATCAGCTCACCCAAGAAAAGCTCAAAGTCCAAATTTTAGAGGACACTTGTTTTTGAATGATATCATTGTCATTCCATCATGAACTGAACTTATAAGCCAAGTCATCACTAGCTGGACCACCCCTGATTTCCTTCACCACTGGCATCTTCATATTTCGGCCTCTTGGAGCCAAAATAAGAATAGTTGGAATTAGTAAGGCCTATCTGTGATCTTCTAGTCTACTCCAAAGATTTTCAACTAAATTCCTTCTAAACTCTTGAATATACTTTTGGTGGACACTGAATCCCAATATCTGTTTCATGATATTGATTGTTTGTTTGGTTGGTTGTTTTTGTTTGTTTGTTTTTTGGTTTGTTTTTGTTTTTAATCTTTCTGCTTAGCTTTTCAACCTCTCTCCCTAGCTAATTCTAGAACCTGAAAAAAATATTCTTAACATAAGACTAGTCACATGCTGAAAACCCTACCCTATCCCCAAAGCCCAGTCCCAAACTCTGCCAGTTTTTTCATTCACTAAAAGATGGTGCAGATCCCAGAATCCAAACCTCTTGTCCAAGGCCAGAATCTCTAAATGGCAGCAGAGGAAAAATGGCTGCAGAACCTAGCTCATCTCAGAGATGCCCCCTTTCCAGAGTTTCAGTGCCTGTGGTTCTCATGGGCTCCACAGCTACCCTACGCCCTTAAACAGGTGCCAAATTCTTGACATTTTAAACTATCCATCATGGAATACAGATATGACACCAGCTACTCCAACTATCCCAAAACCCAATTTCTTCCAAGATCTTCAGGTAATTTTGATTTGTCAGTCTCCAGTGAGGGCTCAGCTTTCACTTAGACAAATATCCCAGTAGAAAAGGGCAAGATAGACTTCCCTTACTTCCAGAAGCCTCTACGGTTGCTTTTTGTGTGTATCTGAAATACAACAACTACATCACATCTCCATTTCCGGGTGTGCAGGAATCTAGAGGACTGAGTAGCGTTTGAGGGGCTGATGTTGGTTTATACTAATTATGGTTTATTTTCTAGGGCTAGGTGTTTTGTTACCGATTTCTTCTCAGGATTCTCTTCTCGGGAATGAAGGGTACCTGGGAATGCTCACTGGCTAAACCGTCATATTCTATTTCCCTGTTGTTGTTGTTTTTAAAGCAGGGATATAGATAAAAGAATATAATACATAGGTAGTGCATTCACTGCTCCTTGGATGAGCAAAAACTGAACAAGTGTCAAGATATTTACTTCAGGTGGAATGAATGCAGAGCCAGTGTTAAGTGGACAAAATCGGTCAAATCGGTCTTTCCATCTCTTCCTAAGTGGCCCTAGAAAATTGCATAAAGGCAGAGATTGTTTCACATCGTTTTTATAGTTAATGTGTTGTCATGAGAAGTCATTCGATTGTCAGTTGTTGATTTGATGGGAACTTTAGAGAGAGAAGATGAACTGGATGTTTCTAAAGGATGGGGGAGTAGTGATAGCCAGAGCAATGGTTCTATGCAAGTGTTTAGAGGGAGCAGTCACAGACATGGTAGGCAAAAGGGCTGTGTGAGGGCTAGGCAGAGATCATGAGCCTTGCTAAGTTAAACAATCCCTGTTAACACTGAGGGAAAACTATCTCCCCGAGCTTAGCTTTTCTGAGCTGTTATGCAAATAAGATAGCAATGGTAGGTGTTTTGCTGGGTAGAATAGGAATCCAAGAAAGAAGGGATGAACCAGCCCAAGGTCATAGTCTCTAGGATCAGATCTATTGCATAGTTCAGACGGCAACCCCAACTCTCCCAACTTTGGTTAAACTTAAATCCTTTCAACAAATTTTATGGAGTTTTGAAAGACATTCTTTGACCTAGACTCCAGGTAAGTTATACACAGCTGAGCTCCACTTAATTGCATAATGAATAAATCAACTACTTTAAATCACTTTATGAAATTCCATACACTATCACATTTCTTTCTTTGTTACCAATACCTGTTAAATGCAACCCTGGTAGAGAAATAATTCATTTCATCATATTAAAAAGTGCCCAACTGGAGTCCTTTAAGTGTTGCGGTTCTCAATTATCTCACCCCAAATCCACTGTGAAGTGATAATTAGGGGCTAAAAGCTAAACTGATTACTGCAGAATTTTCTCCTGACAGCCATTTAATAGCTAATCAAGTGTTAAATCCCCAAATTATGCATTCTTCAGCAGCACACTGATCACAATAAATTTAAAAGTTTGAGTTATCAATGTGTCTTGCATGACTTTTCCCCAACACACTAAACATAAAGAAATTCATGATTTAGATGATTTAACATCCTTGCAATTAATTCTGGTGTGTGTGTGTGTGTGTGTGTGTGTGTGTGTGTTACACTGTATCAGTAGTCTTCTAGCCAGGTACCTTATCACATAGCCTACCTTTGCCCAGTGAGATGTTATACCGATGGGTGCAAATATACTATGGCTGCCTGATTTGCAGCCACATGAAATTGTGACCAGATTGATAGACGTCATGGAGCCAATGTGTATTCTAAAGATACAGGACCAACATATGCAACTTTTTAAAACCGTAAATGCTGCAAGCTTTCACAGCAATTTGACACATGTTCCTTCTCCATGGGGTGTAAGTTGGGAGTCCCTAGCACCCATGTCGGGTGGCCCCCAACTGCCTGAAACTCCATTTGCAGTGAACTTCCGGACTCCACACACACTGTATTCACATGGACACACACACACACACACACACACACACACACAGATTAATATATTTTTAACTCCATGTCATATGATTCAACAAGCTCTTAGAAAACATTCCCTGCGTGCTGTTGGCTGTGGAGGTGTTTTCCCTGCAAAGATTTATTGAGATGCTTAAAGACGTGATAGTCAGTTAGTGAGAGGCCAGGGGAATATGGTGGATGAGGCAAATCTTCATAGCTCAATTCGTTTCAGTTCCAAAGTGTTAGTTTTTGAAAGTGTAGTTGGGCATTGGAGAAGAACTGGATCCTTTCCTTTTAATCAATATGAGCATTGCAGTTTTCAGTGTATCTCATCAGGTACAGAACATACTTCTCAAATGTAGTGGTTCTGCCCAGATTCAGGATGCTTACCAGAAAAGACCATCCAACAGTGGATATGACACTTTCTTGATACAAATTTACCTTTGGGTAGTGCTTTAGAGTTTCTTGGTCCAGCCACTGCGCTGGTCACAGCTGGTTGTTAAATACAGTCAGCTTTTCATCTCACGCCACAATCCAATTGGGCAAGAGTTTGTTGTAGCATAGGATAAGAGAGGATGATAATTCAAAACCATAATATTTTGGTCAGCTCATGAAGTACCCACTTCCTGAGTTTTGACCATAGTCAGTGAGTTCCTGGACACCTCCACCTATCACTGTAAGAGAATCATCTTTGGCAAAGTGCCAGTCTGGTCATCTTCAAGGCTTCATTCTCCTTTGCTCTTCAACCACAACAGCATTATAGTTTTGTTAAGTTTTTAGTACAACTTAATTATCAATGCCCTATGTTCTCTCTGTAGTTTCCCAACACATTTTGAAATCAAGTACAAAATTTACTTTAGTTTGCCTTTTGTTTGACATCATTTCCATCATATAAAATAAATTCAAGCTAAGCTGTAACAAGTGGTTAGAAAAAAACCATAAAGTGAGAAATATACATTAAGATGATGTCTAACATAACTACATTTATTTATGAATGTGTTCAATCCTGAACAGCAAATTTCAACAGTTGAAAAAAACTTATTTTTCATCAATCTAAAGAATAATTAGTTTCATTACTTGGCATTTGGTATAGCTCTAATTTTAAATAATTATCTATATTTATTTTATAATTGTGTTGAGTTCTTTGACCCTCTACCGCATGAGTGTTCTTCAAGGCTGAGGAACAGGGGTGAGGGAAGATGAGGCCTAGGGACGATATCTTACAGGGTCTTCCTCAGTAGCATAGGGATGATGTCTTCCTCAGTAGCATAGGGATGATGTCTTCCTCAGGGTCTTCCTCAGTAGCATCCTTCTTCACCATGCACATGTAATGCTCTTATTTGGCTCCATCACCTTTTTCTTCCATTTTTTTTCTGGACTTCATTAATTCATCTGGGATCAGCATTAGTTTAATTAAATATTCACAGATTCCCTTACCAGCTAACGTTCAAGGGCCTATTATGTGCCACAAGTGATTCCAGCTTTCATGGATCTGTGTTAAGTCTCAGTGTGATCAATACCAAGAAGAGTGTGATTTGAAATAAAAAAAATCTAGAGAACAGACACCTACCAGATCACAGATATCTGTGGGCCTTGCTAGAGGCTCTTTTATTTGGACTGACACATTCTTTGAATGATCAATAGGGAGGACCACATCCAAGAAGAAAAGTTGGTAATGACCTATTGAAAAGGAACGGTCTTGACATGAGGACTGTTGAATTTACAGTGGGGTAGAGCCAAAGCATAATACTGTTGAGTTCTATAGGTTTTCATCTCTTCTAGTCAAAATAGTACACACACATATTCAGTTTCAAATCCAAAGCCTAATTAGTTGGAAGCAAGGGTTTGGTGCCCTGCCAACCTTCCCTGTCTTGACCCCTGGTCAGGACTCCCATTACATACACTCTTCTACACACTGGCCCTTGTGGCCCACACCACCCAGGTCTTAGAGAGGCCCTTCACACCCCACTCCCAGTCATGGAGTCAGAAGGCCTGTCATTCTCTGGTTCATGACACACAGAAGCACAGATAGCAAGCACATATTGCAGATTTGAGTTGCACTAGCTTGTGGGAAAGAGAAAGGACACATTCATTAACTTGTCAAATATTCCCTCTTAGAGTCTTGAATTTTAAAAGAAATTAATTTCCTAGTGGTTTCCACTGTCCATTTTTAAGTATCCAACTCACAGGGTTTTTTTTTTTTTTTAAGTTGTCTCTCCTCAGTACAACACACACAATGAGAACACTCGATGACTGAGACAATTCTGCATTACTGAACAGTTTGTATCATCCTTCATCAAACTTGAGGTGCTTCTGAAGAAGTTTAATAGTTAATTTATTATAATAGTTAATTTATTATGGTAATTAATCTACTTATCTTTATTGAACAGAAAAGTAGAGCAGACAATATAGAGTTCCATCTCACTTTCTCTCTTCAATCATTTTGTGTGATTAACATCTTACATTAGTACAGTTCATTGTTACAATTAATGAACAAATATACCTGTTAACTGAAGTCCAAAATGGGCATTTCCATTCACTTTCATGTGCAGCTCTACAAGTTTTTAACAGATCGTATTGATACAATCCCATGCAAAATAATTCCCCTAAAAATAACCCCTGGTGTATATTCATTCTTCGGTCTACCCCCAAGCTCCTGGGAATTGCTCTTCTTTTCATTGTCCCTATTGTTGGGTCTTTCCCCAGATGTTATATAATGGAATAATCCATGGGGGAGTCTCCCCACACTTCATTCTTACAAAGTCCATTTCAGACTTCCCTTTGACTCTGTAGCTTCCTAGCTCTCTTTTGAGCTCCTAAATCATATTCCATGCTATAGATATACTCAACTGTGTTCATATTATTTATATGTTGAAAGAGGCCTTGATTGTGTCTGACTTTGGTGGTTTTTGTGAATAAGCCTGCCATAAACACTTGAATGCAGACAATGTTTTCAGACATTTTTTTTCTTCCAGTGTTTTTATGCCTTTTTATTCTACTCCACACAGGAGTCCTGTGCAATGGAGAACATTTTACCTTCCTGCAAGTGTCTCAGGCTTTTCTACTTCCTCTCTTTCTTTTAAAAAAATAAACATACATGCTTTAAATGTTTTAGCCTCTTTGTTTTTCAGATTGGGTAATTTTATTGATCTTTGAATTTACAGATTCTTATGTTGGCAAAAATCTCCATTTTTTTAATTAATTTACATTTTAGGTGTAAAATTTCAGATTTCCTATCTTTTCACTCATGAATGTAACATCTTCTTTGAATACTTTGCAAGCATCAGATCTTTTAAACAGTTATACCTGTTTCAAAGTCTGATGTATACAGCATAGAACAGTGGGTCTCAACCCTTTAATACAGCTGCTCATGTTGTGATGAACTCCCTACCATAAATTATTTTCACTGCTACTTTCTAACTGTATGTTTGCTGCTGTTATAGATTGTAATGTAAATATCTGATATTCGACCCCTGCGAAAGGTTTGACTCCCAAATTGGTCACACCCTACAGGTTGAGAACCACTGGTCTGAAGGGTTTACTTGATGTTTCTATTGGTAGCTTTTTCTGCGGTGGAGGGACACTCATTGATGTTGCTTTGCCTCTCTCGTGAACTTTAATGGAAAGCAGAAAGTTACAAGTATTACACTATCACGATTCTGATTTCTATAGTGATCTCTGAAACTTCTAGTATACTCAAACTAATTTTTGTATTAAGTTCTTGTAACTAATCCAGTGTTACCCAGCATGACAGTACTGTAGCCATTTTCAGGGACCTTAAAGACTGCAGCTGGCCTTAAGGCTCGTAACATGGCATCATTATTGCCAGCCCTTTCTAAATTTCTGCAGAAGCACAATGAGATAAGGCAGATTAATTGGCTGGTTTAACTTCTAGTATACTGTCATCATCTGTGGCCTAAAATTACAGAATCTGAATTACTACGTGCGAGAGTTTTCAGGCTTCTTTTCCTTTCTTTCTTTCCTTTCTTTCTTTCCTTCTTTCTTTCTTTCTTTCTTTCTTTCTTTCTTTCTTTCTTTCTTTCTTTCTTTCTTTCTTCTTTCTTTTCTTTCTTTTTTTTTTTGCCTAGATAAAATTTTATGTAGCCCAGGCTACCTGAGAACTAGCTATTTAGCCCCAAAATGACCTTGAACTTCCGATCTTCCTGCTTCCACCACCAGAATGCTGGTTTATAAAGTGCTAGAGATAGAATACAGAGCTTTGTGTATGCTAGATGAGCACTTAACCAATGAGCCACATTTCCAGTCCTTAATATGCTTTTTTTTTTTTTTTTCCTAAGCATGGTTTCCTGGTTATCTTTCTTGTGCCATCAACATTTAGCACTGAACTGAGAATGTGAGAGTACTTATAGTAAGAATTTGGTGCTTCCTCTCTCTGTTGTATCTTTGCTTTTGGGGCTCCCTCTAAAAATCTTCAGCCCAAAGATTTCCCTCTGGAGGGAAAGTGTACATGTGTGGGGGTGGGCGGGAAGGTGAGGGGGTATGCAGATGATCACTTGTGGACCCTTGTTCTCTTGATTTATCATGTAGGTCTTGGGGATATAGCCTAGGTTGTTAGGCTTTGTTGCAAGTGTTCTTATCCCACCTTCCCAAGGGCTTTAACAGGTTTTACACTCAAACTGCATGTATGTATATATACAAACGTGTATGTGTGTGTGTGTGTGTGTGTGTGTGTGTGTGTGTGTGTGCAGTTTATCAGTCAGGTGGATATTTGGACTAAGTTCATACTCAACTCTTCCATCCTTACTTTCCTAAAATACCCCATATCTGTGACAATGCCAGCTTTGTTGTCTGACAAGTTGTAATTTTCTGTCACCAGATCTGGAATGAGAGCTTGAGGAAATACTTATCAACAAAACTACAAAGTCATGATTCTCACCAAATCGACAGCAGTCTGTCAAGTGGCCGTTCTTTTCAGGTTGCCGTCGTTTCTAGCATCTCCTTCTTGAGGTCAGTTGCTTCACGGTCATGTCACTGGGTATTATGTCTAGATCATATTAAGATTTTCATCTTTGCTGTACCTTATAAAGAAAAATCATAGAAATGTAAATATTTGTTAATGGTAACATGTGGCTCAAATGCATACAAACAAATAATGTGACAGAGAGAGTAGATTGACAAAGAAATATCATTTTATACATGATTGGAGTGTTAGCAGTTTACAGAGGATTGTTGTAACTGGAGGACATTGTATGTAATCCCCATGGTAACCACAGAATAAAGACATACAAAATCTGTGAGGAGGGAATCAAAGCCCATCATGAGAAATGATCATATGCACATAAAAAAGAAGAAGAAAAGGAGAAAATGAGGGACAGAAAATACATACAAGGCAGGCACACAGAAGTCAACAAACCAATTAGCAAAATAGTAATAGTAAGCATTTAAACGTAAGTAGAATAAGCCTTTTAATCAAAGTAGATATATAAAAGTAACTACAGGGGAATGGAGAGATGGCTTGGTGCTTAAGAGCATTTGCTGTTCTTGAAGAGGAACCAGATTTGACTGCTAGCACCTACAAAACAGCTCATGACTGTAATCTAGTTCCAGGGAATCTGATGCTCTCTTCTGGCTTCTGTGGGCACCAGAGATGTACTTGGTGCACAGACAGACATGCAGGCAAAAACACCTACAAAACACCCAAACACATCACACACAAAGGTATATTGTACATATGAGTGTATGTAAATTTAAATTATATATACATGTATATAATTCTCTTTAACTCTTTGATCCACCCTAAGATATATATATATGACCCACTCTAAGGTTTTATATATACATATAAACACTGAAACTATGAAATCCTTAGAAAGGAATGAAGGGAGACTTCATGACATTAGATCTGCCATTGTGTCCTTGGATAAAACGCTCTAAAACGCAGGCAACAATAGCAAAGGTACATACATTAGACTGCTTCAAACTCAAAGCTCCTGTGATTGAAGGACACAATCAAGAGACTAAAAAGACAGCCCCCCAAATGGGAGAAAAATATTTCTGTCCACACAGGTGTGCTAAGACATCATGTCCAAAGCATTAACAAAGCTTCTGCAGCTGACCAACAATAAAAACCAAAAAAATTCGATTTAAAGATAGGCTGAGGACTTGAGCATGTACCGCAAATGATTTCACAGTGGCCAACTGGCATCAAAAAGACAAGACGGTGATGTCACTAAATCTCAAAGCCATGCAAATTAAGCCATATGGTGTATCACCTTGGCTAATTGTCAGAAAACTATGCAATAAACATTGGTAGAAGTGGAGAAACTCATGGAATGTAGATTGTCATAGCTCTTAGGGAAAGCTACATGGCTGTCCTACAAAATACTTAATAAAGTCAACAACTGAGCTATGTATTTTTTTTTAATATTCAGTCCTATTGCATCCAATTCCTTTTCTGACTCTATATGCAAATGATTGAAAAGAGAACCTCTAAGGAAAACTCTCACAACCTTGCTGATAGCATTGTTCACAATCACTAAAATACAGGGGCAAACAAGAGTCCTAGAGGTGGGATCTCTCCTTGAACCTGGATCTCCCCCAGCAACCAGAAAGCCCCAGTGATCCTTCTTCCTATGCTCTCCTACTCCTCCTCTCCCACCCCCTCAGTCCTGATGTTATGGGTACATGCCCTGCCATACCCAACCTTTTACAAGCATGCTGGAGATTTGAACTTGGATCCTCATGTTTGCTCAGAAAGCGTTCCTACCTGCTGAATCATCTACCCAACTCCACATGTATTTGTTTTGAAGGTATTCTGCCAACACCTCTGTCTTCCTGCTCCTGTGAAGGCTGGGGTTTCTTTAAGTCTTGTCTACAGCTGCCCTCCAGCTCTCTTACGGAGATCCTCAGCTTCGCCTCAGTGGAGACGTTTGTTTCTCTGCTTTTCAGAGCCTGTGGTTTTTTTCTTAGTTTTACAGCATCATTCAGGGCAGCAACTTGTCCAGTATCTCACTGAGAATAATGTTGACACTCTCTTCCTCAGGACAGGCATATCATTTACGTTCCTGATGGCTTTTTTGGACATTTGTAGGATTCTATAATGGCAACTGGAATCTTGGCAATATGACTCTAAACTTTCTTTCTTCAGTGTCTGACTGAAGAGTCTGCTCCATTCAGATGGCTCAGTCCTTGTCTACAGTTTAAGGTATTATTTCTAGAAGCTTTGAAGACCTTTCTCTTGTTCTCAGCTCCGCTGGCTCGAAGTGTTAAAACCTGAGTCATCTTCCTTCTTATGTGGCCACTGTGGAGCTCATTCTGTTGTCTTGATTTCTGAATTTCATGCTCTTCAAATCTATGAAAATTCCACAATAGGTTTCTTCGTCTAGTCTCCTGTATTTTCCCATTCTGGATCTCATCATTTTCATAGGACACTAGCCCTCTAGATTCCTTGGATTTTTCCTCTTAAGCTTGCCATCTCTGTGTGTTGTTCCCCCAGATTCCTGAGGAAATTCCCTCAAATCTTTATCCTAAATAAAGGATATAATAAAGGACTTTTATGAGCTCTGTGAACTCTACCTTAAACACACACACACACACACACACACACACACACACACACACACACACACTTCTTTAGACCTTGGTGCATTTGTCATTTATGCCACCCTTGCCCTCTCTTCTTCCCACAATCTGAGATCATGGTATTTGCTGTTTGCCCCTGTCCCACACACTGCTTATTTTTCTTCAAACTGCTTGTATTTCTTTTAACTATAGTTTGTTTGTTTTGTCTTTTCATCAAGATGTTTCCTGTGAATGTCTTGTGATCCTCAACTGCTCATTTAGATTTAAGAATGGGTACTAGTTCTCTGGGCAGGCACTACCTGTCTCTGATACTGACATGCATGAGGATGATCTTTGTGAACCTAGCCATTTTGTTCTGTGACTACTCAGTGTGACAGTCCCCTGGTTCAGCCATTTCTCTCCAAACTTACCCTGGTTCGTCAATGTTCTAAGGAGCCAAGCAATTGCACCCATGACTGGAAAGACAACTGATAGGCCCAAGTTTCCTTTAGCGGGTCTTGATTTTAACCCTTATAACCGGAAAGGGTACACAAGGCTCTTTACCAGCCTTTGACAAAGTATGGATTGTTTTCTTTCAACCTGGGACATCTGTTCCTGGAAGGGGTAGGAACAGTTTCTTGACTCTGAGAGTTTGGAAGAGATGCTGAACATGAAACTCTCATAGAATTTCTGTTTCTACCCTGACTTGTATTTTCAGTTCTTCTAATTTTTTTTCTGATTGTGCTTTGTCAACTACTGGCTCCTAGGCCTTGTTTGTCACATTGGCTTTCTATTTTTCTGGGTCCAACAGGTCAGCTCATTTAAATTGTCTACATTTTCTTCTCTGAATTTTACACCAATCTCCCTGACCAACATGGGCTCTTTTGTCTTTTCTAACACAGTTAAAGTGAATTTGGCACAGCCCATCTACCATATTTCCCAGCTTCGCATTCTTGAATCTCTTTCTACTCATCCTGGGTGAAGTTCTCTAGCTGTGTGGGGATGTTCGCTTCCTCTTTATCCCTGTTTTCTCTGGCTTCTAGCACTATGTAACAGATGTGCCACATCAAATGAGGCATTAGGTGCTTGTAAAATTTTCTACTCTCAAGAAACTTAGTTCTACCTTTGCTTCAAAGGTTGTAAAATACTACGTTAGTCCTTGTTTAAATGATTTTGCCACTAAATACTGAGATAACCCTTAGCATTCTCTCAATGAATGAATATTGTTCTCCCCACTGCCCTGATTAACGCAGTTTCTTTTCACCTAAGCTGCCAGGAAGCTTACAGTTAATCGTGGGGTTGATTTTAACTACATATTTATTGATGACAGGATATCTGTTTCTTCCCCATTTTATTTTACTGTTTCTTGTTTTCAACTTTCTTGACTTTAAGTTTAAATTATTGCACATGTCTTTGTTTCAAGGTGCCCGTTTTTAGATAATGAGATGGTACCCGCATCTCTATCTGCACACACGGAAAAAGAAAAACAGTTGAGCATACCATCAGTACCTTAGCACCCACTGGTAAAGTAGTCAAATGGAACGTGCTTCAAGAAATCCTTCTAGAGAAAACTACAAGACCTTATTTGCTGTTATGAGTAGGTCATGGGTCAAAAGAAATAACAGTTCCTTGAATTGGTAACAGTCATATAGAATGACCTTTAAAATATTCCATAGTGACTGGCTACATAAAAGATGTTCTTAGCAGTGAGACTAATTACTGTAAAATATTGCAATGCAAAAGTAAAGAAATTAAAGGATCCTGTTAATTGGCATAAATCGACTAACACTGTATAGCTGTTTAGCTAGATGTCATCTTCTATTTAAGACACTTTCTTTGTTGCTTGAAAAGGGAATAAACTCAATGATCTCTCTATTGTTTTGCTCACTGTGAGGTTTGGTGATTTCTGGACCTCGGGGTGGTGCTAGATGTTGATTTTATATTTTAGAGCAAGTCCCTAAGTACATAACCAGCAAAAGCAAAGTAATTTAGACCTTCACCCATATCCATGTCCTGAGCTCTTCAATATTGGAGTTTTGTTGTCTCCCAATGCTTTGGAATCATATAAAGTAAACACAAAATCATTTCTGATTGAGTGATGGGTGTTCTTAAAAGGGCTGCTGGGCTTCTGGGTGTTGGGCTCTATAGTCTCTGTCTAGGAGTCAAACCCTTTAGCTCTCACTGTTCTCCAGTATCAATCCTCTTGCTTCCTAAAATTGGCATGGTATTGATAGGTGGAATGGTCTAAGATGATCGGGGGACATATTATACTTAATAAAACCTATAAGAGACTTGGTCTTTAAGACTATTTTTAAGTAGTTCCTGATGGATTCTGCTCCTCTTATTTTAACATACATTTGCCCCTTTGCTGAACCCTGTCAACATTAGCTAGTCCATGGCACAAGCAGTGTATTTACACAAGACAGGGATTTGTAATTTAGTTGAGTGGCTTACTTTCCTCCAAGAGGGAATGGTGAAAGAAACAAGATTGGCCAAGTAAATGTTCCTATTCCAAATGTGATTTAGAGTGCAGAGCTCAGATTGGCTTTCCCATCACACTGAAGGATCACAGAGATGCACAGAAACACTGTCGGTTTGTCATTATGAAGGCACATGTGCCAGGATATAGAGGCTGGCAGGATTGAAGAGCAAGTGCCCTCGCTCTGAATCCCAGTGAGTTTACAGACTTAAATCACAGACTCTTGACATCAAGCAAATGGAGTTTCTGAGGCAGAACAATAATTTGGAACCAAAGGTATTTGAGAATGCCAGTGATTAAGAAAAATTATTTTCTCAAGTTCACTATAGCAAAGCAGCTCTCAGGAGTACAGTTAGGCCAGGGCCTGCTTTCCCTGCTCTAGGCTCCCTGTGTCTTTTTTGTTGGAATGGAGACTTCTGCTCCACAAGGTTAGATGCTCCACCCACCCTTGTGAGAGAACAGGAACTCTCTGAGGGACAGGTCTTGGAAAAAAAAGAGCATCAGAATAGTCTTTTGTATTCCGATACAAAAAGTATCCGTACAAAGATGGGTCAGATTCAGCTCCGAATGGAACGGTGTCATGTTTATTCATGAACTGGGGCTGCTGCAATTCTTATGGGAGAAAATCCACTTGAGCCTCTTCTCAACTTTCTTTGCTCTGAGGTTACAAAACAAAAATATTCAATTGATCTTATAAATGTTGATGAAACTTGGTATACTGTCTACTGTCAATGAAGAGGGGGCCTCTTCTTGACAATGATATGGCCAGAGAAGGTCATAGGAATTGCTTCAATCTTGGTTGTCAACCACAAGGTTGTCAGAGTGGAGCTTAAAGGCAGCACATACCATATTTACTGGCAGCTGCTATTTGGAGCTTCCAGCAGGATTGCCTGTGTTCTTCATAGCTGACTATTTCAACTGAAATATAAGTCCTTAAATTCAGAGGCCAGCCATTTGCTTCTTTATTCGTCCCAGGGAAAGTTGTGCAAGAATCTACACTGTAAGAGAAACATCCAGGTGGAGGAAAGGGGGCCTGAGCATATCACTTCATTTCATCGTTTGTAGAACCAGAGGAATAGATCACAGGAAGGCCCACAGTACGCACAAGCATGGGACAGACAAAGAAGTGAGTAAATTCTTGTATCAAGTCTAGATTGACAACTGCTTTTGATTACCCCTTTTATTATTTACAAGACTTGCTTTGCCAATCCGGTTGCAACGTCTCCTTCCGGTTTACATCAGGATTTTGAACTTTACATTCTTTTCCTGCTCTACAGTAATTCTCTTAATATACCTCCTCACTGTCTAAGTGCATCGTATTTTGAGAATATATCCATGTATTTATTTAATAAATAATGTTCAGAGACCATCTGCCTCATGTGTGGTTCCAACTTCATATATCAACATTAAATATTCCAGGTAAATACTAAGAAACTGAAACTGAAAACATCCATCTATCAAACCAGATATTTGAGAATTCTGATAGGAAGTATTTCAGCTGCACTAACGTTGTGGTGAGAACACACAGAAAAAATTGGTCAAGAATAACAACTGACAAATGAGTCACTCAGAGGGAAGAGTTTTAGAATAGGGACTATATGATCTACAGGTATCTAAGTAATATATGTTAGCATAAGATAATAAAAAAACATGATTTTCATGTTATCCTCTATTTATCAAAATGAGCATACACTCGGCTTAGAATGCATCCTAGTTAGCTTTGTGAACTTGATTCAGCCTGGATTGAAGAATTGCCTAGGTCAGATTGATCTGCAAGCAAGCCTATGTCTTGACTGTTGGTGGCTTTGATTGTTTTCTTGATTGTTGAGATGCAGGAGGCCTCAGACTCCTGGGGACAACACCATTCCATAGACACATAGTCCTGGGTTATGTAAGAAAGCTAGATAAGCATGAGCCCACGAGAAAGCCAGAAAACAGCATTCCCCTGTGGTTCCTGCTTCAGGTTGTTGCCTTGAATTCCTGCCCTGACTTCTCACAGCGATAAGTAAATTTAAGCCAAGTAAGTTCTCAGTTGCTTTTGGTTAAAGTATTTTTATCCCAGTGACATAATGAAGCTAGAACAGAGAGGCAAATAACAGTTAGTGAAAAAAAGTCATTGACTCTGTACTCTGTGATAAAGATAATGGCACACACATCCTCATCTGTGCCCTGTTCACAACAGCTAGGACGTGGGATCAGCCTAGTCCATTAACCGACGAATGAATAATGAAAACTTCCTATTTACAGAGCGGAATTTTAATCGGAAGTAAATAAAGATTAAATTATTAAATTTACAGAATGGATGGAGCTGAGAAATATTAGACTAAGTGAAGTAATCTAACCCAGTACCCCAAAGACAAATGTACATTCTTCATCATATGTGGATCTTAGACTAAGTATTTTAGATAGCTTTGTTTAAGTTAGAGTGAGTATCCATAGAGGACAGGAAGCAAGAATGAAACCAATAGAGCTTTGGGGATGAGGCAAAAGGAAGACAGTAACACTCATGTAATATGAAGGTGGAAGGAGGAAACAGTAGCAGTGGAGAGATTTAAAGGGAGATGGAGGCAGGGTAACGGGAAAAGGGATGGCCAACAAAACTAAAGATGTATGATGGAGCCAAAGAGAAACCCACATGTTTCATATGTTTTTTAAAGGGCTCTAGACATGGTGGTATATACCTTTAATCCTAGCACTTAGGAGGCAGAGGCAAGTGTATCTCTATGTTCAAACTTAGCCTAGTCTACTCAGCAAGTTCCAGAACTGCTAGGGTCACATGGAAAAACCCTATGGTTTCGTTTGTTTGTTTGTTTGTTTTGTTTTGTTTTTTTAAGGATCGAGAAGAGAAGTACTCAGCATGAATGGTTAACACTTCTCTCAGAAGTCATCAGTTTTCAAACCAAAATTTCAGTGCCAGGTACAAGATACTTCCCTGTGAATTGTTGATTAGGTAGCCCCCCCCCCCCCAGAGTACAAAAACAACGCAAGGGATTGACATTGCTCTTGCATGCCCACCATGATGTGACAGTAAGGATCTATCGATAAAATCAGCACACACTGTGTCTATAGGATACGGGGAAACCAAGCTGAGGCTAAGCTGGAACCTTCCTCCCTGCAGACTACAGTTCATAGTGTCAGGAGTTGCTACGCAGGCTACTAGGAGAGAGAAGTCATTAAAAACCACGCCCATCTGTAGACCCTGTGTGCTAAAATAGTGGACTTCCTGCCAAGATATGTCCACTGTTACAGTAGAGGCACGGATGTTATTAAGGGTAGCAATCTGCTTCCTGATGGGATTTGGAGCAGATCCAACAGGAGTGAACACATGCCTGGCAGTATTGAACTTGTCAGGAGACTATAACTAGGGAGACCACAGGACCTTTGGGAGAATTTATTAATGGTTTTGCAAATGTAAATGCAGATAAATTGCCTTCTAAATACTTATGTCATCTATATATAGGCAAGCTAGGCTCAGATATGCCTCTTTTAAGAGGGCAGTGGTTATGAGTCCTGAGGACTGAGAGTAAGTGACAACTGAGTGCCTGGATCTACAATGGACACGTATGTCACCCCCCCAAAGCTCAAGCAACATAGTAGAGTGAGGACTGTGGGAGCTGAAGGATGAGAGGAATACAAAGGATCACAGTCTTTATTTGACACGCCTTTGCAGTCCTAAATACCAGAAGTTTTGGCTTGTGGTTGCCTTCATGGAGCCTGGCCTGATGTTTTTGTTTTGTTTTAGAAAGGAGGAACATGAGAGTAAGAGGGAGACCATAGGAAGAAGAGGGTCAATGAGAGGGGCATAAGAGAGGACTTATGCCTTATATTCACATAAAATTTTGCTAAGGAATATTTAAAATCAATTTTTATTAAAATTGATTTTTATTTATGCATATACACCTGGTAGGTGTGTGCTGTGTGCTTTGTTTGTGGCCACAGAGGGAAGCAAAGGGTATCAGATCTTCTAGAACTGGAGCTGCAGAGGGCTATAAGCCACTCAACACAGGTCTTAGGAACTGAATTTGGATTTCTGAGAAGAGCAGTACATATGCGTCAGTGCTGAGCTCTCACTCCAGTGCCCTTTTTAAATACACCTTTAAATATGTTTAAAGACCAATTTTCAGATCATCTCCCACCTTATGATATTTGAGATATACCCAAAGTATACACTGTTGCTTCTTGTGTTTAGTTGTAAACTATTTAATATGGATTATTTTTAAGTTTGTTCTGAACCGCACTGTGAGCTCAATGATGTAACCGTTGCTCCATCTGTCACACTTGGTATCGGAGGTTCCACAGAGACCCTGAGCGGTAGTGAGAAGCTGTGGCCTCTTTAGCACCCTAGGTGTTGGAGGTATTTCTGTCTAGAAGGTTGACTGTGGAATATAATATACGGGGAAATTTCAGGATTGGAAAGAGCCATTCTGTGAGTGCTTCATGACTGTGGGCAGGTTATCTTGGCATCCCTGAGCTTCAGTTCCCATCTCTAAATTAAGATTCTTCATCTGCTCAGGACTAACATAATGGCTCAGTGGCGCTTGTCACCTAGCGAGGGTGGGAATGTTCAAATATTTAAGCTGTCTTGTATTAGAGCCACCAGCTACATGCGGACACCAAACAATTCCAATGTGTCCGGCGTGTCAAAGGACCTGAACTTTTAACGTTTAATTATATTTCATTTTAATTAATTTCAGTCTCAGTTTCAGTATCCAATTAAGACACTTTAAGTATAAGTATCCAAATTCAGTTCCTAATACCTGTGTTGAGTGGCTTATAGCCCTCTGCAGCTCCAGTTCTAGAAGATCTGATACCCTTTGCTTCCCTCTGTGGCCACAAATAAAGCACACAGCACAGATGACTCCCCGATCACCATGAAACATAATTTAATATAAATGAACATCATTCAACAATTAGAATGGAGAAATTGAGGAGTCAGCAAATTCTTTTGTACATAGAATGAATGGGGCCTAGTAACTAGAGACAGTATAAATGGGGGACAGATAAAAAAAAAGTTTAAGGACACATGGATTGAATTACAGTTTTGGTGAATCTGAGGAGGGAAGGGTCCTGGGACTTTGACACTAAGCTAAAGATATAAGGGATCCTGGGGACCACTCAGTTATCTTTCTCCATTTGAACTTGAGGAAAATTAAGATTAATTTGCTACTACCTTCTTTTCATTCAACTCCTAGTTCACTGCCATGTTTATAACCTAATTTCTCTTTCAGAGAGGCATCTGTTATGCCATTTTATTATTGCAATGAACATATAAAAATGTCTTAAAGACATGTATTACATGTAATTACATGTCTTTAAGACATGTAAAAATAGCTTAGTCAGGATCCCCATCACACCTAAGGCTTGCTCCTGATCACCAGAACCTAGTGGCATCACTCACTCAGATAACTAGACACAGTCCTAGAACCTCATGATGCCCATTGGAGAACAAGCAGAGAACAAGAACAACGCTCTGCTCTGCACATCTGGAGAGACAACACCTTGATTTGCCCTGCAGCTGGAAAGCCTCCCCCAGGATCCTAACCCTTGAATCAGAGACTTCTGTTAGAGACTGAACTTAAACTTCAGCTAAGATAAGTCTCCCCGGTAAGTGCAGAAAGACCATTTCTGGGGCATCCAATGAGGCCAGTAAAGAATGAGAGAGTGGTGGAAGAAGAGCTTCATTGGTGCCAGGTAGGCAGGTGGGTTGGTGGGCCTCTGCCGGTGCCATCTTGCCAGCCATCACAGACACAAACTCTTATACGGGACTTCCACAGAGTCTGTTTTACTCATAACCAGGAGGTCAACCTGTGTAGTAATTAGTTCTTGCAGTAATCAGTTCTCTCGGTGTGGCTTTGATGTCTGTAACTGGTCAGGCATTCCTGTTAACCTGCAGAAAGATTTCTGATGGGTCTATTTGACTTGTGAGTTCTCTGTTTTCCCTTATTCCCTTCAGGCCAGTTTGTTAGCTAAGTGTTTGGCTAGTATATTGTTACCAGAAACTTTTGGATAGTTTCACTAGAGTTACCACACCACACTAGCAGAGAAATTAGGACCCGCTTTAGAGTTTAGTCTTGTTAATAAAATAATTTAAGAGAAGACCAAGAAGAAAGCTCAAGGATAATTTTACTAGAGTTTAAAAGAAAGTCCTCAGGGTAGGCAAGCTGTAAATCTTTGCACCTGCCCAGAAGAGGGAAGCGGAGAAAAAGAAAGGGCAAAAGACATCATTTTTAAGCAATCACACTGCAGATAAGCAGCAACAGAGCAGCCAGGGCTTCCAAGAAACATCCAAAAGCCTAAAGTAGAGGAAAAAGCATGCTTGGGCTCTGGCCAGCTTCTGAAAGAATGAGGTACAAGAGAAGAAAGGGGTTAAGTTGTGCCTTTCTGACTCAGAACAGCAGACAGAACCTAATGGTACTTTGAGAGGACCAGGCCTGCCCCCCCCCCCCAAAGAAGTCATCAGTCCCAGGAACTAGGCCATAGGTCATCAATTCCAGGAACAAGACCATAAAATTCCCTGCCCAAGGAACAGCCTGGAGGTAACCACAGAATGGGAAGGTATCTTATCTCAGAGTGGGGTATCTCTGCTGGGCAGCCCACCAACCTTCCAGTAGAACATTCATGGCACAGAAATGCCTAACATTCCTGAGGTCTGAAGATAGCTCACTCAATGTTAGTTATGTTAGTTAGCCAATCCCTTTGTAACAAGCTTGCCCTTGCTGAATGTCACCCAACTGTGTAACTGCTAAGATGGAATTTCCCGAACCTTGCTGTAACCCTGAATAAAAACCTCTCTGGTCTCTACACTCAAGAACCACTGCATAGGTGACAGTGTGGTCTCTAGCTCCAGCTTGTAATAAAGACCCTATTGTGTTTGCATCAGAATTGGTTCCTTGGTGGTCTTAGGGGTTTGTGAGACTTGGATATAACACTTAATGGCAGCTCTGTATTGACTGCACAAGGAACAGGGTTTCTAAAAAGGAAAAGTGCATTATCTCATCAAAAAAACAAACAAACAAACAAACAAAAAAAACGGTTATCTCCCTCACCTCTTTAACATGGCTTCAGGTGACTCAGCCTTCCTGGAGGCTTGTCCCTTCCCCAGGTGATTGACTGGCCAACACAATTAACTCTTAAAGGAGAAAATGCTGTGTCTCCCCAAGAAGACACATTCCATTATTTTGACCGGAAGGACATACCTTTCACTCAAGGAGTGTCCAATGGCAGTGTAACAGCGTTAGTCAACTTCTTACTTAGCTGTGACCAAATGCCATAAACAACTTAAGGGGAGGAAGTGTGCGGGTTTGTCAGGACAGTGGGACAGAAGGCAGATGCTGGTCTTTCTGAAGGTGGGCAGAAGGATGCCAGCTGTGCTTTTCTTCCTGAGAAACTTGGTTGCATTCTTCTTTTGCCACTTTCAGTCTCTCTGGGCCCCCAGCTCATAGGGTGCTTGAATGAGTGTAGTATGTCAGAAACACAGATGAAAGCTTTCGTGTAGGTTGCAGAGTGACTCTCAGGATAGCCAGGTCAGAATCACAACATCCCACTCTCTGAGATGGTTCATCCTTGTTATCAGTTTGACCAGAAACTCTGGAAGCAATGTAAATTCACATAATATAGAATAATTTGGGGGTGAAGGAATTTCAAAAAAATTTTGAGATGAGTCTTTCCCAACTCTAGAAGCACTTTCACAGACAGAAACACCCAGAGGTATGTGTCCTTAATCTTTATGGGATTCTTAATCTAGTTCAACTGATAACATGGATGAAACCATCTCAGAAAGTGGGATGCAGAGAATCAAGGCAGTTGTCTCATCTGTGTCCCGAGCAAGTTAACCAGGTTACTGACATTAGAATGAATTGAGAACTGAAGAACCCTTACAGAGGGATTTTTCAGGCTTCTTTGAATAATAATACATGGCATGCTGTGATTCTGACCTGGCTGTCCTGACAGCCTTTTGGGGATTTCTTTGTCTCTGTTCAGTTGCCTTTCCATCTCAAATCAAGATTATGCCTAGACTTTGTTTAGCAATGCTGGAAGTGAGATGCAGGCGTCAAGGGAGCGGATAAAATGCCTCATTCTCATCAACTCCAAGGAATAAGCAAAATACATCCATACAAAGATGTACGGCATAACGGTAAACACACACACAGAAAGAGAGAGAGAAAGAGAGAGGAATGTTTTAGATACACAAATATTCTGTTTCAATGCGGAAAGACCAGAATAAAAGCCAACACATGTGTATTGAAAGCTTATTATCTGCCAGGCACTAACTTTTTCAAAATCCGTTGACTAGGTGTTGTCCCCATCTTATAGATAAGAAATGCAATCACTTTGCCAGGGTGACATGGTTCATAATTGACAGATCTGTCCTTTGAATATAGGCAAGATGGCTCCAGAATCCACACCCTTAATGTGACATTTATTATATGACCAGAACAAAGTAAGTCACATAGCAAAAGCACACCTGGCTTACTGTCATGAACATCACCAGTATCAATTTCAGGAGAAACAAATCCTTTGCTAATATGTTTTGTCCCCTCCTGCTAGACTAGTCAATTTGCATACCGGTGACTACCTACAGGGTCTGGTACTGAGCAGGTGCTAGAAGCCTGATGGATGAATGAAAGATTACCTGAATGAACAAATTACAGAGAAGTTAAAGAGAATTTGCGTCTCTCTCCTCAATCAGAAGCAAAAAAATAGGACCTTATTCTGCATGTTCTGCATGAAAATAGCACTTCCTTTCCATTGAGTCTCTATGGAAATGCAAACAGGTGTTAGAGAGCTAGTGTTACATTGCAACAAAATCCATTTAAATCAACATGTCTGGGCTTGCCACAGTTCACTGAGTGTGGAGCACAGCACAACAACAGTCAAAAAATTATAATGATTTTTCCTGGGAGCACAAAGAAATACAATTTGCATAGAGGGTCTATATTCCAGAGACTTGTCTAGCAAGGGATACCTGGCTGAGCAAGCAGATTTTTAAATTAGACATAGTAAAGTATCATAGAAATCATGGTCTGTCAACTGCCCATAATAACTAGTTACTTTCATCTACCCAAATGGAAATATATATATATATATATATATATATATATATATATATATATATATATATATACATGGGTGTATGTATGTCTGTATGTATATGAAACTTTGTCTTTTCAGAATTTCTGGTCCTAGAGGATATAAAAAGTACTGGCAGAGATGTGGATTTTAGGAGGTTATAATATATTCTAGATTTACAATTGGAACAAATCTATCATTTTGGTGGGGGATTTCATAGGAGGGGAGTTGTGCATTTGTGCAGTGATGCTATGTGAGAAGTTTCTGTGCCTAAAATGATCTGGGACCTAAAATTGATCTAAAAGATAAAGTTGTTTAAAAAGGGATGTTGGTGGTACAAAGAGGCTGATAATATGTTCAAAGTACATATTTTTAAAAGTGGAATTCTAAAAATATGAACATAGTTTATGCCTTGAGAAAAAAAATCTGAGAAATTAATTAAATGAATGTACATGCATCCATGAAAAGGGACCCTAGTATAGCCCCTACTGTCTGTCTTGTGCATGCTGGATTTAGGTCTGTCTTCTCAATGAGACATCATTGGCGCGTGAGGAAAAGACATCACATCCAATTGATCGCCTTCTCACCAGTAACTAATGGTGTTTTTCATGTATCAAGAATATTAAAAAAATAGAATTAGTATAAATGAGCTTCAAGCTTAGCAGGTAAATTGTGATGCCCATAGAGCCCTTTTTGTGTTAAAGGTGAATATGAGGGTTTTAAGTGTCCTCTCCAAAATGTAAGTTCTGAGACTGAAAGTCAGGACCAACCTGATATTTAATTTAGTGACAGAGTATCCCAAACTGTCAAACCTAAACCTCACTAAGTAAGTAGGTAAGGAAGTAAATACTTAAAACCATTAAGGAGATATTAATAAGTGGATGTTAAGTGGCTAGATAGATAATAGCATTCTTGGGGAACCATGAAGCTAGACTCCTCTCTTATAGGCAACAGCCTAAGAAATGAAAGACTAAAATAGGGACCACTAATTACTTCTGAGAAAAATAGAATCTGAGTCAAGTCTCTGACCCTGAACACATCCTGAACCGCCTAAGGGATCATTAATGGAGAAGTAGTAGACCTGGTGACAGGAACTCTAAACTTTCTAAGATTACTATCCTGCAGAAGACTTTCCAATGAAGAAAAAAGACATCCCATTGCCCCTCCTTGTAAGCATGAATCCAAACAGGCCCATCAACCAGCTAATCCCAAAGGCTCTCAGGAGAATCTGCTTGTTCCATAGTGTAAAGAAACTTTTCTCATTACTGCAACAAAGCACCTAACCCAGCAACTTCAGGAAGGAAGAGTTTATGTTGACACACAGTCTGGTCCATCATGGTGCAGAAGATATGGTATCAGTAGCATGGGGCTGCTGGCCACAAAGTATCTGCAGCCAGTAAGCAGATGTTCATCTTGCTATCCCTTTTTTGTAATTATAATATTTTATTTTTATTTTTATTAATTATAGTTCTTGCTATCCCTTTTTATTTAGTCCAGGACCTGATCCTAAAGAACAGTACTGCCTAAAATTTTAGGTGAATCTTCCCACTTCAATTAACTGAATGAAGATAATTCTTCACAGACATGGCTAAGATTCATAGGTGATTCTAGAGTCTGTCAAGTTCATGGTCAGTATGAGCCATTGTTAATCCCAAAGATGGGAGGAGAAAGACCACCAACACAAATCATGATGGCCAAATTAATTTTAAAAAGCAATTAATTAAAGCAAGCTTTTTTATTTGTGTACACAGGCTGCCTCCCCCTAAGGTGATGTTTGAGAGATCATTGGATGTGAAGGAGACAGGGCTTTCATAGCTCAGGGTAGGGGGCTTCCAAATGGGTACTATAGTGAGCAAAACAGGCGGGGTTATAGGAAAAGAACATTATGGCAAATTAGTCCTATCAATCTCCTGAAACAAAGACTTGGTTGCAAGATGGGCATATCAAAGTAGTCATAACAAGGTAGCATAACAATTCTTTTGAAATAAAGATAAGGTTGCAAGATGGGTTTAAACAATGTCTTGAAACAAAGACATGATTGCCATTCCTGGAACAGGCAGCATTTGTAGATGAAATTACAAGTAGGGCATAGCCTAATCCTTGAGAAGCAAAGGTTTAATCATAATCAGGAATGAACCTAGTTTGTCTGAACTATAAAATGGCTTTTAAGCCTGAAATGGTGGCAGATGGTTCTTCGCCATCACATAGAGTTCCCATTGATAATCATAGAAAGCCCACCCGCACCAAAGATCAGGACAGTAGTTACTGGCCATAATCTGCTCCCATTGCATGAGCATATACTCTACTCCAGCTTGTCATAACCACTGCATATCTTCAGCACCACCCTCCGTTGTTCATTTGACAGAGACCTCAAGGACCAGAGAACCAGGGGGGACCCAGACTAAGATCCAGGGACATCTTGATCGCAAAACTTTCTTCCCTTGTGAGTGAGATTAAAATCCTTCATCGGGTGCTCAGCTCACTTGTCCTTCCACAGACTGTCATGTGAAGGCAGAGTACTTCCCCTGTGCAAGAAGATGTGGTGCTGAGAAGTCATCTTAGGAACAGAAAGCACCTTCTCACTATTCAACAGAAACTGCCAGTTCCTTGTTCTTGGACTAATCTCAATGAGCCTTCTAATGAGTTCAAAAGATTATATACCAAACATGGAAGAAGCGGGGTGTCAGGGGGGGAGGGAGTACTAGTAATGACTGGCCTGCTTCCAATGCATCTGGCCATTTCACTCCTATGTGTGTTAGAAGCCACCATAAAGCAATAGAGTGACATGTATTGTTCAGCTGAGACTGAAACGCCATATGCTACTTAGCGAAAATGGTTGACGTAGAATCAGTGGCCACACGCGTGACAGTAGACTCAATAATTGTTTAGGTTGACTTAGTTAGTCTCCGTCTTCCAGCTTCCACCTATAAGTATGCCATACAATGTGGCTTATGAGGGCCGAAGAGGCAGTATTTCATCTATATGTATTAGTTAACTTATCTTGCTGAAAAAAAAAAAAATTCCTGGCATAAGTAATTTCAGGAAAAGAGGATTTATTTTGGCTCACAGTTTTGAAGGTAGTTTGTCGTGGTGGGAAGGTCACTGTGGCAAGAAGTTAAGACAGCGAGTCACATTCCATCTAACCTCAAGAACCAGAGAGCAGCAGATGCTGGCCCTCAGCCCAATTTCGCTTTTCTATTCACTCCTCCACCCCAGCTAGAGGAATGATGTTGCCTACAGTGAATATAAGTTTTCCCACCACAGTTAACCTCATCTACATAGTCCGCACAGGAATGCTCAGCACCTTGTTCCCTAGATAACTCTAGATACTGTCAAGTTCATAATAACACTGTCTCAGTTAAACTTGGGATGATTCTTGACTGTGGTGTATGCAAGAGCACACAGGTTTTAACAGCCTCATCTCTCTCCCATGATACCTATGTATCTCAATTTTGATGATCTATATCAAAGAACTCAGTGTGTGGGCATTCTACTACAAATCTCATTTTTTTCTGGAATGTTTCTCTGGACATACTTTGATTAATACATGTTCTTATATTCTTAGTACTTATACTCCAAAGCTGTGGTAATAGGAAGGAGAGAGGAAAAGATGGGGTTAGAATGGTTGGAATCATGGGGCTAGAAAGATAAACCAGAGGATCTTGCAGGCATCTGATGATGATTCTAAGAACTATCGTGTCAGACCCAGCGCTTAATTGTTCTTTTAGTAGAACCAGAATAAAACATCATCTTGGCATTACGACTCCCTCAATTTTTTTTTCATCAAATTCCAAATTGACCTTATTCTATCATCCATCCTCAGCTATTCAGCTCCAATCTCAGAAGACAATATCATGCTCCATTGCCAAAATTAACTTCTTCCCTTTTAAAATCTACTTTGAGAGAGCTGCTCAGGTACAGGGGTGCATGCACGCCTCTCCTTCATGCCCCCTTCAGGGTCTACAAAAAACCCCTTTCCTGCCCAACAACCCGACGGCCAGACATTCACTGCATCTACTCTCAAGATACGGGCCAGAGGGATCTTTGACTCTCATGGTAATCCCACTGTTGAGGTTAAGCTCTACACAGCAAAAGGTATCTTCTGCGCTGTGGCGACCCGCTGTGCCTCTACTGGCATCTATGCAGTCCTACAATTCCATGACAGTGATAAGACACACTCCATGGAGAAGGGTGTCTCAAACGCTGTTGAGCACATCAGTAAAACTATTGCACCTGCAAGAAACTGATTGTTGTGGAGCAAGAGAAGACCGACAAGCCATTGATGGAGATGGATGAAACTGAAAATCTAAATTTGGTGCAAATGCCATCCTGGGAATGTGTCCCTGGCTGTCTGCAAAGCTGGCACTTTGGAAAAGGGGGTTGCCCCTTTTCTGTCACATCACTGATGTGGCTGGCAACTCTGAAGTTATCCTGCTGGTCTCAGCTTTCGAGGTGATCAATGGCAGTTCTCCTGCTGCCCACAAGCTGGCCATGCAGGAGTTCATGATCCTCCCTTTGGAGACGGTCCTGTTTCCAGGAAGCCATAGGAAGCCATGCTCATTGGTTTACCACAACCTGAAGACTCTCATCAAGCAGAAATACGGGAAGGATGCCACCAATGTGGCTTATGAGGGCTGATTTGCACTTAACATCCTGCAGAACAAAGAAGAGCTGGAGCTGCTGAAGACCGAAATTGCTGGCTCCACGGAGCAGGTTGTCATCCGCATGGACGTGGCTATGCTGAGTTCTATAGGTCTGGCAAGTATGACCTGGGACGCAACTCTCCTGATGACTGCAGCAGGTACATCACACACGACCAGCCAGCTGACCTGTACAAGTCCTTCCACCAGGATTATCCAGTGGTGTCCATCAAAGACCCCTTTGACCAGGACAACTGGGAAGCTTGGCTGAAGTTCACAGCTAGTGCAGGCATACAGGTGGTTGGAGATGATGCCACAGTGGCCGATCCTAAATGGATTGCCAAGGCTGAGGACGAGAAGGTCCTGCAACTGCCTCCTGCTCAAATTGAACCAGATGGGCTTTGTGACTGAGTCTCTGCAGGCGTGTAAGTTGGCCAAGTCGAATGGCTGGACATCATGGTCTCTTGTCGCTCTGGGGAGACTAGGGACACTTTCACGGCTGGCCTGGTGGTACGACTCTGCACTGGGCAGATCAAGATAGGTGCCCCTTGTGGATCTGAGCACCAGGCCAAGTACAGATAGATACTAAGAATCAAGGAAGAGCTGGACAGACAGGAATGCCCACTTTGCTAGCATGTCCTTCAGGAACCCCCTGACTAAGTAAAGCATGGGTAGGAGATCCCTGGAGCCACCAGCTGCTTAGATCCTCCTCCCTGTCCTTGTTGTCCTTAGGGCAGCTCAAGGCTGCCCCATGCTTGCCCTTCCTATGACATTGCTGCTGCAGACTCCTGAAGTCACTCCTGACCACCTAGAGCCCTGCTGGGAACTCCAGCTTTGTCATCATGTGATTGCTCTGAATCACTGTTTCTGAAACCTCATTTCCCCACTAGGGTCTGCAGCCCTCATAACTCCAGTGTAACCTCTAGGGCGGCCACAGGCAAGAACATCCCCCAATCACCACCACCACCACCGTCAATGGTTCTACATGCAAAATAAAAGTTGCAGTACCTCCCCGCTCAAAAAAAATCTACTTTGAGCCTCTTTTAAAACCCATCTCATCAATTTCCTATCCTCAACCCTGAAGTTTCTTTCCTCTGTTTGAAGTAAACTTAGAAACTAACCACATCTTTTCCATCTAAAACAAAACAAAACAAAAAAACATAAAGAAAAAAAAACTTCCTGAAATGTATAGACCTCTTCGTAATAACAGCCTAATTATTTGCTTATTTTCCCTCGCAAAGGCCTTTTGACTTTCATTTATACAAAGTCAATGGTCCACATTTAGTGGCCTCTTTTTTGTGCCTGCTTAGTTTGGCCATGGTACTAAAACCGGGAGACTCAAGCTCACAGAAATGCCTGATTCTGTACCTTAGTTAAAGCTTGGAAAATTTCATGCAGATTCTAATTTTTCTCTTCCGGTGCTGGGATTTTTTGAGTAGTCAAAAGACAGAGAGGAAGGGTGTGGGCCTTCCTTCGATCCCTTTCAACCATCTGGATATTGATACCACTTCATTCTTGTCCTTTGCGATGATTCTAATAGCAGCAGATTAAAGCCTTGGAGGCAGAGATGGAGGGACAGGGGAAGGAAGGTAATAAGAGCAGAATGTTCCTAGTTGTAAGCCAAGACTCATTATGCTTTTTGTCCTGAGAAGAGTTTAAAAGTCTCTCTTTTAATAGGATCTCAAACCCTAACAGGAATGCAATTTGTACTTCCTAGCTCCACTTAGTCCTTCCCCCACAGTGCTGTCTTAGGCACTGCTGCAGGCTGCCCGTCTCTTGTGGGGCTCCCATGGTCTTTTCAGATGACTCATTTTCGTGGACAAGTTTTGTTTCTTCCACAAGACTCCTGTGTGCTCCAGAGGGCAATCTGCTTTCATCCTTTTGGGCGCAGGGTCTGGTATATGGGCTGAGCTGGAAGCTGTAGCAATTCTCCACTCTATTGTCAAAGAGGTACGGATCTTCTCCCTCTGAATTATTCAGATTGGTACCAGACACAAGTCCAAGGTCTCATAGGTAGTTATCGAGCCGTCTGTATGACCTGTTGACCTAACATGGCATGGGAAGTTCCACCTATCACTCATTATTATAATGTATCCCTCTGAAATGCAATTCTTTCATGCCTTTAATAAATAAGAATTTTTTTCTTTTTTATTATTCTTTTTTTTATTAATTACACTTTATTCATTTTGTATCCCCCCATAAGCCCCTCCATCCTCCCCTCCCGGTCCCACCCTCCCCCCCTTTCTGCATGTATGCCCCTCCCCAAGTCCACTGATAGGGGAGGTTCTCCTCTCCTTCTTTCTGATCTTAGTCTATCAGTTCTCATCAGAAGTGGCTGCATTGTCAGGGTTCTAGGTTATCTCCACGGATAGTCCTTGGTTGGAGTATGAGTCTCTGGGAAGTTCCCTGTGTTCAAATTATCTTGTTCTGTTGCTCTCCTTGTGGAGTTCCTGTCCTCTCCAGCTCTTACTATTTCCCACTTCTTACATAAAATTCCATTCACTCTGCCCATCGGTTGGCCATCAGGCTCAGCATCTGCTTTGACAGTCTGCACAGCCTTTCAGAGGCCCTCTGTGGCAGGTTCCGAGGTTGTTTCCTGTATTCTTCTTCTGGCTTTCAGAGGCCCTCTGTGGCAGGTTTCAAGGTTGTTTCCTGTTTTCTTCTGGCTTTCAGAGGCCCTCTGTGGCAGGTTCCTAGGTTGTTTCCTGTTTTCTTCTTCTGATGTCCATCCTCTTTGCCTTTCAGGATGGTGATTGAACATTTTAGTTAGGGTCCTCTCTTTTGCTTAGTTTGTTTAGATGTACAGATTTTAGTGGGTTTATTCTATGTTGTATGTTTATATGAGTGAGTATATACCGTGTGTGTCTTTTTGCTTCTGGGACAACTCACTCAGGATGATCCTTTCCAGGTCCCACCATTTACCTGCAAATTTCATGATTTCCTTATTTTTCATTGCTGAGTAATACTCCATTGTATAGATGTACCACAGTTTCTGCATCCATTCTTCAGTTGAGGGGCATCTGGGTTGTTTCCAGCTTCTGGCTATTACAAATAAAGCTGCTACAAACATGGTTGAGCAAATGTCCTTTTTGTGTACTTGAGCCTTTTTTGGGTATATGCCTAGGGCATGCTTTACACGTACTTTGAAGTTCCAGTGAGGCAGTCACGGTGTCTGTCACCTCAGATTTTTTTTTTTTTTTACTTTAATACCCTGTTTATCTCCTAGTTCTGAAGATGTCAGTATTTGAGGACAGAAGTACATACTTTGACTCTTGAAGGCCTTGCTTGTTAGAGAGATCACTGCCCAGCATATACTCCCAGAGAAGAATGAGTGCTAATAATTTCATGTCTTCCTACCATCTTACCCACTTGGGAGCTAGTTTGCTTCAGTGGTCCCCAAGACAGCATAATCTTGACCACATTAGGTTTCTATTTTCACTTAAAATGAGCACATGAGAGACATATCCTATCAAAAGGCTTCATTTGATAAAGAAATGTTTAAAATTTTTTCTTTTTTACAATTTAATAATAGAGGAAATAGAAATAAGGATGATATTCAAAGCTGAGGCAGTAACTTACTTCAGGTCAGAAGACCTTGTATTTTGTCAGGGTAGTGGATTGTCATTTTAGCATATACTAAAAATTTGGATTTCTCCTGTCCAGTATTTATTTGAATAAAAGTCAAGAATAATGTCCTTTGGCGGTGGCTGTGTGTGTTTGTGTGTGTGTGTGTGTGTGTGTGTATGTGTGTGTGTTGGCGGGGGAGAGTGTTGGGAAAGCTGTGGCAAACAATTTCCATTAATCACAGTGGTGAATCTCCTTCACTAAAGTATCTGTCTTATACTCAGTCTGAAAAGTCTTTATTAGGACTTACTCAGGACTCACAGCTGGGTTAGTGGGAAGCCTTCCCTTCAGGTCACCTGCTGTGCTTTCCCCAGGCAGATAGGAGTTTGCTTCACTGGGAGGCATGGAAAGATAGAGCTTGCAGAATGGGTTTGAATCTAGGCTGAACTAGGAGGGAGAGGGCTGCACAATGAGATTTTTTTTTTAAAGGAGGGACTGGAAAGATTGGTTAAGAAAGTGTACTGCTTAACCAGTTTCAGTTACCAAGACCCTCACTGGGTGGCTCACAACCAGCTGTAACTCCAGTTCCAGAATATCCGATGCCCTCTTCTGGCCTCTATGGGTACTGCACCCACATGCATATACAGGTAAATGTATATACACAAAATTAATAGTTGTTTGTTTAAAAAGAACCAAAGTAAAAAGAAATTGAATAGGCAAAAGACTAGTTTAGAAGGAGAATAACATATCAAAATTTAACCTTTTGGACTAGGACAAATAAACTGGGTTCAAAGATGGTAGAAGGAGTGTAGGAGATGGACGATGCTGTCCTGAGGAAGAGAGAGGCAGGGGAGGGTTTTGTTACCCACCTGTTAGCTGATGCAGAATATCTGTAATTTGCCTGTGCTTGCCCAAGCTGTTCACTTTTCCCAAGGCACATTTCATTTCTCGGTTTATCTGGGGCCAAAGCTAAAGTCTAAGACTGACTGCAAAGACTAGCACGCTGGCCATCAGCTGCACCTGAAGGTCCGGTTCCTGTCCGTCTGCCACCACGCAGGAGGAACAGGCAGTTGGAAGCAGGAAGACAGATGGATGTAAACAGAAGCAGAAAGCTTGCGTTTTACTCAGCTGAAGAGGAATTTTAGTAAAATGTCTGCACAATTATATCACCTTCCTACTTTAGAACGGCCCCAAGTCTAAGGTAAGCATACATTCAATAGCCCAGCAGGCAGACAGACACCCTTAGAAATAGGCATTGCCTCCTGGCCCCTCTAAACTTGGGGTTTGCATGTGCCCTGTACTCAAAGCACAAGTGCTTCCCGAATCCTGCTGTAATCACACCCCAAAAGTTCATTTATCTCCACCCAGCTGCCTTTACTGCCCCTTTTGATTTGCTCAGTATCCACTCTCCCTCCAGGCTAGTCCTGCTTGTCACCATCCGTCACCCACCCTGATGTCTTACTTGGCTTCCACAGCTCTCCTCACGGAGCACCCCAGGCTTTCTTCATTTATTCTTGGGAGTATACTGTGGGGTTTACTATGTTGGGAATTTTGGTTGGTTTCAACGGACTCGGATGAGCTGATTACTATTGTAGACCTGCCACTTACCCACATGTGACCTTGAGCTGTTTACATAACCTCCTGAAACTCATTTTCTCGTTTTACTATCTGAAACAAATGAAAATAATAATGCACACATATGTTACCTAGTTGTTATGGGCATCACATGAAACAGTGCATATAGAGCATTTAAAATAGTGCTTGAAACACACACACACTTTCACTGATAGCTGGCATTAATCACAGCATTTATAGGCCCTTGCATGAACCAGGCTCAATAATGAGGAAGGAAATATACACTCACCCCTCAAAGAATGCCATTGGATTTTGTAGTATTAAAAACACTAAATCTTTTGGAGGAGAGCAGAGAAGAACTACTAGATCAGAGGACGCCAGGGTACGGTCACTCCCCAGAGCCCAGAGCCCAGAGCCCAGAGCCCAGAGCCTGCCTCCTGAGAGACCTGATGCTCTCAGCTCTACTTTAAAGCACAACCCAGCCACAAGCAGCCTAGGACCAGTAATGCAGGGCTACAGGAAACCTGTTTGCAGGCCCAGAACTTTCTCCTTTTAGAAGAGAAAATGGCAAATAAATAAATAAAATCTGTATAAATTTAAATAATTGGAAGGCAGCTTGACTGAAAAAGACACTTTTCTTTTTCACCACAAATGTCACCATCTGGACTTTTCCTTTTTTAATTTCTTTGGGACCTAACAAGTCACTGGGCTGATAGAATCACACCCAGTCAAAAATGACAGACATATCTCAGCAAGTTGGGGTGGGCAGAGTTCCAGGGTGGCCAGTGAGGACCTAGAAACCAGTGGGAGGGCATTTTCAACAGCTCCCCAGAACACAGGAGCTCCTGAAGTGCGAGTCTCTGAAATATACCCCTCAACACACAGACACACAAAGACACCACACACACATACACACCGTGCCACACAAATACGCACCACATCCACACATCCACACTACACACACACACACACACACATACAACATGCATCACACACATGCCTGCTTCCCAGATAGCATTCAAATAACCTGCTAGCTAATTCATTTTCTTTTTTTTTATTAATTACACTTTATTCATTTTGTATCCCCCCATAAGCCCCTCCCTCCTCCCCTCCCTATCCCACCCTTCCCTCCCCCAGCTAATTCGTTTTCTAGCTAAGTAATGAATGGGTGAGAAAGGCCAGGCAGCAGACAGTACCGCTATTAAAAACCCACCTGAGGCCAACTGTCTATCTACTTATCTTGGCTTCTCCTAAGCAGTCCTCTATGGAGGGACACCAGACCAACCAAAGAGTTCCACTGCACGGTGTCCACCTCCTGTATTGGTTAACTGAGGACATTCATGAGGTCACAGATCGGCAGACTGATTTAGGAACCAGAACTAATCATTTCTACTGACAAACTTCATGTATTATTCTTGTTCCTCTATCTTACTTAAGCAATGATTGTCTGGAAGGTGTAACAAATATTTCTCCTGTAGATCTTATGGACAGTGCTTCTACAAAACAGGAAAAAAAAAAAAGACTATTTTTCAAATTGCCTCCTCATGGCAATTTAGAAAACTGTAGTCTTCCCTGTTGGTATATTGGTACTAGTCTTAAGATGAGTGAGTTACGTATACACATATCTGTGCCTGTCTGTATTCATCCGCCATTTTTCACAGTGTGATACTAGGAGATTGAGTCCACTGGGACGAAGCTTTTTGAATGTAAATGTGCCCAGGAATCCTTTGAGGACCTTATCTAGATGCATATCTTCATTAGGTCATCTACATTTCTAAGGACAAAGGAGAAGTAATACTAGTCAACAGATCACACTGTTAGTAAAAGACGGAAGGGAAATAGACAACAGTTTTCATTACAGATGCTTGATTCTCTCAGGGCACACCCATACCCAGTCATCAAAGAGGATAGTGTCTTCCTAATCCTCCACCTTTATGCACCCTCAGGCCCACAGCCTGCTCTGTCTAGGTCAGTCACTTGTAACATGGGTTCCAAAGAGCTTCATTGTCTTTCCTTATCCTTTCCAACCATCATTAGGAATGTGCCCAGAATGGTGCATTTATTATGCCACAGAGGCTCTGAGCCTTTCTTAAAATCCTTTCATGGCTTCCCTTCATTTTGGGGATAATATGAAAAGTTCTTTCAATGGTCTTCAGAGCACCCTTTCTGTTTCATCTTCTACCGTACTTCCCTTCCGTCACTCTTTCGTCCACTGTACCTTTGATTTGGCTTCTTAAATATGGAGAACTTCTTCCCAACTCAAGAGTTTCAGCCCTGGCATATCGACCACCTGCCAAATACCTTTTCTCATCTCTTCCATCCCTGGTCTCACACCCACTCGCATGCCAAACCTTAACTCAGTTTTTAAGCTGTTCCTATTGAGTGTTGCCTGTTCTCAGGGGACTTTTTATTTTACTTTCATGAAACTTATGAATGCACCTCTCCCATAGTTGTCCCCCTCTAAGCTCTGTGAGGGCAGAAATAATGAGTGCCTTATGTGTGATTGAGGCACCGGCACGCGGCATGCAGAAGGCTATTAGTGAATGCTAGAGAAAGATGAAGGAATGGGAAGAAAAGAAAGAAACTGAACTAATTACCCAAGGCTGTGTACCACTGCTTTATAAAATAAGAGCCAATGCCGAAGAGTGTCTCTGAGCTGAGGAAGGGGCAGTGTGGTCAGATATTGTGAATCATTTTGGACAAGGGTGGGATATGGCTGTGAGCACGTTTGAAAGGTGTTACAGAACGAGTGGCTACTCAATTGTCAGACATAGGAGGAATATTTCAGACAGAAAGAGAGAGACAAACAATGCCCAAACACAGAGTCTCTGGTGTTATGGAAAATAACTTGCTGTATAGCCTGCAGCTGGGGGCTGATGTAGGCTTGGTGGTTTGGGATTTGGAAATAATGTAATGAAGTGTGTCATAATTAAGTTTGTGCTTTCAGTGACAGCTCTGTGAAAGCAATATTAAGGGTGGGAATGATCAAGATTTGAGACAGAATGGTAATAAATTATTTTTTCCAGGTAATCTATGAGTCAAAATGAGTGTCAGCACAGAAAACAATAATGTCTTTCCAGCCTTCTATGAAGCTGAAGACCATGAAGTAGGCTCAACCAAACAACATTGGATTGACAGTTAGTGACTCAGAGAAACAGCAGCCATAAGGAACACTTCATTCATTCACTCATTCATTCAGAAAATGTTGAATGCTTACTTCATGCTAAATACTTTAGAAAGTCATAGATATCTTGTAGTGAAAAAGGTGACTCCCCTCCCTCACATACAGCTTAGATTCCACAGCAAACAGAAAAAATAGAGATAACTAATACAGACAAAAGTAGAAGCAAGCACGATGGACTAGAAGGTATTGAAGATGGACAGACTACAGGAAACACAGTTTCAGACAACATCTTAGTTAATGTTATATTGCTGTGAAGAGATGCTGTGACCATGGCAACTCTTATAAAGGAAAACATTTGATTGGAGCTGGCTTACAGTTTCAGAGGTTTAATCCATTACCATCATGGCTAGAAGCATGGCAACATGGCAACATGCAGGCAGACATGGTGCTGGGAAAGGAGCTGAGAGTTGTATCTCTCGATCCACAGGCAGCAGAAGAAGACTGTGTACCACACTGGGAATAGAGAGAGCATAGGAGACCTCAAAGCCTGTCCCCACAGTGACACACTTCCTTTCACAAGGCCAAACCTCCCAATAGTACCACTCCCTATGGGCCAAGCATCTAAACACATGAGTCTTTGGGGGCCAGACCTATTCAAACCACCTATAGAGAGTGGTATGGTTAACAACTCCTTGAAAAGATGATATTTGAGCAAAGATAAAAAGCAGGTGGGCAAACGTGCCATGTGACGTCTCATCCTTATAGCTGTGTCCTAGAATCCAGTTCCACAAGCTATTTTGAGGACAGTGGCTCTGTTTCATGTCAGCAAGTCATGCTTTGGACACAGAGTGGTGGTATCAGTGAGAGTGACAGGGAGCTTTTCGTGACAAGAGCTCTGTGATACAATGTCATTCTGGATATTGCTGTACTGCTTTTACCATCCCAATTCACAAACATCCAGCCGCCTGACTGAAAAAAATAAAGAAAAAGAAAAGAATCGAACATACGTGTCTAAGCACGAGCAGATTGAATCACAGATAAGACTGAAATGAAAGCAGAGAGGGTTTCCTTTGAAAATGACACTTTGTGTCAGTGTAAGAGGATGAGTGACCAATCCAGTTAAAAGACAATGCAAAGTATCAGTGATACAGTTTCTGAATCCGGATAGGGAAAAGAAGCAAACCATTTCCTTTGGGAGATGCTGGGGACTAGGCATGCGTATCCACTAACGAATATACCTTTTCTCCATTCTGAGTTGTGTTCTTTGTTTTCAAATTTTGATAGCATTGCAATCAGTATATACCCTTACCTTCAACATGTAGTGTCTCTTCCCTACCCATCCCAAAGCCTGTTGTTGAATCTGTGCTACACCTTACAATGAATGGCACTGGAGGATCAACAGGATGGAAATAGCTGGAGGTTAGACTCTCTAGCTGATATCCCTTTCCAAGGTAGTACACACACACACACACACACACACACACACACACACACACACACACATCTTAGCTCCCAGAATTTAATGAAAGGATAGGGGATCTACCAGTAAGCTCATTTCTTAATTTGGGAACTCCACAGGCCCATCAGGGTCCCTGACATGGAGACTCAATGCTGGGGCAACCCCTCTAGCAAGCTAGCACAGAACCAAGGGTGCAGAAACACCCCTTACTAAACAGACACAAGTGCCCAGAAATCTGTTGCTTCCAGGATAAAGAGGTCATGTTGACTCAAGTGTAGGGACAGTTGGCTGATGGAAAGAATCGTGATTCAAAGCTGCTCTGATGTGGAAAATAATAATAGCAGCCCCCCCCCCCCCCCCGCTTAGTTTATAGAGTCACGCGCCACCATCTTCCAGACACAGTAGGTGGCTGGGCCCACCACAGCCTAGTCGAGGAAGCGGAGATGTGGGTTAATCTTGTTTTAAGAAAGCTTCTGACACTGACATGAGTTCTTTGAAATTCCATCAGATTCTTAACCTCGGCCCAATTAAAACCTTGGCAAATTCAAAACAGATAAGGCCAGTGAGGGGGGAGTGCCCTGGAGGAGAGAGTTGATTTCTGGTCACCGTTCCTATGCCTCTCACATGTTTACGTTCCGCAGCTGAAACGGGGTCTGAAAGGCAACCTGCTCGCTAGTGAGAGTGATTTCGGGATGGAAAAGCTTTCCTTGAGATTTACCAGCGCAGAAGATAGGAGAAATCACAATGTCACAGTTCTGTCGACAGCTGGGATTGGGAAACCAGTTTCATCAATACTCTGAAGCTGATCAGACTTGGGATATCCAGTTCAGTAAACTTTCTTTTTTTAATTTTTTATTTAACTTTTATTAACTACACTTTATTCATTTTGTATCCCCCCATAAGCCCCTCCCTCCTCCCCTCCCGATCCCACCCTCCCTCCCCTTTCTGCATGCATGCCCCTCCCCAAGTCCACTGATAGGGGAGGTCCTCCTCTCCTTCTTTCTGATCTTAGTCTATCAGTTCTCATCAGAAGTGGCTGCATTGTCCTCTACCGTGGCCTGGTAAGGCTGCTCCCCCCTCAGGGGGAGGTGATCAAAGAGCAGGCCAATCAGATTATGTCAGAGGCAGTCCCTGTTCCCATTACTAGGGAACCCACTTGGACACTGAACTGCCATGGGCTACATCTGTGCAGGGGTTCTAGGTTATCTCCATGAATAGTCCTTGTTTGGAGTATGAGTCTCTGGGAAGTTCCCTGTGTACAAATTTTCTTGTTCTGTTGCTCTCCTTGTGGAGTTCCTGTCCTCTCCACCTCTTGCTATTTCCCACTTCTTACCTAAATTCCATTCACTCTGCCTGACAGTTGGCCATCAGGCTCAGCATCTGCTTTGATAGTCTGCAGGGCAGTAAACTTTCTATCAAAAGTAGATATTAAGCCAGCAAATAGCAGGTGCTCAATAAGTGTGCTAAAAACGTGGCTACATTTATACAAACAGAATGCTCTTCCACAAGGAAGAAGGAGGGAGTTCCCTCCCTGACCATATTTCCCTAGCTACTAAACAAAGTGGACCTTTAATTGACTGTGGCACTAGGAAGAGCACAACTTCTGACAGTTTGGATTTCATTTTTAAAAAAGATACTTTTCGAGTTCCCAGGAGCATGGAACATTTAAACACACACACACACACACACACACACCAAACGAACAAGCTTTCCCCAAAATACTGCAGTATTGGCCTCTTATGCTTGATTTTACTGACCTCAAACACAACATACCCAGAAGCAACTGACTACAGTAAAACCCAATGATAAGCCGTAGAATCATAGTGTTCTCCTTAAACCTGGTGACCTATAGTCACTGATGGAATGCCTAGGAAATAATGCCCATGAGCCTCCATAAAGTCATGCCTCTAAATTGCCTATCCTGTCCTCTCTATTCCCTAGCTCTCCTCCACCTCTGGTTTCCTATTGGTTTTCAGTCATCACCCCTAACCTCTCTGGAACACAGGAGAAATGAATTTCTTTAGCCTTATGTTGGATTTTCCTTTTAGTCGTGTCTCACAGACTCTCAGACTTTCTTTTGTACCAGGCCTGTCTAGAGAGTGGCTACTGTGGCTGCTCTCTCTCTCTTCCTGAGACTAAATTAGAAAAGAATTCCAACGACCTCACTCAGTCCATAGTTCAGTCTGAAACAGATTTTCTCTAAATCCATCTGCCATCTCTGATCCAAACACTGGTCTTTGCCATCAGGTTTGATCTAAAGCTTAGGATCCAGGAATGGAGCTACAAACATGCCACCAACGTGTCTTTGAACCAAATGCGTCACTGTTGGGTTCCTCATTTAATTGCTCATTGCTCTTCCAGATCATCATTGGTTGCTATTATCTGCCGTGGGAGGAACTAAGCAGCTTCTTGTAGGCAGTGAAACGCCTTTTGTCTGTTTCCTGGCTCTCTCTGTCTCATAGCTATTATGGCATGGTGTAATGGGTAATTCCTTTGTCAACCTCTCTATTCATTTACTACATGGCAGACAACCATGACACCTTGTAGATACCTAAAAATCAGCCTTCATTTCTTACGTCTGTGGTTGGTTGTGTGCCCACTGATACTGCTTGGTCCCTGGGGCAGCTCAACGTACATGATTCTGTCCGTGAATTGCACCCTCTTTCTGAATTGGAGACTCACTTGGGTCCGACACTGGAAACGTCCTTTGACAAGCGCAGACGGGCAAGTGCTTTTCATGCCTTTAATTACTTCGCACCCTCATGATCGAGTTTGTTTGCTGCCCATACCAGTTCAGTGCACCGCAAAAAGCGACAAAGCCTCAGAGAGACAGCCCCGTCAGCGCTTCAGCTTAGGTGCGTTAGGTAAGCCTGGGAACTGAGCCAGCCGAAGCGTGAATAGTGCTTGGCCTCAGTTTTCTCAGCAAGGATGTGAGATTAATAACGCGTCTCATAGCCGAAACGGTGTGAAGATCAGCTGGGCTAGTCAAAGATGCCTAGTGCAGAGCCTGGCACACTACTGCTCATCGGATATGCCTCTGTCTTCATTTTTCAAGAAACAGTTCCTCGGCAGCTGTGTCTTCAGCCACACGTAAACCACCACAGCAGGCTTTTCGGGATGAAAGGAGTAACCCAGCAACTTGACTCATGATGCTTCACAGGACCTTAATTTGAGAAAGAAAATTATATATGTATGAATGAATAGCAACCATATAATGAATGCTTGATTTGTGTGTGGGGGAATGAAAGGCGAGAGCATGCTAGGGAGAAATGGAACTGAGATAATAAGTTCCGATCCGTGATTTGACCTGTTCTCCACCTGCCTAGCTACATATTCATGTCAATTTTCTCCCAGTTACCCAGAGCAAGAAATGAAGAGGATAGATCTTTAATCATTTTTTTATTCTAATTGAAACATTTTCCTTGCAAGTGGAGAGAGAACAGGTGCTTAACGAGTCCACATGATGATTCACAAGGTAGTAGATATCACCGCAGATATAATTAAACTACAAGATCAATGGAAAATTCCTTTTTGGACTGTGGCCAGGTCTACAGAGACCGAGATCCAGCTAGCTCCATTTATGCACAACCATATCCAGAAGTAGGTACTCACACAGGTGTGCCCGGCAATATCACCTCATGATAAATTAAACAGCCACAGACTTGCACATCCGGCATGACTTATTTAGGAAAACATCTCGATTCCTGTGTACACTTAACGATCCTGAACTGCAAACATCATTTGTTAAGAGGGCAGGTGATGGCTGCTTCTCATTTGATCTCGGTTTTCTTTCTCCTTTATTAGGCTTTACTTTTTTTTTTTTTTTTTCTAAAGAAAGGTTTACAGATAAACACAGATTCCAAGAATCAAGACCTAAAGGAAATGAAAGAAGTGGAGAGAAATAGAGCAAGGGAAGGGTAAAAGTCAGAGATGAAGCAGAGCTCGGCAAATATGTGTGTTCTCCCAAGTGGCACCAGATAATTGTGGTAGACTTATTCCAAGAGACCTAACTTCTCCAGATCTTAGGATTCCCATGCCCTCTCACTTACAAATTAATCCATTCCAGTTGTGAGCATGCATGGCTCTTCAGGAAGCGTGAGCAAGGGGAAATTTTAGAAGCCTGAGTATTGGTTATTCAAGAATGTCTACATACACATTTTATAGACCTTTTAGGTTTTAAAAAAATTGTATTGATTGAGATTTTTTTGCATAAGTCAGAAAACAAAGGCTACATCACCCCCATTCACCTCAATATTTCCCTTTAGTTATTTAAAATGAGAATGTAATTGAAGAATATTCAGCATTAGGATCAGATAGCAAACCATTCTTTGCTAAGATACACAAACTCAGGTGAATTCAGGTATTCCCAACAGATTGCATTTATAGGAAAATCAGTGCGTTATACATATTTTGATCAAAACAAACCTAATCCTGATATTACCCTCATAACTTGCAAAGAAAAAAGCATGGGGGATGCCAAAGAATATGAATTTTCCTGTTAGGTTCTGAGTTTTCTGAGTCATAATTCTAGATCAGCATATCTGGTTTTGCAAGGACATCTTGTCTTGAGTATTTCAAAGTCTTGTTGACTTAGTGGAATAAAGATTTGTTATAAGGAATATCACGATCTGGTTTTTCTACCGGGGCAAACTTCCTTTTATGCGACAAAATCAATGATCCAGGCTCTTGCCAATGTGAGGCTTCAGTGACTCAGAGATCTTCAGAAGCCCAGGAAAATGGAAGATCACCTGGGGCATTTTATGACTAAAGCAGGAAGTAGTCCACATTCCCTGGTTAGAACAAGGGTATCCGAGTCTGATTATTTTATGCCCTGTTGTCTTCAAGACCTTTTGCAGAGGTACAGCAGAGCCTTAGGTTTCTGGGGGAGACCCAGAAGCTACATAGAACACTTCATAAGCCTTTTAGTATACTTACCAGATGAAACTCCTAGAGAAAAGTATGAGACTTATTTAATTAATTTATAATTTTTTTTCAAACAATTTTTCTGATGATTACCCTGATTTCGGCAAGATCACACATTCATCACAGTTTGGACAACATGTTTCTTTTCTAATCCTTTATAATGCTTATTAACATAGTGGTATGGTCATTTTGCTTAGTATTTATTGGTGGGCATGATAATACTATATCTCAAAGACATACCCTTGATTGGAGTATCAGTCTCACAAAAGACCCCTGTGCCCAGATTTTTTGGTCCTGTTGCTCTTCTTGTGGAGTTCCTGTCCCCTCCAGGTCTTTCTGTCTCCCCTTTCTTTCATAAGATTCCCTGCACTCTACCCAAAGTTTGGCTGTGAGTCTCAGCATCTGCTTTGATGTCCTGCTGGGTAGAGCCTTTCAGAGGTCCTCTGTGGTAGGCTCCTGTCCTGTTCCCTGTTTTCTTCCTCTTCCGATGTCTGTCCCATTTGCCTTTTTTTAAATGAGGATTGATCATTTTACCCAGGGTCCTCCATGTATGGAGATAACCTAGAACCCCAGGACAGATGTAGCCCATGGCAGCTCAGTCTCCAAGTGGGTGCCCTAGTAACGGGAACAGGGACTGTCTCTGACATGAACTCAATGCATGGCTCTTTGATTACCTCCCCCTGAGGGGGGTGGCAGCCATACCAGGTCACAGAGGAATACAATGCAGACAGTCCTGATGAGACTTGATAGACTAGGGTCAGATGGAAGGGAAAGAGGACCTCCCCTATCAGTGGACTTGAAGAGGGGCATGGGAGGTGATGAGGGAGGGAGGGCGGGATTGGGAGGGAATGAGGGAGGGGGCTACAGCTGGGATACAAAGTGAATAAACTGTAATTAATATAAAAATTTAAAAAAGACATATCCCTGGAAAACAGAGCAGTTAAATATCTGGGGAGAGGGTGGGTAAAGAATGCAGCAGCTCAGCAGCAGACAGAGTCCTGAAGGCTTGGGGTGTGGCACAGAAGAAGACATGCTGATTTTTGGAGTTTCAGTTGTTACCTGAGCCCAAGGCTTTGTAACACCTTCTCTGTTCATATGTGGACATGTTCACTAGTCCAACTTCGCCTCTCTTTTTTAATTTTCTGTAAAAGGACAGAAAAACGAAAAAAAAAAAAAGACTTGAACAATAATCTACTAGTGCTCTGGACTGTTAGGCCTATGGTCTCAGAGTAAATGGAAACAAAGAATGATAAACGGCTGAGGGAGTGTTTTTTAGCAGGGCTCTTTGAGGGGATAGATCCGATGGGATGCATATTGTAAGGAGATTTGTTAGAGTGGCTTACACAGTGGAAATCGGGTAGCCATCGCAGGCTAGAGAGTTGGAGAAGCAGCTCAGTCCACAGAGCAGGATGACTCAGTATTCCTACCCTGACGCTGAAGTCAGAGAACAGCAGCGGCCGGGATAGACAGCCTGGCTCCGGGAGAAGGAAGGGAAGCAGGAGTGGAATGCCTTTGTCCCACACCTCTTCACATCTCGCTCTACCGCTGGAAGGGGCATGCTCTGAGGGATAGGCTTTCCTGCCTAGCTCTTGCCTGGAGACTTCCAGAGGTATATCTCCTCAGTGACTCTAAGCCCTATCAAGTTGATAGCCAAGGCCTAAGTCACAGGGAGGCAGTTAATGGGCCAAGCACTTTGGAAGGTAACCTGACTGGTCATTTTTCCTTTCTTCAGAAGGGCTTATCTTGGTTGCTGCTTATGGGAATATGGTGACAGTGATATGAAATGAGGGGCAGCACAGGAGAAAAGATCATAGGGTGGCCATACTCCCATGAAATGAATCCATTCAGATTTATGTCACTACTGAAAACCAATGAAGAAATTGATGATGATGAGATCATTCTGAGGGATTCCGAAGAATTCAGTTAACTTTCCCCTCTGACATCTTTCACAGCCCTCTGAAGACAAATAGCTATCCCTTTAGGCACAACTATACCATTTTTCCTTTGTAGAGATGTGTGTGTATGTGGGAAAGGTCTCACAATTCTTACAACTTTATCATTCAAAGAGTGTATAACACTTAGATTGATGCTTTCTTAAAAAAAAATCACTTCTGTGATACACAGTGATGACTATCAAGGTGACTCCTAACTTATATTTCATTTGCAGAATTACTTTGTCAAAAATCTCACCCCATGAGCAATGCAAACGGGTTTGACCTTAAGCATCTCATCCCCTCTGATATCTCTATCAGCTCTGGGATTGTTGGGCCTTCTTTTGGATTTTTGTTGCATGATCTGCCTCCTAAGGGAATTTGTGTTACTCAAGCTCTGCATCTGGATGTGGTATGCCTTCCAGAGGACCTGACCGATCATCCAGATTTGAAGAGGAGAACAGCACAGGCCAAGTGTAGGCACTGTTCTGTGACCTGCCACCTTTGAAGAACGAAGGGTCATGCATCCGCTCAGCATGCAGACTTCTTTATAAGGCACCACAGAAGAAGCAGCATTGTAGAGTTCACGGGCCACTCAGTCACTCACCAGTGTTCTTCTGTTGTGACCTGGCAGCGGCCAGAAGCAAGTGTGTGTGGCTGTGTGTGCCAAGAAGATTTTACTTTAAGGCCATCAAACTCGGGTTTCACGTAGTTGTCAGACAGTACTCTTCTTATCCTATACTCTTTCAACCATTTAAAATATAAATAGCATCCTTGGCTTTCATGGCACTGAGAAACAGGTGGTAGGACATTTGGCCTGCGAGCCACAGTTCGCTGACTCCTGGACTCGACGTCAGAGCTGTTGGCACTGGTTTGGGTAGTGAGATTTACTAATTCTATGAAGCTGCTCTCTGGGAACTTCGATTCCATTCCCTTAGCCAATTCACAAGCGTTTTAGTTGATTCACATCCTAACAGAGAAAAAACTGTTGTGTGTGACTGCCGACTTCAAGGGCATTGTAGCAAATTAAGGTGACAGAGTTTTAGAGCAAGTTACACCTCCTTAGGACTAAAGAGTTACGATTAAAATATTAAAATGGAAGGCTGAAACATAATTCATGGCTTAGAGCAAATCATCTCAGATACTTTCAGGAATCAACAACCCATGACATCACTCCCATCCATCCTAGTGACATCCATTCTTCTCACAAAACAAGAATTCCTGCTACTACGAAGTGATCTCAGAGCACACACAGGGGTCAATCTGCTCCAAGAAGACTGGTATAATTGTGAACTATGAGGAAATACAAATACGATGGCTTGTATGCTTTTAAAGGGAACATTTACATTTTTAATACATTGTTGATATCTACAATAAACTCACGCTGAAAATTTTGCAACATGAATGTACACAAAAAATAGAGGCAATAATTTGATATGAATAAAAATATTACAATATCTTTAATGATTTTATTTTTTGAAATTAAAATATAATGAAATCATTATCCCCCTCTTTCCTCCAACCCTTCCTTTGTAACCCTCCTTCTCCACAGTCTTTCAGATTCATGGCCTCTATTTAAGTGTTGAAAGATATATAGACATAGATATTCCTAAACATTAATAAAAGCTGCTGAGTCAGTGTAATGCTACCTGTATGTATACAATTTCAGACCATATCACTTGGTGCTATATAACCACTTCTTGAGAGATCCTTCTCTGGGGAAGACTATTTCTCCTGGTCTCAGCGTTCCTCGTAGTTCTCTATCTACGGGTGGGGTATTTGAGATCTCCCTCTTCTGCAATAGCCTGTTGGTGTTCAGGGCTTGTTTAGGCACTCTCATTGGTTGAGACTTCATGGGTGTAGCTTTTCTGACATCTCTAAGAGACACTCTCACAAGCCAGCTCCAGCCCCTCTGGATCTTACAATCTTTGTGCCCTTTCTTTCGCTATGATCCCCGGGCCTTAAGGCTAGGAGTTGTGTTGTAGATGTATCAATTGGGGCTAAACACTACACAATCATTTATTCTCTGCATTTTCATTGGTTGTGGTTTTCTATAATGGTCTCTGACTATAGCAAAGAGATATTTCTTTGATGAGGGTTGGGACCGAAGCTTATCTGTGGGCATAATGATAAATATTTAAAATGTAATTAAGAATTATGCTGGTTCAGTAAAGTGGCAGTTCTAGGTTCTTCTCCAAGATCCTATGTGTGTCAGTGCCAGCAAAGGTGAGAAGAGAGTCTGAGCGATCCTGACGCTGCACCGGTTGGAGCCTGTGAGCTGCTGAGAACTGAGCCTGCTCCCCACAGAAGGGCAGCAAGTACTCTTAACCGTTGAGTCGCCCCTCTAGCCTCACATAACAGTAATTCAATGCCAGATAGCATATAGTACCTTTAAGGAGCTCAGTCCCCAATTTTCAACAGGTCTGTCTCTTGAATAAAAGAGGAGGCTACAGCCATCTTTATTTGATACCATTTCTGAGAAGAAGCTTACACAAAATTTACAAGTAAACAAAAGGTAGAGCAGACCTTGTGTAGAAGCACTGATTTCCAAAGGCTTCAGTAGCTCCATCTAGGCCATCAAGCCAGGCAGTCCAAGGTTCAAACCCTAGCTTTTTTTTTTTTTTTAACCTAATAAGGGTATATCTGAAACCGGGTCCTTTGATTTCTTTATTTAAAAAAATGGATTCATTGCTAATGATGGTGGGTACACATGATGAAATACAAATATAATCTGTGTACACGCCTTATAAGGTATTCACTAAAGAGCAGTCATTATTAGTGAATTTGAAGTACAGACCTTTGTGCAGTGAGAAAGTGTTGGCATTAGTTTAAAAAAAACTTTTATTTATGTTTCTCATATGTTTTTCTCCCTACTCCACCCCAATCCCTTCCAACACCCCAACACAAGGAAGGAAAGAGAAAGGGTTAGCGGGAGAGGGGGCACAGTTCTTTCTTAGCTACTTCCTGCTGGTTAGGGTTGGTGAGTTCCTTGGAGCCAGTCCAATCCTCATTTCAGTAGATCTCCAACTTCTTGTTTCACAACAGCAACTAGGGGCAGCAAGCAGGAAGCAGGAGCAGCATTGTTCTTTCTCTTCACTCCACTCTCTGGGCTCTGGCATTTATTCTCTCTTCAGAGTCCTCAGATTCAAACCATCTGCAGCTGGCAAAGAGCTCTTCTTAGAGCCCGCATGAGGCAAATAGTCTGCTGCTGTGGACCTTCTGAATTAGTCCCACATCCCACGCCTGGGAACAAAACAAAAACATGTTTATATCCACAACAAGGGAGAAAGCTTCTAGAGGGATAATGGAATTTGGAATGTTGACAATGGTGCTATGAGGGAGAATGCCCTTGCTGAGTGTTGCAGACGTGGACACATGCCCCTGTGCTAGGTGTGATTAAGCGCAGCCATCATGGCACCATGGCTTCTTCGTTCATTCTTTTCTCGTTGCAGTGGAGGCTCTGGTGATGTTTATTTATATATATATATATATATATATATATATATATATATATATATATATATATATAATTTTCATGGCATTTTACAACTTCACCTTACTTGATACTTTGCCATCCCTTCTTGATGTTGTTTTTCTCATCTGTATCCCTCCCTTCTGATTTTTCTTTTGCGTACATTATGTCCTCATTAGAATTTATCAAATTCTTTTTTATTCAGAAACTTCTGATTGCAAATTCTATTTAATCAAAATGCTGATTGTCTTCCTTAAGTCAGTGTGTTGAGAAAAACAGTAGATGGACAGTTGCAAATCTTTGTTCCCTGGACTGTGGTTCAGTATGCAAACCCTAGAACTCCTTAAGGTTTTATTGGGAGATACAAGAGCTCCTTAACCTGGCATGCTCTCAATGCCTCTAGCACAACAGAAAAGGAGCAGGATTTGTGTCCCAGCATGGGAACAAGTGCACCAAATATAGACTCTTAGCAAGTCATTTAATCTCACTAAATTCAGCATATTAGTCAGCCTCTGTGTCCATGAGTCTATAAGGATAATATTTAAGCAACAATCGTATAGTAGTAGCATCTAGTCTCACATCTAAGACTAACCTATTTGTCGTTCATCTTCCAGCAGTAGTCTGGGACATGGCTGTTGGCTTCCAGATAAGGAACCCCAGAGATCAAAGATTCCATTTTTCTTGGGAATGGCTTAGAGTTCTTTAGAGAGAGGCCCATGTGCTAGTGGAGGCTAGTCTCACTGGGGGAGATAGAAATGAGTTTTCCACTGGGTGTTACAGTTAAAATGAGATTGCTGTTACTATAGCCACTGTAAAGCCACTGTATTAATGGCAGGGATACAGGCAAAAGCCCATGATTGGTCAGCTTGCAGCCAAAACACAGGCCTGGTGAGGCTCAGGCCCAGTAGGCCAGAAGGCAGGTCTAGTGAGACGAAAGCCCAGTAAAGTCTTTATCAGCAGTCAACACCAAACTCATGGTGGCGTCAGTGGGGCAGGCTTCAGCCAGACATCAAAGCCCTAAGGAGTTCAGTGGTGAATTTCCAGGGAGGAGGAGAGTCCTTCCTTCCTCAGAATAAATGATGAACTTCAAGTGGCCATGGTGGAGAAGTGAAGTAAGAGATATTTATTTTGTGAATCAAGGACTTATAACCCTTTTGCTGTGTGTGTGTGTGTGGGGGGGTTCTGAGGGAGAATGTGTTTGATTTACTGGGGCTAGGGATGCTAGGGATACTTGAATTGTATGTAGTGGTACAATATGGCATTTACATGCAGTAGCACAGTCTATCACAAGAAGGAGAACAGAGCTCTTAATTATCCTATGGGTGGAGGGAAGAGTCTCCAGGTACAGTTAAAGACCATTGGTTGAAAGCCAAGACACAAAGACATCTTGCTAGCATAGGGTAGGTATCTCCAGGAATGCCCAGGTGCTTGCTGAGCAGGTTTCTATTCAGAAAAGAGTCAGGCCTGTGGTCTTCCTTTAGAGCTATGTGATTCTTCTGGGAGGTTTTAGGGTTCAGAGAGAGAGGACATCCCTCTGAGAAAAGGAGTTCATCATTTTATGGCCCAGCTCAGAGGCTATCCAGAAACACCTTCAACCTTACCAGAAGAGTCCCACACCTATTAACTGTGGGCATTCATCGATTCATTTAGAACAGGATTAGAGATTTAATTTTTTATTTTACTTTTAATTGTGTGCTTATGTGTGTGTGTGTTTGTATGGTTTTGTGCACCTGAGTGCAACAACCGTGGAAGTCAGAAAATGGTTGTAATAAACTGGAGCTAGAGTTACGGGCAGATGTAAGCCACCTGATGTGTCTACGGAAGCCAAAACTTGGGTACTCTGAAAGAGCACATTGTGCTCTTCAGTGCTGGCCCACCTCTATAGTTCCTAAAGGAAGATTTCTATATTTGCAACATAAGTTATATATTTACCATTAACAAAAAAATATATATCATTAAGGTCCCTCCTAGGTGCACAAGGTTGTAGTTTTAGGACTATCAAGCAGCAATCATGAAGGGGTAGCTGGTACATGAGAATCATTGGGAAAGAACAGGCGCCTTATCAGCATTCTCTACATGGAGGCACGAAGAAGTAACTCCAGAGGACGATCGTTGGGTAAACACAGTATACCATGGCCTCAAAGGAATATTGCTTAACACCTAAGTTGCCAAACTGATGAAACATCAGTTGCTAAACTGATGAAGAAGGAATAGACAAGCCGCTGAGAGAAATAGAAAGCCACAGCTGAATAGCACCTTGTACAGTACGACGAAGGACTGACCTTGCCCTGAAGCTGGGAGATGGAAAAGGTTCAGATGTAAAAACCTCCTGCAGAGGCTTCATGCTTCCTTCCTTCTCTCTTTAACCCACCCTTCTGCCATCACCACCACAGGCGTTTCTAAACTCAAGTACGACACAAAAGTTTTCTTTCTAACTTTTTGCATGATAAAATCTAGAACCCCAGGTTTATGAGCTCCCCACCATATGCATGCTCTATGCTGGCCTTATAGCCTCATGCACACCTTCTCTTTCTCAGGATCAAAATACTCTGAATTTCTTCATGGCTGAGTTGTGTTTGCACATGCTGTTCCTCTACTAGTAATATCCTCACACAACTTTCTCCTTGAACATTTTTTTTTTTTAAATTTCAGGCTCAGTTCAGTAATTATCTTCATGGTTCAAAACTGTGTTTATGATTATATAGGACTGTGTCTCTGTGTATATGCATGCACATATGTGGCTACAAATGGTGACGAGAAGAGGGCATCAGATCCCCTAGAGCAAGAGAACAGGCAATTGTGAGCCACCATGCGGGTGCCAGGAAACAAACTCACTTCCTCTTCATTAGCAGCAGACATTCTCATTCGCTGAGTCATCTCAGAAGCTGTCCACAGGCTTTTCAATGATGACATTTACATGTATGATTTTTATCTTCTCGGGATGAGAATTTTTGTAGTACAACTATATGTGTCGAGACTATTTTGTGGAATTTACTTATAGTTAACTAAAGTGACCCCAAACATGGAACTTTGTGGCCATTGAGAGAGAGGAAGAAGAAAAGGAAAAAAGAAAGAAAAAGAAAGGCTGAGACTCTTTAGAATTTAAATAGATGGACCTAAGAAGGAACAAATTGAAATTCAGCAAAATCTTAAACCTTGGATAAAACAAATGCAAGTAGCTTTACTAATGAAATTATTTGTGCATGAATAGTGAATGTCTATTTTATATGTCAGGTACTATGGATACAAAGCAAACAAAGCTGCCTTAATATCTCCCATCAATAAAATGCCAGCATCCCTGAAGTGTGTTGAGCAAGGGGAAAGGTGGAATAGAAGGAAGTCTTCCAAATTAAGCAGAGGATTTTGTTTATTTTACAAATGCAGTAGAAAGCCTTAGTAAGTTTTCAGCAAGGTGATGAAACGGTCTGACTTAAGTTCTGAAGAGGCCACTGTGGGTCTTCTATGGAAAGGAGAGAAGAATATGGGCTAGAAATCTAATGCACCAGATTGAGTAATAAATGGAAGTCAGAGTCACTGCTTGTGTTATTAAGACAGACTTATGAACCCCATCTCTGGGAGTAATGATTCTATAGATCTAGGGGTAATATGAATTTGGGGCAGAATTTACACATTTCATGAGTTTTTAGGTGTTGCTGTGCTGCCAATCTTGAGACTGCACTCTGAGCATCACTGATTTCTCTTGGAAGGTATCGACAAAGTTGATACAAAGAATAGCCACTAATGATGCAATCTGGAGGGTAGGCTGTGAGGTGTGATGTGTCAGTTCAAGAAAGTATTAGGACAAACCCAGGACTGTGATACCCAAATGAGATTAAACGGTAGGACCTTCTCAAAAAGGGTATTTTTCATCTCCTGAAACCTAGATAATACTGAAAAGGAGAGGAACACAAAGAGAAGATCTTCTGCACTGGAGACCATACAGTGCCTGTCTCTTGACACTGAAGGGAACATGCTTTATCTCTCTCTCTCTCTCTCTCTCTCTCTCTCTCTCACACACACACACACACACACACACACACTCTCTCTCTCTCTCTCTCTCTGTCTGCCTATCTGCCTGTCCATCTGTCTGTCTATCACTTGTTCTACTGAGCAGTCTTGGCTGTCCTGGAACTCACTCTGTATAGCAGAGTGGTCTTGAACTCACAGAGATCTGCCTTCCTAGGTTTCCTGAGTATTAAAGGCATGTGCCATCACCTGGCCTCGTTTTACATTTTAACCTAGAAGGTATCCTAGGTTCAAGAGACAACACGTAGGGTTTGGAAGCCTATAAGTGGCTGAATACAAGAAGGTCCTGGGCACAGGGGTCTTTTCTGAGACTGATACTCCAAACAAGGCATGCATGGAGATAACCTAGAACCCTGCTCAGATGTAGCCCATGGCAACTCAGTGTCCAAATGGGTTCTCTAGTAAGGGGAACAGGGACTGTCTCTGACATGAACTCAGTGGTTGGCTCTTTGATCACCTTCTCCTGAGGGGAGAGCAGCCTTCCTTACCAGGCCACAGACGAAGACAATGCAGCCAGTTCTGATGAGACCTGAGAGGTCAGATAGAAGGGGAGGAGGAACACCCCTATCAGAGGACTGGGGAAGGGGCATGGGAGGAGATGAGGGAGGAAGGGTGAGATTGGGAGGGAATAAAAGAGGGGACTACAGCTGGAATACAAAATGAATAAATTGTAATTAATAAAAAATAAATTAATTAAAAAAGT
>NW_026592510.1:11064679-11072179 GCF_907164565.1 Psammomys obesus | reverse complement strand
GCTAGATTAGAACCCATATATGTGTGTATATATATATGCACACACATATACATATATATATATAATGTTACACCTCATCAATTACAGTAATTCCATAGTTTACGATGAGTCTGTTATGTAGATGTTTATAGCATTCTTATGAACTCCCAGGCTTACTAGCCTATGCAGATCTCATTGCATGTTACTTTGATTCTAAGAGAATGCCTCCTGACCATTTTAGTGAAGACCCAAGAGCCGCAGCTATGAAGGTCTGTGCATATTTTTCTCCTAATTAAATGCTGCATCAAGGGGAAGTTAATATGACCTGCAGAGGACAGGAGCTCCACAAGGACCAAATATATCTGGGCACAGGGGTCTTTTATGAGACTGTTTCTCCAAACAAGGACAATGTATGGATGCAACCTAGAGCCCCTGCTCAGATGTAGCCCTTGGTAGCTCAGTATCCAAGTGGGTACCCTAATAAGGGAAACAGGGACTGTTTCTGACATGAACTCAATGGTGGGCTCTTTGAACCCCTCCCCAAGGGAGGAGCAGCCCTGCTAGGCCACAGAGGAGGACTTTGCAACCAGTCCTGAAGATACCTGATAAACCAGTATCAGATGAAAGGAGAGAAGGTTCTCCCCTATCAGTGGACTTGGGAAGGGGCAGGGAGAAAATGAGGGAAGGAGAGTGGGATTGGGAGGGAAAGAGGAAGCAGGATACAGCAGGGATACAAAGTTAACAAACTGTAACTAATATTAAAAAAATAAAAATTAAAAAATACTGCATGGACAAAGTCTGTTTTCCTCTGTCTTAAGCTTTATAGTGATGCATAGTTTCTACATTGAAATGTAATTTTTAATGCTTCATATTTTGGGAGAAGGCCTGGGAGATGAGTCAGTTTGTAATGTTTATCGGTAAGCTCGAGGACCAGAGTTCAAATCTCCAGCACCTACATTAAAAGCTGATCACAGAGGCGTCTGTAAATGGGAATGGGAGGGTTAGAGAGTGGAGACAAATAAATCCTTGGAGCTCGATGGCAGCCAGTCGAGCTAAACTGATGAGCTCCGGGTTCAGTGAGAGACTCTGAAAAAGTAAGGTGGCCGTGCTCCAACAAATAACTTCTCACCTGTGCTCACGCAAGCAACTGCAAATGAACTCAGTAGGTCACACAGAAAAAGAAGACATTTTTAAAGTCAGAGGAAGGCTTGTTGAAAAGGGGAAGGAACTGAGTGGTAGATGGAGGAGGATGGCAGAAGGGGATGGGAAAATTATTAAAATTAATTATGTGCATGTATGAAACTCTCAAAGAAGAAAAATGGAAAAAAAAATCAAGTGGACCATGACTAATGAAGACATCTGACCGTTCGCTGGCCTCTGCACACAGTTACACACACATATTCAAACATATATGTGCCCACACGTACTGCATACACACATACAAATTGTTGGTTTTTTTGGACAAAATAAAAAAAGACCTAGTAGACTTTCAGGGTAAGTCAAGATGAGGATTTGGCCCCAAACAGTCATATTTTTATTGACAATTAAGGTGGATTTAACATCCATGGCCATGCCTCTCTGGCCGTAGTGAAGTTACTTTCATTTGGAAAGAGCTTTGAATGGTAGAACCTAATTAAGTAAGGAGGAAATACTTTCATTTCCACCACTGTGTTATTCATTGTATTTACTGAATCTCGCTTGTATTCTAGCATGCTCTAGAAGTGCAGTAATTGTTTGCCGAATTAGTGATTGTCAGTAAGAATCAAGACAGCAAGGAAAAAGGTGCGGATGAAAAAGGAGTGCCTGTCTTTACGGCAGCAATCACACTGAATTTTGTCATACAAACAACAGTAACTAAGCGTTGAATGTCTCCAGAGGTTAAATTCAGGACACAAGAACATGTCATTACAATGGACCTCGTACAACCTCTGCCCAGCCTGAGGGTGCTTCGGCTGCCTGAAGCCTTCAGTGAATTCTAAAACATATTGTTGTTTTTCAATTAAGCAGTTAGGTTAGTTCCTGGGTTAATAATATTAATGACATTCTGAGTCTTGATTTTTTCCCCATTTTTAATCAGAAGTGGAGGCATATCTTTTTAATAGTTTTAATGATTTCCAAATTTAGAAATGTTTATGAAATCAAATAGTCTGCATTTTAGATGGGGGTTTCTGAGATCTGTTTCAGTGTTTTTTTTTTTTTCTGTTTAAAAAAACACATTCGTTTTCAATAGAATAACAAATGCATGCAAGATTTACATGTCCTTGTAGGATTTCTATTCATCTACTCTTACAAAAAATAAGATAGCTTGTATGTCTTATTCTATTAACCTTTTCTAAGAAGCCTTCAGCTCTCAGTAGAATCTAGACTATTGTTAACTCACAAATCAACAGTGTGATTATAAAGCTTCTTGAAGCCAATCAGCAGAATGCATTAAGTGACTAGCAAGCTTACTCAGTGTTTCCAGCCTAATGTGGCACAATTTAGATTGCAATAATTGGTGCCCAGTGAAGAAATGTATGTGTCAAATCAATAAACCTACTCTTCTACATTGATAACAGAACTTGGCTGTTAAAAGTCATTGATTACCTTAAGCATAGCTATTAAAAGGAAGAAGCCCATAGGCTGACTGGAATGTTTTACTCTGATAAAAAGTAGCGTTGCTAAGTTTCTAAGCATGGGTCAATGTGTGGAAGACTACATGAGTCATTGCTAGAGGCACGACGCCTTAGCCTTGTGAATGTGCTCAGCCATTTATTTGGTTTTGCAGAAAACATAACTGGGGGGTATTTGACATCTAAGAATATTGTGCTAGAATCAGGATTTCCACAGTCTTGGCATTGATGTCTAACCCTTTCTATATTCCCTGCTGTTTAAGAGGACTTCCCTTAGCTTTCTCTACTTGGAGAGATAGAACTTCATAAGGCAAGGACTTAAAGTGAAGCTGAAACTTGACTCTAGGTTATATAAGCACAGACCAGAGAAATGACTCCCGGATAGTTTTATAGACAGATGACTGCTGGAGTTTGGCCAACATTGTGCATCTGAACTGGGTTCTCTGTGACCAGCCAAACAGGGCATCTTGATGACATATTACTTTGGGGTACTACAATCTATTTATACTCTGTTCCAACAGATTTTAGGGTAATTATGAATTCCCTTTTTGTCAGTTCACAGTTATCCAGTAAACAGCCGTCATTTTGCATGTAGAAAAACTGTTAGACCTTTGCCATCCTTGGCTGTTGGTAGTTACAGGGTCTATAGCACCCAGGGGCCACTGCAATTCCTTCAGTGGGAGACTCTCCAGTGAGAGAGATAATTAAATCGGAAAGGAGAGCAGGACTTATTACTAGAGTAATTGCTCTCAACGACATGATTTATGTTGATGCTACAAACTGATGCTGGTCAAAATTCCCTTGAACTATTGGTAAGATTTCCAGAAAGTAGATCCTCAAATGGAGTTTAGCTTTAGCGTGGGTGGGGGTGTTTCTCAGGATAAAGAGGAGTGAGAAGATGGAGGAGTGAGCTGGCAGTACACGTTTTCAAAGGACTGTCCTAGAAACTTGAGATCCAACTCTTTGGGGACTTCGGATAGGCTGAGATAACCAGTCATTATAATCTCCCCCAAAGTCACTAAATAAGGGTTTCCCCTGGGATGGAGTGTGGCTTTAAATAAGGCACGTGTCTGCAGCATGGGTGACCCTCGAAGGGACAGAGAATATGATGGGTCAGCAAGTCCTTTCTTGGGACATAAATCTAGAACGCTTATCCCACAGCTGCACAGCTCCTTGGTGGCCACATTTTTGTCACCTACATCACAATCTTGAGCATAACTATGATCTTTGTTAATAAAACTGCTACGATAACGTGAAAACCTACCCCAGCCATACCGGGCGAACTGATCAGCCTTGCTGTTGAGACCCCTAGCGATCTCCCCGTGCAGATTCTGATGAGGTACCTCGGCACACAGAACTGAGGGAGACATGCACCCATTTCCTGGTACACTCTGATCTTCTCAACCATGGACTAGGACTGGTTTTTTTTGTTTGTTTGTTTTTTTAATATTAGGAAGGATATGTTGTGAAACCGGCTCTCCATGAGTCTGTTGACTTTAACAGAGATTTGTGTAAAACAGTTTACAAGACGCAGGTATACTGTCTCTGTGTGAGAAACTTAAACCCAGCCAAATGTCTCCTACTGAACAAACATGCTTAGGCTTCCTTCTCTACATCCTGAACTAACAATGTAGAAAATACATATATTTTCCTCTGTCACAAATTATTAATATGTATTTGGAACACAAGAAGAAAATTATTATTATAATTATTATTATAATTATTACTATTAAAATTATTATTATTATTAAATGCATTATTTTCAGAGTCATTTTTATTTTTCCTTATGTGCACGTATATGAATATATATACAGGTGGAGGCATGTCTTTTTAAATAGTTTAATGAAGGGCAGAAGAGGACATGGGATACCCTAGAGCTAGGGTTCTAGTCAGGTATGAACTGCCAGACTTGAATTCTGGGACTGGAACTAGGTCCTCTGGAAGAGTGCACATGTTCTTAACCACTGATTGTCTATCTCCCCAGTCCCCAAAGCCTGAGGATTCTTCATCAGAAAAGAATATGAGATATATTGAAGGATTGAGAATGTTCTTCTTGGGTCTTTTTATGCCCTTCCTTTTCCATTTCTCTAGCATATAACCTCTCTATTCCTCACTCTTTCCTGATCAAATCTGCAGTGATCATAGGATAGGTACTTATCCTGTTTGTCATTCTCAATGGGATTTAAGCGTCCTCCCTAGGGTCCTCCTTAGTGTTTAGCTTCTTTAGGTCTGTAGATGGCTCTTCATTATTACACGGCTGATAATCCATTTATGAGTGTCATGCCTGTCTTTCTATTTCTCAGTTACCTAACTCAGGATGATCTTTTCTAGTTCCCACTATTTGCCTGAAAATTTCATGATTTCCCTGTTTTTAATTGCGGAGCAGTATTCCATTGTGTAAATGTACCACAACTTCTGTATCCATTCCTCCATTGAGGAACATCTAGGTTATTTCCATATTCTGGCTATTACAAATAAAGCTGCTATGAACATAGTTGAGCAAATGTCCTTATTGAATGGTGGGGCATTTTTTGGTATATGCCCAGGAGTGGTATAGCTGAATCTTGAGGTAGTGCTATTCCTAATTGTCTGAGAAAGCGCCAGATTGATTTCCAAAGTGATTGTACAAGTTTACACTCCCACCAGCAATGGAGGAGGGTTCCCCTTTCTCCACATTCTCTCCAGTATGGGTTGTCACTTGAAGTTTTTTTCCTTAGCCATTGTAATCTGTGTAAGATGGAATCTCAGAGTTGTTTTGATTTGTATTTCTCTAGTTGAACATTTCTTTAAGTGTTTCTCTGCCATTTGATATTCCTCCATTGAGAATTCTCTGCTTAGCTCTATACCCCACTTTTCAATTGGATTATTTGGTTTGCTTGTGTCTAATTTCTTGAGTTCTTTATATATTCTGGATCTTAGCCCTGTGTCAGATAGAGGCAAGAGTAAACAAGGAGCCAAATGAGTAAGAGCCTGGAATGTATTGGCAGAATAGACAGACAAAGAACCAAGGATTTGCTAGATATTGCTAATTCATAAAGTACAAAAAGATTCTATCTGCATTGATTCCATTATTTTTAACAATCTGTATTTTACTGGTCTCAGGATAAGGAAATTGGGTCTATAGGTGAGCGGATATATAGGAAGAAAAGCAACCAGTAAGAAAATATCCCAAAGCATTTATCTCCCCCACAACATTCTGTATGGCACAGTTGGAGGTTAAGTCAAGTGGAGAGGGTTGTTATTATTACTTAAAGTCATAGAAATAAACATGAGTGGGCAGGAAAATGGTCAGTAAGATAAATATAAACATACAATTCCATATGTTATAAATCACTGTTACACTTCAGACTTTAATTCATGTGGTGCCTGTTTTGATATATGAGATAAAGATGTATATAATTTAATTTTTTAACATTGGGCAGTTAACTATCCCAGCATAATTTGTTGAATTTATTGAATACATTTTCTATTCTTGATGTTTTTATTTGCCATTAACATCTTTGACAAAACTTCTTTTTAGAGCCAGGCTTGACACTGGTTTGGCCAAATCAGATCACAAAATCACCCTAAACTAGATAGATCAGTCCACTAGGCCATCCCAGCTTCAAAGTGTAATAAAACATATTTTATCCTTGATGAGAAGAAATGTAAAGGCCCATTAGAAGGTGTGGGCCTGAGAAAGGGTGGTAGTTGTAATCCTGTGTATTTTTGAAATCCATCACAGTCACATTTGTAGTCTTAAATCAGAGTTTTCCTTTTTCTTGTCCTGTGAGAATTTTGTATAATGTATTTTTTTCATAGTCACCTCCTTCCTGTCACCTCTCCCAGATCCACACCTATCTTTCTGCCCACCCAACTTTGTATCCTTATTTTTGCCCCTTAGGCCCATCAAGTACAATTCCTGTTGCCTATAAGCTCCTAGATATAAGGACTTCCCCTGCAGCATGCTCAGCTCACCAGAAGCCACCCACATTCATAAGGAAAACAGAGTCTTCTCCACCTAGCATCTCTTGGTTGCCAGTAGCTTCTCAGCTAGGGTGGCACTTGATGCCCACCTTGACACTGGGACTTTGTCTGGCTTGAGCTTGCACAGGTCTTGTGCATGCTTTCACAACTTCTGTGAGTTTATATATGTAGCTGCCTCACTGTGTCCAGAAAACACCTGTTTCCTTACAGGCATCCGCTGACTGTGGCTCCTCCGACCATCCCATCCAGTTTTTCTCAATGATCCCCTAGCTTTGGGAGAAGAAGGTGAGAAACAGATGTCTCAATTTGGCTTGAGCATCCTATAGTCTATTATTCTCTGCCCCTTGACCAGCTGTGAGTCTCTGTTAATCACAAGAGATTTTAAAATATCTAAATATGTGGACTCTTGTAATTTTTTACCTTTTTATAATAATTCATAATTTATTGTTTTAATAATGCTTACAATTCAGGTGCATGGCTGTCTTCCCCACTATAAATGTTTCCCGAGTCCCAAAACACCAATAGTGTAACCTTTTCTCACCTAAGAACCTCCTTCCTGGATCCTTTATATGGATAAATTTTGTGGCATGTAGAGACTTAGGTGCATTTATCATTTAAATAATAACAATTGGATTGGCTCCTATTGTTACAATTACTTACCTGGAGAAGTTGTATCCTATCACCTAGCCTGCTCCACCGCAGCCCTCTGCTGTGCCCAGTTAGACCCTGGCTGAGGAAAACATCTGTGGCTGGCATGATAATGATAGCAGAGATGATTGCACAGCTCCTCAAAAGGGTTTGTGCATGTGTCTGCAGGTGTGCCTACTGCTACAAAAGGAATGAACTAAAATGTGATGGACTGGTGAGAGAGATTGCCGTGCCCTCTCCATTATCCACAGAGGAGATATATATATATATATATATATATATATATATATATATA
>NW_026592510.1:11044849-11064579 GCF_907164565.1 Psammomys obesus | reverse complement strand
TTTTTTTTTTTTTTTCATTTTTCCTTGCCGGATATGAGGTTGCATGGAGATGGAACAAAAGCAAATTCTTAAGGGCCAAAGAAACCCGATGAAGAATGCAGACTCGTTACGGCAACACATTCCAAATTCCGATACATTTACATTGAGCAAGTCAGTATTTTGGATTATCTCTTTGTTTCTGTGGATAACTGAGAGTTTTTCTGCTCCTGCTACGAATCCCTCATCTCTAAGACATTTATATTTATATTCACCTAAAAAGAGAGCCACCACAACTGAGGGATACCAAAAATCAGGCTTCTCTATTGCTTTCTTTTCAGACTTCTAGGTCCCCTTACTTGGCCACATGTGACAATGTGTCCCAGAAAATTGGAAAACTGTTCACTTTAATTGGTTCAAAAATGGAGGATTTAATGCCTATGCTGAGTTTGGGGATGAAACTAACATTTTACAAAGCCCAGCCCAGCAGCAGCCATCCTCTGGGATTTGAGAGGTAGAACAGCAGCAGGTCGTTCTGGAATTTAGGGCTTTATTACAAAGAAGTGCTAACTCTTCTGGTTCTGCTTATAAATGGAATAAAGGGGGAATGTGGATCACCCATGAGCGCTTTAACCTTGTGTGCGCTCAATATCCTTATGAAATGCAATATCTTATGATCCTTTAAATAACAAATGACCTTATTCCCTTTTATGGGGTCATTAAGGCCTCTCGCAGTCCAGGTATAAATCCCGGCCACTACTGTGCATCTTAATTTACTATTCATATGTGAGTCTCTTTGGTTCCCAATTACTATACAACAGGAACTGTCTCATCAAATTATCCCCATTGGAATGTGTCTGTTAAAGACCCCGCAGTTTACATCTTAAGGCCCTAATTAAAGTCACAATACTTGATAAACCTTGAACAACTAGTAATTGGAAACTAACAATTAGTTGCAACACCCTTAGTTGAGATCAGCTCTGCTGTTGGCTATACAACTAGGCAGTGGGAAATTAGTATAACAGAGATGGCCCAGATGTCTATATAAAGACTTTTAGTTAGAAATATTTGAATGCCAAGTTCTTTTCATTACTTTGGCTGAAATCCAGGAGTGGCTAACGCTCGCATTTGGCATCTGGGCCATCTCTGTTATACTAATTTCCCACTGCCTAGTTGTATAGCCAACAGCAGAGCTGATCTCAACTAAGGGTGTTGCAACTAATTGTTAGTTTCCAATTACTAGTTGTTCAAGGTTTATCAAGTATTGTGACTTTAATTAGGGCCTTAAGATGTAAACTGCGGGGTCTTTAACAGACACATTCCAATGGGGATAATTTGATGAGACAGTTCCTGTTGTATAGTAATTGGGAACCAAAGAGACTCACATATGAATAGTAAATTAAGATGCACAGTAGTGGCCGGGATTTATACCTGGACTGCGAGAGGCCTTAATGACCCCATAAAAGGGAATAAGGTCATTTGTTATTTAAAGGATCATAAGATATTGCATTTCATAAGGATATTGAGCGCACACAAGGTTAAAGCGCTCATGGGTGATCCACATTCCCCCTTTATTCCATTTATAAGCAGAACCAGAAGAGTTAGCACTTCTTTGTAATAAAGCCCTAAATTCCAGAACGACCTGCTGCTGTTCTACCTCTCAAATCCCAGAGGATGGCTGCTGCTGGGCTGGGCTTTGTAAAATGTTAGTTTCATCCCCAAACTCAGCATAGGCATTAAATCCTCCATTTTTGAACCAATTAAAGTGAACAGTTTTCCAATTTTCTGGGACACATTGTCACATGTGGCCAAGTAAGGGGACCTAGAAGTCTGAAAAGAAAGCAATAGAGAAGCCTGATTTTTGGTATCCCTCAGTTGTGGTGGCTCTCTTTTTAGGTGAATATAAATATAAATGTCTTAGAGATGAGGGATTCGTAGCAGGAGCAGAAAAACTCTCAGTTATCCACAGAAACAAAGAGATAATCCAAAATACTGACTTGCTCAATGTAAATGTATCGGAATTTGGAATGTGTTGCCGTAACGAGTCTGCATTCTTCATCGGGTTTCTTTGGCCCTTAAGAATTTGCTTTTGTTCCATCTCCATGCAACCTCATATCCGGCAAGGAAAAATGAAAAAAAAAAAAAAATATATATATATATATATATATATATATATATATATATATATATATATATATATATATATATATTTTTTTTTTTTTTTCATTTTTCCTTGCCGGATATGAGGTTGCATGGAGATGGAACAAAAGCAAATTCTTAAGGGCCAAAGAAACCCGATGAAGAATGCAGACTCGTTACGGCAACACATTCCAAATTCCGATACATTTACATTGAGCAAGTCAGTATTTTGGATTATCTCTTTGTTTCTGTGGATAACTGAGAGTTTTTCTGCTCCTGCTACGAATCCCTCATCTCTAAGACATTTATATTTATATTCACCTAAAAAGAGAGCCACCACAACTGAGGGATACCAAAAATCAGGCTTCTCTATTGCTTTCTTTTCAGACTTCTAGGTCCCCTTACTTGGCCACATGTGACAATGTGTCCCAGAAAATTGGAAAACTGTTCACTTTAATTGGTTCAAAAATGGAGGATTTAATGCCTATGCTGAGTTTGGGGATGAAACTAACATTTTACAAAGCCCAGCCCAGCAGCAGCCATCCTCTGGGATTTGAGAGGTAGAACAGCAGCAGGTCGTTCTGGAATTTAGGGCTTTATTACAAAGAAGTGCTAACTCTTCTGGTTCTGCTTATAAATGGAATAAAGGGGGAATGTGGATCACCCATGAGCGCTTTAACCTTGTGTGCGCTCAATATCCTTATGAAATGCAATATCTTATGATCCTTTAAATAACAAATGACCTTATTCCCTTTTATGGGGTCATTAAGGCCTCTCGCAGTCCAGGTATAAATCCCGGCCACTACTGTGCATCTTAATTTACTATTCATATGTGAGTCTCTTTGGTTCCCAATTACTATACAACAGGAACTGTCTCATCAAATTATCCCCATTGGAATGTGTCTGTTAAAGACCCCGCAGTTTACATCTTAAGGCCCTAATTAAAGTCACAATACTTGATAAACCTTGAACAACTAGTAATTGGAAACTAACAATTAGTTGCAACACCCTTAGTTGAGATCAGCTCTGCTGTTGGCTATACAACTAGGCAGTGGGAAATTAGTATAACAGAGATGGCCCAGATGCCAAATGCGAGCGTTAGCCACTCCTGGATTTCAGCCAAAGTAATGAAAAGAACTTGGCATTCAAATATTTCTAACTAAAAGTCTTTATATAGACATCTGGGCCATGGAATAGATCAGTCTGATATTCCTGTGGCTTTTCAGCCTTTTGCATGCTCATTACTGTTTTCATCATCCTGCTTCTGTGCATCTGCAGAGATGGTGCTTCAAGACCACCTCTTTGAGCTACTTTTCCTCTCAAAAGCCGCCGGCTTGCTTGCTTTCTTAACAAAGCATGGGTCACATTGTTCTGCTACACTCTATACGTATCGTGCCTCTCGGTGTCCCTTATTGTCTACATCTTCACAACTCTGGAGGCTTAGAGGTGGTAGGAAGCCAGGGTACTGATTGGAGAATACAAGAGAATGAGGCAGAAACTGGAAGGATGACAGCCGCTGGGCCATGCCTCCCAATTAGCTACTGCTTCATTCTGTCTGGCACCTGAAAAGAGTATATCCAAGTTCTCTGTCTTGGAGACTTGCTTAACAGTATTTAAAAAAGAGAGAGAAACTAGAAATGTGTTAACAGCACTTTACAATGGGCGTGAGGAGAAGAAACCTCCCTAGGTTGACCTTCTGTTTCATTGGTCAGCATCCCATCCCTTTCCCTTATTCCCATTTCATTGAATAGCTAATGGAATGGGATACTGCTCAGAGGATCTTCAGCAGACTTGATGGAGCATGCCAAATGCCTGCTCTCTAATCCGCTTACCTCATGATTTTCCAGGAGTTCTTGGCAGAGGGAGAAGTGTGATGTTTAAGCAGTCTTTCCTGAAAGTGTGGCTTCAGTTTCTGTGGCACAAGCAGCTTCGGGTGGTTTTATAATCTTAATCCTTCTCTTTTTCACCCTTTGCAAGAGGGTCCAGATGGTCATTCCAAAGTATTCCAGGAAACCGATCACACAAAGCAACAATGGGAGAGTTTAAACTGGCACCCTGTGCTGTTTTCATAAAGAGAACGTATACATCTTAAATAGTTTTAGAATTTTGTCACAAAATAAATAGACATTCTCAACACTTTCACTCTTCTACAAACTTAACCAAATTTGTTTTTATACCAGCATTAAAGTTTAATTCATTCTATGGCAGCTTCTGGGACCTCCTCCAAGTCAATGTTGATGCACCTGGTTATACAGCAAATATATTTCTCACTCTGTCCCACTGTGTATCAAACTCAGAGGAGAACTGAGTTGCTTACCCAATGCCATTTCAAACCAGACCGGTACTCTCTTTATAGAGTATACGCAAATTCCCTGTTCAAATACAATTTCAAAAGCCATTATCAGCATGTACTCAGAAGATTATTCTTAACTGGTTTGGAGAAGTTTATTTATATCGTAAATCTAACTACTGTTCGATTGAATTATTTCAAATGTCTCCAAATTAATAATCAAGACTCTACTGTAATTTACTGCCAATCAGAGTTTAACACTGCGGTTGGGGAAACTAGTGACTAAACCAAAAGCTTATAGAAGATGCTTTCCCCAGGAATCCACAGTTCTCGGCCTTGCTCTAGCTTCTGTCTTCCTTAGGATGCCTTCTGAGCCCATAAATAAAGGGTAGCTCTCAGCTGCTGAAACCCAGTCCCACCTTAAGAATGTTCATGGTAGCCATGGCATCATTCTTGAAATCCCAGAAGCTCTCAGCAGCATAGTAATAATCACACAGCTGAATAGTAAGTTAAGGTAACAGTGTAGAGATCGCCCAAACAAAGGTATTTCAGAAGATATTAAAGAAACCCATTCTTTGTTAGAATAGACAGCTGCATCTCACCAAATGTAGCTCAGAGAGAGAACTATGAGCCAATACTCACTGAATCTTCAAGCCTTAGGCTTAGAGGACTCACAACTCATTTCCAACATGTTCGCTCTTTACGATTGTCATTTAGCCTCTTGGGTAATCATTTGTTGGGACAAGGGGTTCACTGTTTCCAGGCATGGAACACTGTTTTGTTGAACAGTTCAGACAGTTTATGATAAGCCAAGGTTGGCTTCTCAATAACAATTTCCCATTGGTCATGGCTTTTCTCTCCATGGACATTCAGAGGGGAAAATGTTTTTTCTTGATGACAGGCATCTTGGGTGTTCTTACCTTCCCATTCCTAATGTACTATTATATATAGAAATGTTTCTTATTTTAGAAAAATATGAAATAGGAGGAAAAGCAATAATATCCATATTGTTCATCATTTAGTGTGTACACTTGGATTTAATCTTTATACACAAAACATTTAAAGAGAATTAAGCTAACGCCACGCATATTGTTTAAAACTAGCTATTTTAGATAATAAATAGTAAACATATGTTACAGAATATTTCTATTTCCTTCTATAGCATCATTTTAAAAGTTGCATCATATCTTCTGTATCATTAGCCCATACTATGCTTACTCCATCTCTGCCGTAAAGCATTTGTATGTTTTATGTTGACTCTGTGTATGTGTCTTTGTGCTGATGCATTTGCATGGTATGTGTATACATGGCTGCAGGAGCCAGAGACTAACTTAGGTGTCACTCCTCAGGTGACAAATACTCTTTCTTTCTCTCTTTCTTTCTTTCTTTCTTTCTTTCTTTCTTTCTTTCTTTCTTTCTTTCTTTCTTTCTTTCTTTCTTTCTTTCGACACAATTATTCTCTTTCTTGGAACTCCCAAGTAGGCTGGGCTTGCTAGACAGCAGACCCCAGGGATCGGCCTGTCTCTACCTTTCTAGCCCCCAAAAAATCACAAACAGGTGCCACCACACTGAGGTTTTTTGTTTTGTTCTGTTTTGTTTTTTAATGTGGGTTCTGGCGGTTTGAACTTAGGTCCTTGTCCTTGCAATAGAAGCACCCCACTGATTTAATTCATCTCCCTCCCTCAGCATTTAGGTGTTTTCTAATACAAAAATGCAATTTTAATGTATTAGTTTACAAGTCAATATCTGCTGGCTGTCACTCTGGACTCCCACTTCACAAGAGGCTGAGCTAAGAGAAGAGGGCAAGACCAGTCTGCAGGAGACCCTGTCCTGAAGGAGCTCCTATCCCCTATCCCCGTAGTTTAATTTATGGTCTTAGTGCTGTGGGTAACAGGTCATTAGTCCTCTGAACGAGAAGAGGGATAGGGCAGGGTGATGTACATTAGACACGACACAGTTCTTAGGAGTTATGTGAAAAAAAATAACACTCCAGAGGTATACACTCCGTGCTCACACACTTTTAGCATCATGGACTCTTTTAAGTAGTGTTTTTTTTGTTTTTGTTTTTGTTTTTGTTTTGTTTTTTTTTTTAATGATTTCTGAATTCAGTCAATCAACTCTAAGTCACATTTTGCTTCAATTAGATTTTTTTTTTCCCCCTAGATTTCGTTCTGTTTGAGACAGAGTGTCATTATGTAACAAAACGATCTGGAATTCACTCTGTAAAAAAGGCTGTCATCAAATTCAGAGAGATTCACCTCCCTCTGTCTTCAGAGTGCTGAGATTAAGGGTGTGTACTACCAACCTGGTCTTAATTTCTAGTTACTTAATCACTGTTAAAACAAGTTGCATTTAGCAATACATTTTATATATTCTAATCACATATATTAAAGAAATATACATATATGCATGTACATATATATACATGCATACACACAAACATATATATGTTATATATATAATATGTTATATATATATATATAAATATGTTAAATATATATATATATAAAACCAGGACAAAAACAAAAGAAATGAAAATGTCCTTTCAAAAACTACAATAGCTTGAATTGGAGCTGGATGCTTTTCAGAGCTCATTCCATCTTTCTGAGCTAAATAAGATTATTTGATTCTTCCGGCTTATGTTTCAGCAAGTATTACAAGGTGTTCAGAAAGGGGAGTGCTTTCTTTTACACCTGAATTCTTCCGCTGAAAAGCCTTTGACCCCGTGAAAACAGGTTTTAATAGGGTTAATTTAGTTGTTCAAGTGGTCACAGTGACTTCACTCCCAATTATCTTATGGTAGGATGTACTTGTCTCAACCTACACATTGTTTTAATGTAGCTGTGTTTAATAGTATGTGAAGAGAGTGACTATGTTTAGATCTCTTTAACAGAGTAGCACGTGATCTATTCCAGAGCCACCAGCATGGAAAACAAAGAGTTTGTCTCAAAGCATGAAAACAGCCTGAAACCCATGTCCAGGCCTCAGACATAGAGGCAGTTTCCTCTGGAACCTTCCCCCAGTTCTTCCATCAGAAATGGTACAATGGAGATATGAATGAATGCTGGTTCATAAACCTATAGTGTGTTCTGTGACCTTCCAACACAGTAGTCATTAGTCAACCTACCTTGCCTGTGGCCCTGTTCTGCAGGTGAGCAGGACACAGAGTAACAAAGAATTACACACAATACTGAACAAATGGATCCTATTTATTCTCTAAAGATGCATGAAGGTTCACCATATGGGGCCCTCTTCCTCCTTTTTTTTTTCCATCCTGTCTTCTTTTGGCCATATCCATTTTGTTATCTCTGGTATGGTTGGTTAGCTTCTGAAGTAAGCTAGAATCATGTGGCTTTTTAATGCTACTTATCCAGGAAGTTACTTCTGGTCTTCTCCAAGGTACATAATAGACCTCTTGTTTGAAGCCTCAAGGAACTAAATAGTAACAATAAACAATTCTATAGTGATTATTATGCTAGGAGCTTGTCTAAGTGCTTTCTTAATTGCCTCATTTGATCCTTAAAACATACCTATAAGAACAGTGATATCTCATTTGTAAATTAAGACACTGCAGAGCAGACCAATATCCTGCCCAAGATGATGGAATACGAGAAAGACTGTCTCACCTTAGATAGCCTGATGCTGGCATCCACTAAGGTGGACCTTACACCCCTTCTCTGGAACATATGTGCAATCACACCCTAGCTGCTTGAGAAAATACAGTTCCAGGCCTCTTGTCTCACAAGACAGAAGTCATACTCTCAGCATAGGCACAATTAAATCAGAACCACGTGTCTTCCCCCTTTATTAAGATGCCTGCATCCTATGTCATAGCTATTTCTGTGTGCGCCAACCACTCACTGAGCCATGAACACCTACAGCCTGACGTCACACATTATTTGATAAATGTCAAACTTTCACCTCTGCTCCTTCCCTCTCTGCACTTATTATTATTTGATTTGACTTAATGCAATGTCACCTGTTTTAAACTCTTTGTAAGAATTGATAGCACAGAAGCCATGGAGTAGCAATGCTGGTTTTATTTTTCCCAGCACATATTAAAATAGAGTTCAGATTGGCTTGTATACTTCTGGAACTATGGGTTCCACCAGCAGAAGAGTAGTCTCACAGTTAGAAAAGCACTGGTCCAGTGGGCAGACAGCCGGAAGACACAGAAATAGGAAGGGTGAAGTCCCAATTCTGTCACTCCCTAGCTTTGGAGTCAGCACATAGGAACTGTGTTCAGGTGTTTTTTGTAACATGGGTCGGATTTATCTTACTATTTATCTTCCTAAATGGCTATGGAGATCAAGTAAGGAGAGATATAATTTCAATTTTTTTTTTTTTGAGAAGATAAGTTTTACTCTACCCCTGGTGTTCTAGATCTTGCTGTATAGACTAGGCTGGTTTGGAACTTGTGGTGATCCATCTGCCTCTTCTCAGTAGTGCTGGGATTAAAGCTGTCTGCCAGCACATGGGTTTGAGATGATTGTGAGCTCTGAAATATATTCCTCTTCCTCCTTCTTCCCTTTATAACACAAATTGACACCTGTGGGTCAGAGACATTCAAGTTATGCATGTTGGATGAGTAGAGTTCTTTCTCATGATCCTAACATCTGACTGTTCATTGGAAATTCAGAAGGGTATGGAGGTGAAGTCATTCTCGTTCCTACACCTGTCCTCTAGATATGCTAAAGACTTGATTCTAATCAGAGCTCTATGACTTCATGATTTCCCATGGAAACATTTAACATTTCTTGGGCTTATTAGTTTATTGAAGAATGAAGATTATGGTGGTTGGAATAAGAATGACCACCATAGGCTCGTGTATTTGAAGGCTTGGTCATTAGGGAGTAGTTCTACTTGAGAGGGATAAGAGGTGTGGCTTTGTTGGAATAGGTATGACCTTGTTGGAGAAGTGTATCACTGGAGGTGGGTTTTGGAGTTTCAAAAGCTCAATCCAAGCCCAGAGCCTCTCTCTCTTCTTGATGCCTTCAGATCCAGATAGAGAACTCTCAGCTACCATGTCCGCCTGCATGCCACCATGCTTTCTGCTTTGACAACGATGGACTAAACCTCTGAAGCTATAAGCAAGCCCCAATTTAAATTATTTTTAAATGACAGTTGCCATGGTCATGGTGTCTCTTCACAATAGAACACTGACTAAGATAGAAGATGGTATTGGGAACGGGGTATTGCAGTAACAGGCTGGACCGTGATGCTTGTTAGCAAAATGTGGCCTTTGGTACCTAGGATTAGAAAAACAGTTGAATGATTTAAGCAGGGTTTAATGGGCCATACTAGTAGGAACATGGAAGACAGTGGTGCTGAGATTATGTAGATTATGATGGCCTGGCCCAAGAGGTTTCAGAGGAAGATGATGTTAGTAAGTGACCTAAACTGTTTTTATAATATTTTGGTAAAGGATGTGGTTGCCCTCTACTCTTTTTCTGTCCCTGAGGCTTAAGTGGAGCGTTTTGGATTAATGGCATTGGCGGAGAAGATTTCAAGGCGGCCGAGTATTGACTCTGTAGTGTGACTATTACTGGGTACTCCTACAGAAGATCAATAATAAAATGGAGCTAGCTGAGTAAGAAAAAAATACAAAATGTACAGTTTGAGGAGAAAACAAGCACCAGGAAGTATAATAGAGATAAGTCCAGTGCTCAAGAACATAGCAAGTTTAAAGAAAAGCCTGATCCTAAATGAAATTAAAGAAGTGCTAACATCCTGGCAAGATCACACCCAGATAAGTTTCCAACTTTTGAAAAGGAATTTTAAAAAAAGCTTAAGCAGTGAAGGAAACCATAAAAATCAGAAAGCAGATGCAGTTGTAATTGAAAGAAGGGGCCATGTTCCAACCAGAGTAAGCATCAGAGCGTGACAGTTTGGGCCACATGCTTCTGGAATTAGAGTCAAAGGTACAATAAAGAAGTTATGGACTCTCTCTCCATAACTAAGGAAATCCACTGAGGCCAGGTGTCCCTGCATGGAAGTTCAGAGAGGACATTGCATGACACTATAATGGTGAAGCCTGGATTGTACTGGAAACCCCAAGATGTTAGAGCTGCCAGAGTCATGGGATATCTACTGAGTAAATACGCTGACAGGGAGTGGAAAGAGAAATATGTTGCTTAATGAAGCTTAAAGGAGTTGATGAACTCAAGAATGCCAGACATGGAGACACAGAATTTGGAGATTGCCCTCTTGGTTTTCTTGCTTTGGTCCAACCTTCCCTCACTATGTTCCCTCATAAATATTGGGTGCCAGATGTAAATACTGCTTTTGTTTTCTCAGATGAAGGAAAGAGATAAGAACTATATTGAAGCTTTATGAATACTGAGCTCAGAGCATTTCTGTCTAACTATCCTTAGGCCTAGGCTGGGAAGTATCTAACCTCTATACAATCTAATCTTCTACAAGCCCAGACCTTGAAGGTTTCAGCTTCTAGCCTTCATCAGCTAACACAGGCCTAAATGTTTCTAGTCTTAGAGACTTACTGCTGAATAAGCTTACCCTTTCTGGTTCTTTCTGAACTCTGGTTGGTTGGTTCAACTCACCTGTTCTGGTTCAAAACTCCTCTCCAAGTTGGCTGATTCAAAATGACTTTTCTCAGATCCTCACTGAATTTCTCTGCTTGGAAACACTACCTCTAAACTCCACAGACTCAGATGTATTAGACTCAACCCCTGCTCACTGCCTGGACTGTTTTTAAATAGCCTCTCTTTCTTGTCTGCTCTTGTCCGAGTTGGGAATATCCTAAATCTGACTCATTCAGCGAAATCTTTCTCTGATTTATCACCTTGTCTGCCTCTCAATGAGATGCAATTGCTTGGGATTAAAAGTGTGTACTAAAAGCATGTCTGTATTCTAGCCAGAGGGATTAAAGGTGTGTACTAAGGGCATGTCTCTATTCTTGACAGATCACACAGACCTAGAAGGTCTTTGGATATAGTCCAATGCCAGAGAAGCCATGTTGCTGGATTAAAATTTCTCTATACTCCTTTCCCTTCATTTTTAACTAGTAATGTTCATTATCTATATTGTATGTTGGGAGCATGTGATTTTTTTTTTAATTTTGATTTTATAAGGGTTACAGTTAAGAGTCTCAGAAAAGACTTTGAACTTTGGACTTTTAAACAGTGTTTGGATTGTCATAGACGATGGCAGCAGTTCTCAACATTTCTAATGCTACAACTCTTTGATATAGTTTGTCATGTTGTGGTGACCCCAACCATAAAATTATTTTCATTGCTACTTTATAACTGTAATTTTGCTACTGTTATGAATTGTAATGTGAATGTCTATGTTTTCCAATGGTCTTAGGTGACCCCTGTGAAAGGGTTGTTCACCCCCAGGGCGTCACGACTTACAGATTGATAATCACTGAACAACAGGGACTTTTGAAGCTAGACTGAAGGTATTTTTTTTTTCATTATGATATGGCTACTAGTTTGTGAGGGTTGGAGAGTGGAATGTGGTGGTTTGACTAAGAACAGCACCCATAGGCTCATGTTTTATGGAGCGGCACTACTTGAGGGAGGTTAGAAAAGGTGGCTTTGTTGAAGCAGGTGTGGCCTTGTTGGAGGAAATGTGTCACTGGAGATGGGTGGTTTGGGGCCTTCAAAAGCTCAGGTTTTGGTCCAGGGTCTCTCCCTGTTGCCTTTACATCTGAATGGAGAACTCCAAGTTATCGTGTCTGCCTGCTTGCCACCATGCTCTCTGCTTTGAGGATAATGGAATAAACCTTTGAAACTGTAAGCAAGTTCCAACTGAATGATTTATTTCATAAGAGTTCCTATGTTCATGGAGTCTCTTCATAGCAAGAAAACATTGACTAAGACCAAGTGATGTACAGATATCAAATCTTAACTCACCAAACTTCTATGAGCCCCTTAGCTACTATTTTCACTGCCATTCATTTATTCATTTGCATACTTACATTCCTTCTAAAACAATCTGTCTCTCCTTTTCATAACTCCTCTTTCATTCTGACTCTGGTTATCTTACCAGTGCTTATCAAATTGATATTGTTCTGTTTGCAACACAGCAATAACAAAATTGTAAGAAAATGGGCTGTAACATACACCAAGTGGATTATGTTGTTCTTGTAGAATGATGAGATTTGAATTTGGTCTCAATGTGTTCTTTCAAATCCAACAAGCAATGGTCAAATCATATCTACAAAGAAAGGCCAGCTGTATCAACTAGAGCAACTGAGATCAATGAAGAAAAAAATTCAGATATATGAAGAGGTCCACAGTGCAGCTCTGAGGATGGCTGATTTGGAGAAATATTTTACAGGAATAGATGTTTTCCATAGATTCTGGTGTTGAGTTTCCATTAAAGCAGGAAAACAAACAAATGAAAAGCAGGAGAGGGCTACATTATCAGATCCATGAAGAAAGACTGGCTCCCTATGGTAGTGTGGGTAACTGGGTTTAGTTCTGAAGAATTCAGTAGGAAGAGCTCCAAAGAGACTATTGTACACAGAACATCGATGAACGAACATTTAGTTTTATTAGAATAATTGGTGAAGAGACATAGATATGGTTTGAAAGATGAATGGGAAGTTTGAGATCGTAATATTCCTCTCTCCCTCCATCCCTCGTCTTACTATTTTTTTGTTGTCTTTTTGCAGGACAGAGAGTAGTCCATAAGCACCTGCCTGCCTACCCTCTATCCATACTTTAACACCTCATACATTTGCTCTCGCATGACTAAACTGCCCCACCCTCATCAATTTTGCTATCTCGGACCACAAAAGGCTTTTTTTAGGTTAATAGATTTAGACTAAAATATGAGTGATAGCTTTAATTAATGCCATTTCTCTAAGGGCATTAACATTTTTAAGGGAATAAAATGAAAACACTAATCATCCCATGTTTTAGATTTCCTATTGGGTCTTAACAAATTACCGCAAATGCAGCAGTTTAGAACAACACCTGTTCACTGTCTCACTGTTTCTGTAGGTCAGTGCCCCAGCACGGCTCAGCTGCTTTCTCTTCTGAGGGCGTAAGAAGGCCAAAGCCAAGGTGCCGGCCAGCTGGGCTCTCATCTGGAAGCTCTGGCAAGGGATATACTCCAAACATATTCTGTCATTAGCAGAATTCAGTTCTTGAGTTTAAAAAATATGAGCTCTTACTGCTAAAGGCTGCCTGTGACCCTCATACTCTTCAAAGCCAGGGACAAAATATCGAATTTCCTCATGCTTTAAACCACTGGTTTAACTCTGTGCAAATAGCCAGAGGAAAGGCTGCTTTTCAAAACCCTGCCAAATCCAACCAGACCTAGCCATGTGAATCCCATATAAGTAACTGAGTTTTCAATTTCATTTCTAAAATCCGTAGGTACTGTGGTACTCAGATTAGTACTTCATGAAACAACCAGTATAAGAGGATTTTGGGAAACATCTTCCACACCCTAGAACTAACCTAAATCCTTTACTTTCTTTCCACAGCCCCAGGGAGTAATGTCTTCGAGGTATACTGGTGCCTTCTCTGCCTCACATTAACTTGTTGAAGTAGATGTCAACTGCCGACCCATGGTCAGTTTCCATTCTTCTGTAGGTGCCACTGAGTTGTAAGAAGCAAATTAGTGTCTTTACTTGTAGCTGGAGTTAGTAGGAGCAAGTATTCGGAACTGGCAACTGCAAGGGATATGATTAAGAGATAGGGCCTTGTTCCTCACGTTCTCCTTCCCAACATTTCATCTATCTCAAGGACATCTTACGTCTCTCCTAACCAAGGCACAGCCCTAAGTAGACACTAGAAAAGAAAACCTGCTTCCAGCCTTGAGGAATGCCATTACCCTAAGTTTCAGGTAGTTCTTGTGTTTAGGAGAACAATAGATTGATTGATTGATTGATTGATTGATTGATTGATTGATTGAGTGATTATCCAATCATACTCTTTCTGTGTCCCTGTACTTAAGCTGTTTTTATGTGTTTTTGTTTCAATTTCTGACCAGCTACTTGACATTAGTCTCAACCCTGTAGATTGTCTTGGCCACAAAGTGCTTGTAGACTTCAATAAGCAGAAACCTGACAGTGCACATTTTAGTCCCCAGTCACAGGTTCTGGAGCCACAGAAAGAATAATTGCAGACAGAAGGTGGAAAGAAGAGAGATCACATGAATCAGAGGCCCAGAGGCCCGGCTACCATGAGCCACCAGCCTCCAATGTGTCCAGGAGCTGTTCAGACTATCCAGTTTGGAGAGTTTTGTTTGTTTTTGTTTTTGTTTTGTTTTATTGCATCAGTACAGAAGGAAATAAATAGCCTAAGATTGATGGCTTCTTTCATTTGGTGGACTTCAATGGTAAGAGGCCTTGACTGCTTCTTCCACAGCTCACCTCCCGTTCTATTCACATTTCAACAAATCTGCTAGCCTTTTTCTAGCATCAGCATCAGATTTTTCAGTTAATCAACAGAGAGGTAATAAAGACAGAACCATGACTGCGTGGATTACTCCTGTGCACACACAAAGGGAGAACAGCAGAGCATGTGCCAGCTGCAAACATCTGCACCAGGAAGTCTTGAGATAGACAGCAGTTTCTGCTCCTGCTCCCTGCTGCTTTTTCGGAAAACAGCCATCTCCTAGGGCAGTAAATCAGCAGAGAGCTACTAGCTGTATAATGTGTACTGTCCGTCTCCTGAGATATGAAACCAGAGTTCCTTCTGCTCACATCCCACACCTGTCACCATGTGTCCAATAACGAGCCTGTGTTCTGCAGGCAAGACTGGAAGGAGCTGGGAGAGTGCTTGTCCAAGCCTCTGTGAGCAGGATGGAGGAGGCCCTGTCCAAGCTGCTCCTGGCAGTCTGTCCCTCACGCTGAGTCACAGAAGGCCTTCTCACTGGGCTATGGCTGCTATCCGCAGCGGTCGTGACCCTGACTACTGTTGACATTGTTTCGTCCATGGGAAGTGACAATCAGAGAGTTTGGAGAAATGGACATAGAATGGAAGTTTCTGTGACACACTTGGGTTTTCTTCACTTATCCCTGATGTGGTCCAGGAATTTACCAGGACAAGTTTTCACAGAGGCAATGTGGGAAGATGACATGTGGCCAGAAGTCAGGTCATGCCTTGACCCTTCGTCACTGAGTGACTCTGAATCAAATACTTAACCTCCCAAGCTAACAACTCAACTTCATGGTTTTGTTTGTTTGTTTTGTTTTGCTTTTTTTTGGTAGTAGATTATACATGGGAATAAGGGCTTGAGGTGGTGAAAAACCTTCTATGATAAGATCCTTTCATCTGAAGTCCTGTGACAGGAGAAGATGAGTGTCAGGGTTTGACACTGCTACTCGGTGACCACGTGACATTTACCAGGTCACTTAATCTCCATCTGCTACGTGAGGTTGGATTTCTCCTAATGTTCTTTGAGGATTAAATGAAGTCATCAGAAAACTGTGAGGGACATGTTAATAGACAGATGGGCATGTGGTGCCCTCACTCTCTGTATCTGGAACATTTCTGTTTATGCTTTAAATTATTACCTTGCCAGTCCCTTTCCAGCTTTGTGATATCCACTGAGATGAGTCAGCTTAAAAACTTACTTGGGCTCATCCCATGGTAATATGACCCCATTTCTCTTGTAAATGTGACAGCACAGGGCATCATAGGAAACACGTGATGGGGTTGTCCAAGCTTACCTTATATTAGCTAAGAAGCAGAGTGAGAGCAAGAGAGAAAGGCCCATGGGCCAGATATGCATTCAAGAGCACGTGCCCAAGGCCCTAGCTCCATCTTCAGACACCCTACCTCATAAAGATCCCACTACTTCCTAGCAGCAGCAGATCCTGACCAAAGTTTTAGCACACAGGCCTTTACCTTTCCACTGTGGCCTTTGTCTGAAAGACGTTTACACTGATTGTTAGTTTTGTACATTATTAAAAATGTCCCTACCTCACTGAAAAAGTTGGAAAAAGTAGGTTTTCTATGCCCGCCCTAGATCTGAATGGTGACACAGAGACATATTTATTTATAATAGCTTTAGGCTTTAGCTTACTATTCCCAACTAGCTCTCATAACTTATGTTTAATCTATGCTCTGCCACATGGTTGGTTACCTGCCATCTTAGTCTCACTCTGGCACTTCCTTCTCCCCAGTGGTGACACTATGCCCTATATTTCTTCCCAGAGTCTCTCTCTGCCAGAACTCCAGCCTCCTAATCCTCCTTGGCTTATTGTCCATCTGATTTTTATTAAAATCAACCACAAGATGACGGAGAACAATGTTTAAAAATACTGTGACAGAAGATACATCATAACAATGACAATACCGAAGTCTTGCCTGTAATCATATCTGCTCAGGCACAAAAATCAGCACTTGAATACACAATGCCCAAAAGCGTCACTCCAACAGACAATGCATGAAGAAAGACGACTCCCTTTCAAAATCCAGTGTGCCCAAATAGAAACAGCTCAATTAGCTTAAGTGTATTTTGAGCCTTCATGTGATTTAGGCATGTCAAGGATAACAGAAAAGATCAGCGAGCACAGATTGCCAAAGAGCCGCTACCTCGGTTCTCCTTGCTCTTTCTTCCCTCTGGTTCTTGCATTTGATCGCTGAGGGTATGGATAGTAGACAGAGAGTAAAAGTCTAGAAGTATGTATGTATGTATGTATGTACGTATGTATATCTATAAATATTAATGCACATAGATGGATGATGGATGGATACCTGTTTATTTATATCTATACTACTGAAACACTATCTAAGTGAAAAACATAAAGCAAGAATTTGTGAGCATGTTTCCCCAAACATATTGTTTAAGAAGTCTGACACCCCAGTTATTTTTTTTTTTTTTATTTTAAAAATGAAGTGCCAGGTCAATGGTCCAGTTTTCCAGTCTGACAGGACTTTACATGAAACACTTTCCCATTAGCCATCTGTAAAGCTGCTCAGCCTATGACTGTCCATCAAAAACATTTGCCCTTTTGGTGGCAAGGTCACAAGCCTGGCCTTAATGAGGCGCTCAGCATCTAGAATGATCACACCATCTTGCACCTTTATGAAGGAGAGAAGCTAGCTAACCAACCCCGTGAAAAGCCATGTGCTAACTGCCCACTAGCAATTGTTGAGCGATAGCACGTGCAGTTCCCCCACATGTTTATGCAGAGTCTCAGATTTATCTGACAGTTTTACACCCTCAGGCATGATACACAGTAATTAAAATTAAAAATGTTTTGACAGCCTAAACAAATGGCTATATAAATTAGAAAGCTGTAAAAAGCCACGGTAGCCAAAAATAAAGATATATAGATAAATCATAAAATTATAAACAAGAAGAATGTTTTAATACAGGCTTGTTTATATCCAGACTCAGAAATACAGACTAACTTTTCCCTGAAGAAAGATGGTGGGGAAAAGATATTGTGCAAACTAGCAAAACCATTCTATCTGGCTTAGCAATCCCCATCCCCCACCCCACATCTCTTCTCTGGTACTAGAGAAAGGGGAAGGAAAAAAAAAACATTAAGGACATCCAACTCTTTCTAAATCTGAAATTGTCTGTAGAACTTCCAAATTTTAAAAACACCCAGATCAGTTGCCTGGAATCTTTCACTATTAACCTTCCCAAATGTGTAGAATGATGTGCGCTATAGAAGAGCTGGCTCAACGTTACATTTCTCGAATGCATGGCATGAAATCTGTGTTTATGAAATGAGCCAAGTACATGATCTGCATGTGCACATAATTCCTTTCAACTAAATGTGCACAACTTTAAAGAATCATTCCTCACTTGTGTCTATCAGGCTAAGCATCCAAAGAAACGAGTCTGTTGGGTGCCCTTGATGTTTTTCCCTTTCTATCAAAGCAGTCGGTTTGCCGCTGCCCCATGCATTGAGGTATTAGGACAGTCAAAGAAGAGAATAAAGTAATTGGAAGTAACCAATGGGTTTTTCTGTACCTAGAAAGGCTGGCTGGCTAGAAGGCAGCCATGGCATGTAGATCGTCTTTATCACAACTTTTCACAGCAGTCAAAAAGTTTTCTTGGCAGATTTCCTAAAAACCACATCATTGTACTGTAGCAGAAGTGGATTTAGAATGGAGAAAACGGTAGTTTCTGTGGCAACATGCTAAAACTTTCCTTTTGCTGACCTCCTGTCCTCAGCTTCTGTCCTCCGGGCCTATCTTCTCTGTCATCTCACCTCTGAGTTCCTGTTGCTGTTTGGTCTTGATGTTCCGCTGTCAGAATCCTGCCAGAAGTCTGGTACAGATCTTCCCCTGAGACTCACCTTGCAAGGAAGTATCCAACCTCTCTTTGGATCCCTCCCCAGACCCTCTTCCATATACAGCCCTACATAACTTTTCACCATGTACAGGGGAGGGGGACAACATTAGACTCTTCTTTTGAAATTAGGGGTATCACAAAATAATCCCTTCTTCCAAATACTCATTATTGGAAATGTCAACATTTGAGTTTTCCTGGTGTTTCAGATGAGGGGGCAGTTTGGCAGCACAACTTCTTTATTTAGCTTTGAACAATAAACATAAATGAGAAATGAAAATAAACAGCAAATAGATGAGCAAAACTCCCAAACACAAAAGGATTGGTCCTGACGCAACAAAAGAAAAAAATTCAGGTGCAAATATATCCTGGTAGGTCAGAGACTGAGCCACGGGAAGCAAAATCTGATTCCTGTTTGACTAAATGAATGAAACAGTTTCCCTTCTGTCTCAGCTTTTATGTTGTCTATGGATGTGAAACAAGCTGACTCCAACTTTAAGAGCTGAGTTCAGGGCACCTTTGCCTCCCAGGTTCGGCTTAGCTAGGTAGCTGTGGATCAGGGCTCCTCATAGGTTGAGTGTGAACTGGCCATCTCTCAGCTCTACTGAAGTTCATATAGATGTTCGCCAGTCCTTTATTCCTTGCTGACTGTTTACTGGATGCCTCTGGTCTTCTGAGATTGGCCTCTCTTATCAACCACCTGAATGTCTTGTGGCAGGACAGCGACTTTCTTCAAAAAAAGACCCAAGAAAGACAGCAAAGCAGTAGCCAGTATCTTTTATGTCCCAGCCTCCAGTCCCATCTGATCACTTCTTTATGCATGGCTACACAGACCAGCCCTAGGACAGTGCATACGCAGACTGACGGCACAAAGCTGTCAATGATGTGGGCTGGGGGACATTTGAAACAATCTTGAGGACCAGCCACAACAGCTTTAAAAACAATAAAATAAAACAAATCTTGGCTGTGCAAATGTAACTCAGGAAAATGAACCATAAGTCCTGGTGCCTTTAGCCCAGGGCTCTGTTCCTCGACAATTTGTATTCTTCAGCAAACCCTGTCATTATCTGTCTGACCAGGAAAGCACCTA
>NW_026592510.1:10934934-11044839 GCF_907164565.1 Psammomys obesus | reverse complement strand
AGCTGGTAATTTGAGTACCATATGTCAGGGGTCTGGGAGGCAGAGTTAGAATTAGCATTAGCAGTGTGCAGGTAACTATGACTCAGAGTCTAAGATTCTATTCAGCAAACAGAAGGGATAGATTATGTAACAGATTCTATGGATCAAGTGATTTAGAAATAATTTAACACCACAGAGAAATCAGGAATCATCAAGCTCATTAGTTACGTCGAGGGTAGGGGAACTAGACATGAAGTCTAGCGCTGCAGAGAAACCATTGAAAGGGCGTTAGTGAAGCCCAGTGTATAGTCTTAGGCGGTGATAAAGAGACAAAAATGTAGAGAGTGGAGAGCTGAGACATAGCACTATTACTAAGGAATGTTCCCTGATGGTCCACGTTTGCTTTCTCTAGAAGTACTGTCAGCCTCTCATTGTTACTGGGCCTAAGTGTAAAAGAGGGTAAGGTAGCAGCTGCAGTTGAGTTTATGTGATGATTGACAACTGCGGGTGAGAACAGGCACTAGGGATCCATTCCCATTCTCAGGCATCATTTTCTGGAGATTAAAGGTCTTTATCCATAGTTCACAACTCCAGCTGCAGCATTATGGGGGGTAGTGGGCCAAGAAACACAGACCCCATGGCTACCTGAAGTCAGAATGTTTGAGGAACAGTGGGAAAAAAATTGGTTCTTAAATGAATTACACCAAACTATACATTCCGATTTTTTTTTTTTTTTTTTTTGTGGACCATCATGATCTTCAAGTTTTATGCTAGCCTGTGAGATGGCAGTTTCTTTTGAGGGATTTTGCTATATAAAATGGTGGTTCCTGTAAGTGCAAGAACTCTTGAAATTACTGTTATATAAAGGGGTTAGGACGTTGACAGCTGGTAGTTATCACTCATCACTAATGTCAGAACTATTGTTGAGTACTGCCTCCCTCCTTTCTAATGCACTGCTTCTATTTGTTCCTTGGAAATATAGATGACAAAGAGTCTAAGAACCAAAAAAAAAAATCATCTTATGAATGAAGTACATTTGACTTAAATTTTATTCTGTCTACTAGGGTTCTTTAGGAGTCTTCTCTTACTAATAAGTAGTTTCTGTAACCAAATAAGTGACTGCATCACTCTGAGGCTTTGCAATAGGAAGAGACTAGTTTACAGGGAGATGGAGGCTTGAACAGTGATTAGAATGGCTAGGGAGTCCCAACTAGGAAGGCACCTTTGGGGGAAGTCAGGGAGTTCAATGATTACAGGGAAGTGCCAGTAGTGGCATCAACACCTGTCAGCCGAAGTCACTTCTGTGGAATTCAAATGACTGCCATACTATAGGGGAGACTTTTCACAAGACTCTCAGGGACACATGGTAAACAATGGCTTCACCTTTCCTACCTTCAAAGCTTTCCTGTTGCTTCCATCCTACACCATATCCCAGAACTATGTAATAAAAGAGTGCTGTAAAATGCCACATCAGACACTTTCTCTGCAATTCCAAGGACAGTAAAAATGGGATTGAGAGTATATACCATGTGTGTCTTTCTGCTTCTGGGATAACTCACTCAGGATGATCCTTTCTAGGTCCCACCATTTACCTGCAAATTTCATGATTTCCTTATTTTTCATTGCTGAGTAATACTCCGTTGTGTAGATATACCACAATTTCTGCATCCATTCTCCAGTTGAGGGGCATCTGGGCTGTTTCCAGATTCTGGCTATTACAGATAAAGCTGTTACAAACATGGTTGAGTAAATCTCTTTATTGTGTACTTGAGCCTCTTTTGGATATATGCCTAGGAGTGGTATGGCTGGATCTTGAGGAAGTGCTATTCCTAGTTATCTCAGAAAGCACCAGATTGATTTCCAGAGTGGTTGTACAAGTTTACATTCCCACCAGCAGTGGAGGAGGGTTCCCCTTTCTCCACAAGCTCTCCAGCCTGTGTTGTCACTTGAGTTTTTCATCTTGGCCATTCTGATGGGTGTAAGGTGAAATCTCAGGGTCATTTTGATTTGCATTTCCCTAATGGCTAATGAGGTTGAGCATTTCTTTAAGTGTTTCTCTGCCATTCGATATTCCTCTACAGAGAATTCTCTGTTTAACTCTGTTCCCATTTTTTAATTGGATTACTTGGTTTGCTATTTTTCAGCTTCTTTAGTTCTCTGTATGTACTGGATATTAGTCCTCTGTCAGATAAAGGGTTGCTGAAGATTCTTTCCCAATCTGTGGGCTGTCGTTTTGTTTTGATGACGGTGTCCTTTGCTTTACAGAAGCTTTTCAGTTTCATGAGGTCGCATTTATTGATTGTTGCTCTTAGAGCCTGTGCTATTGGTGTTCTGTTCAGGAAGTTGTCTCCTGTGCTAATGAGTTCAAGGGTTTTCCCCATTTTTTTTTTCTAACCGATTTAATGTGTCTGGTTTTATATTGAGGTCTTTGAACCACTTGGACTTTAGTTTTGTGCAGGGTGATAAGTATGGATCTATTTTCATTTTTCTACATGTAGACATCCAGTTAGACCAGCACCATTTGTTGAAGATGCTATCTTTTCTCCATTGTATGGTTTTGGCATCTTTGTCAAAGATCAGGTGTCCATAAGAGTGTGGGTTTATTTCTGGGTCCTCTGTTCGGTTCTATTGATCCACCATTCTGTTTCTATGCCAGTACCATGCAGTTTTTATAACTGTTGCTCTATATAACATAGGATAAAGATACTAAAACCCTGAACATCTAAAGAAACTAATCAAGAGAGAGGATCCTGACTAAAACACTCAATCCCCATCCTGAAAGGCAAAGAGGTTGGACATCAGAAGAAGAAGAAAACAGGAAACAACCTAGGAACCTGCCATAAAGGGCCTTCGAAAGCCTCTGCCCTGCAGACTATCAAAGCAGATGCTGAGACTTATGGCCAACTTTTGGGCAGAGTGCATGGAATCTTATGTAAGAAGTGGGAAATAGTAAGAGCTGGAGAGGACGGGAACCACACAAGGAGAGCAACAGAACCAGAAAATTTGAACACAGGAAACTTCCCAGAGACTCATACTCCAACCAAGGTCTACTCATGGAGATAACCTAGAACCCCTGCACAGATGTAGCACATGACAGTTCAGTGTCCAAGTGGGTTACATAGTAATGTGAAGAGGGACTGCCTCTGACATAATCTGATTGGCCTGCTCTTTGATCACCTCCCCCTGAGGGGGGAGCAGTCTTACCAGGCCACAGAAGATGACAATGCAGCCGCTCCTGATGTGATCTGATAGACTAAGATCAGAAGGAAGGAGAAGAGGACCTCCCCTATCAGTGGACTTGGGGAGGGGCATGCGTGAAGAAGAAGAGGGAGGGAGGGTGGGATCAGGAGGGGAGGAGGAAGGGGCTTATGGGGGTATACAAAGTGAATAAAGTGTAATTAGTAATAAAAAAAATAAAAAATGGGATTGAGAGTAATCACTAGTTGACAATAGAAAGCTCACCAGTCCTCCCCTTCATCCACCTCATAACCATACAGGCCTCTTTTTACCATACTTAAATTTTCAAATAACGTATTTAGTTAATGTCTAAAATTCACAACTGTGACTTGTATAACAAAATATATATTTATTCTATTTCCTAAATAGAAAATAAAATCATAAGTCTTGATGATTTATTAAAGTCTAGACAAGAAAGTTATAGACCACCATGTATATAAGGCCAAATTAGAGTTCTTTATTAACTGGTGACCAAAATCAGGCTCTTAGCCCAAAGAACACTGGGAACCAAAGCTCATGGGTATAGTATTTATAATCAAATTACATCCATAATGACATCATTTTCAGGTATAGGTCAGGGGAACCATCTAACATTTTTGGTGAGAGCTTTCTGTTCATCAAATATTTTGTTTATGTATCTAGGTTAGACTCATGAAAAGTTGAAATGTGTTGCCAAGGTGAACATGACTATTTGAGGGCTCATGAGTTGAAAAGTTTCTGAGCAGACATACACAAATGAAGTCAAGACAAGATCAGGACAAGATGGCGTTACCCCAGTCACATCAAGTTATTTGTGTTTTCCCAGGGTAATTCTCATTTCTTTTCTCTGTAAGTATTCTGCAACTTAACTGAATAGGAATAAATTATTTATTAATATATGAGAACTTACACGATAAAGTGTGGACCAAAGCATATCTAAGATAATTATGTTGGTCTGGTCATAAAGTCATGTTGGTGATTTTCTTCTTCAATGTATTATTCCATGTTCAGTTTATCTCATCTCAGAGCATGATATTCTTGAACAATTTATCTCAGTCTGTTTGAGTTGCTATAACAAAATACAATATTTGTAATTGTACTAGACAATTACAAATAAAAATGATGGAAATTTATTTCATACTATTCTAGAAGCTGGAAAGCCCAAGGTCAAAGGGTACTCTATTGAGAAGGCCCCTCCCACACTCTGTGTCCAATATGCCATGTTGGTAACAGAAAGGCAGAGAATGACAAATGGACCTAGATTCCTCCATGATCTTTAAGAAAGGCTATAAACCCATCTATTGTGTGTAGTTGTCATGAACTAGTTAACTCTTCAAGGCTTTGCCTTTCAGTGCAACTGCATTAAGTTTCAACATAATTTGGATTAAGTTTCCATATAAAATTTGGGAACATGAACTCAGATATCAGCACAAACTTTTATGTCTAAATTCCAACTTCTTAAACTGCAGCTCACAACCTGACATGACACATAATTGAATGTGGCGGTTGTGGAAAAGTTGACAACAGTGAGAGGTTTCTGAACACGCAATACGCAAAAATTAATTCAAAATAAAAATCCAATGTGTTCTGATGTGGCGGCACATGTCTGTAAGCCTAGCACCAGGTAGGTGGAGTCAGAAGCTGGGGTCATCCTCAGCTTTATAGTGTGAGGCCAGTCTGGGCTATAGGGGAGTCTTTCATGAGAACGCAAAACAGAACAAAATAAAATGCATGGTGGATCTGAGGCACTTCTGACAGCTCTCAGCCATCTTACATCTTGGACATCACTATGTACTGTGCCTGCCATCACATCTCATAACACCTATGAAGGCTGCCCTACATACCTGCGCTGAGATAGGCCCTACCCAGTGTTTTATCTATACATACAGAGTGTTCTGCTCTTAGAAAACACACGGCTTAGTCATGGTAGACAAGTACTTTAAACTTTTACCACCATTCCTCGGCATGTAAATATCAAATTTGTATTTCTTTGGCTTGTACTGTACTAGACAAGTTTGATTTTTTGAGAGGCTGGGGAGATGACTCAATCAGCAAAATGCTTGCCCCATAAGCACAAAAATGAGCTTGACCCATGATTCGCACATAAAAGCTGACATGGTGGCATGCATGTGTGCAGGACATAGGGAGATAGGAGCACGCTGGTGGATCGCTGGGCAGTCAGTCTAACCAATTTGGCAAGGTCCGTGTTCCATAAGGGACCCTGTCTAAAAAGAGAAAGAACAACAACAATAAAAGGTTTGGTGGCTCATGCCTTTGATGCTAGTATTCAGGAGGCCATTACATACAGTACACACACACACACACACACACACACACACACACACACACACACTAAATAAATAAAATGAGAAAGATACCTGATGTCAATCTCTGGCCTCCACATTCAGGCATACACACATCTGTACATGGACACACATGCCCAAATTACTATTAAACAATTTTTTTCAAGGATACAGCCCCTGGAGACTGGTTGTGCATGCTTCAGCACATTGTCCTACACCCATATACATACAGGCAATGATAAATAGACTTAAGTTTTAAAAGAAAAGCTCATGAACTTGGGAGGGGAAGGGAGAAATTGGAAAGGAGAAAGAAGGTGGAAGGGAGAGGTGAGGGTGGATTTTATAAGAGCACATTTGTAGAAGGAATATTTGTGTATTTTCTGTATGTAGCACCTATCAATAATAAATCTGATGGCCTATAGCTTAGGCAGGAAATAGGTGGGACATCTGGTAGGCAGGAGGGATTCTGGGATAGAGCAAGGTGTGGGAAATTCAGCCAGCAAGATGTGAAGAGGACAGATGCATGGTGCCTAAGCCCAGGTAGCCAGCCACATGGCAGAATGTAAGTTAATTTAAATGGGTTATTTTAAATTATGAGCTAGTCAGAGAAGAGCCTAGCTATGTGGCCAAGGTATTTGTAAAGTTATATCTTGAGTTCTATGAGTTGTTATTTCCAGGGAACTATGGAGGAGGGAAAAAAATCACCATGAGCTTACTTATAACACACATCATCTATACGTATAAACTCCTCAAACAATTGAATAAACAATAATGGGGAAAATCAGTAAATGAGGATCAGCAAGATGGCTCAACATGTAAAGGCACTTACCACCAAGTCTGTTGACCTAAGTTCCATCCCAGAGCTCACACTGTAGAAGAAGAAAACCCACAGTTATCTTCTGACCTATACACAGAAAGAGATACATATAATAAATAAATAAAGCTTAAAATCATTACATGAACTTTAGCTTGGGATTAGTATATAATATCCAACAATATCTGAAATATATTTATTTCAGAAACACACGTCTACCATTTTATACTACATGTTTATGCAAAGCAGCATTCTCTGCATTTATGATTATAAGAGTAAAATATCAATCATCTTTGGAAAACACTAAAGTCCTGCAGTATCAAATATGCAGCCAAGACTGAATTCTTTATAGAAAGATAAACAAACACATCTATGTCATCACTATGGATTTGGGTTTCATAGTCAATAAATGATAAAATTATATGTGATACAGAATTATTTTGAAATAAATTTCTTAACAATTTATTACCTGTAAATGTTTATACCTGGAGTGATGTAAAAAATGTACCAGACAAAAAGGGTCACAAGTTGAGAAAGCCAACACTGTGCTGTAGCTCTCATGGTGAACCTCTCAGCCTTGCATTTCTGCAGTCTCCGGGCAACGTTTACTGCGCACACGTATGTTCTAACACGAGAGAATACTGTAGTTTTGTGTATGCTTCTTTTAGCCAAGCTATTTAAGATTACTTATCTCCCCCCTTGTTTCTTGACACAAGGCAATGTTGTCATCAAGAATGTCATTTCCAGATGGTAACAAACGTTGATGCTTTGGGCATCCTGGAATTCTTTTGTGGCTAAGAGACATGAGATGCCCAGGTAATTATTCCAAAATCCAGTGAACTGCGAGCATTATTATGCCCCAAAGAAAGAACCTTTTTCTTGAGGATTAATATTGTTAGGTCAGAGGGTTTGGGGTTGTAAGAACATAAGGTACATTATTTGGGGTAGATGATTAGAGGGCAAAGGAAAACCCCTCCCTTACGACTTCACACCTAGAACTGAATACAGCCGGTGGAAGATAAGGGGTCAGTATTGTCAGTCAGAAGCACACAGATCCAAATCCACAACCACAGCTGGATCTTCGTCAGGCTGTTTCACCATTCTCTTAAGCCCATTGATGTGGCATCATGCAGGAGACACCAGTGGATACTGCAGGTGTGTTTCCGTGTATCTATGGAGGAAATTCCTTGGCTAACGCAACGCTGACTGTAACGCCCTGATAGTATAGGAGGTGCTCAGTGATTCTGCACATGAAATTGCTAGAATCAAAGCGAGAGGTGGGTGTAAGCAAAATACTGTATCTAGCAAGTATTTATTCTAATAGGGTGAAGATGGCAGACATCTTCAAGAGAGTATTCCAAGCTGATGATTTTTCTGCAAAGACTAACTGATCTTCTGTATTGAGTACTCATGCTGTCTCTACTGTTTGTTGTTACACTCAAGTCTCAACTGTGACTGTGAACCCTCATTGCTAAATACACACATTAGCTACTTGCACGTAAGCTTAGGCATGCCTTTAAGAGCTGCTGAGGTCCAGTCAGTCATGTGGTGTGACTATTTGGTGGTGGAGTTCTGTCACACATTCTGGAATTCATGTCTTGGTGGAGCACACAACACTTAATCCAATAGCTGTAACGCAAATGGAATAGTCAGTTGGTGTTTTATTGTTTGATTACAGTCTGTACTGGAGCCAAGCAATGAGCTAGGCACTGTGTTTATAAATTGAGAATATCTCTTATCCCAAACAGGCCATGCCTTTGTATGCAAACGCTGTGGTCACATTCCGTGATTCTATTATTAGGACTGCCAAATATGGTATGTTAAGACCATGTGAATTACAGCTGATTATACTGCAACTGTATCTACGGCTAAAAGGGAAAATCAGCTTTGCATGGCTGGCTGTACCTGCTGTAAAAGTCCCTCTTGCTCTGAGGTTAGTCCTCACTGCCACAACTAATGCCACAACTAAGTGAGGACAATAGCACCTTCCCGTATAGTCTGTGTGTCCTGACAAAGCAGGGAGGTCTTCGCCAAATGTGGAGATCCTGCTCTAGTAGGCAGAGTATAAGGCACAATAATTTTTTTTCCTTCTTATTTAGCAGTGCTGGGAATTAAACCTAAAATTTCACATATGCTAGCAAGGTGCTCTATCACTAAACTGCCACATAAGCCCCATCTCTCTTCCTCTTCAGATCATCTTTCCCCAAATCCTTCATTTCTGGCATCTAGAGATACGACTGAGATAGATACCTGGATATTTATAGACTTATTCCCCACTGTTTGAAAGCATGTATTTCACAACTGCACTTGGGAGATTTGTGACTTCTAGGTCCGAACAGCTTTGTTGTCTATGCAGGGAATCAGTATGATGTCCTGTGAGACAAGCAATGTGACCAAAGTTACTCTAGACAAGATCGGTTCCTTTCAGACTCCTAATGTGCACGCCAGTCATGTGGGGGCCACCTAAAAATCTTGTCCAGTGGCACAGGTTTTAATTCCAGTAGGTATGGAGCAGGAGCTCAGCTTGAACATTCTTCGTGCTCTCCCACTGATGGTAACACTGCCATTCTGCAGACCACACTCTGAGCAGAGAGACTAGTTTCTGTAAGAAAGGTGAAAAGTTAGTAAACCTCCTCAGAAAGTAAGAGATGATGCGATGCTGTCTTTTTCCACCTGGAAAATATTTGCTCTCACTGTACAATGTCACTTGTCTATATGTTTTCACGGCTGACCATCTGGCACTGGACAAACCAGTTGTGCCCATCCCTAGGGAAGATGGCCTCTCCTACTCCGAACATTTCTCACCTGCCAATAGCACTTTGTGTGAGGTTGAGGCCCCTTGAACTTCTCCCTATCAAAACTGGCATGCCCGTTGGCATTGTCCTTATGCAGCTCACATTCGGGAAGTCATGTTGGTGACACATCACACATGTAGCTTCTGACATTGCTAGAATTCACAGTCTCACAGCAGACTCCCTGGTCCTCTGAATCTTACAGTCTCTCCATCCCTTTCCAGGATGATCCCTGTGCCTTGGGTGTGGGAGTATTTTGTAGATGTATCCATTGAGAATGGGTTGATATGCTTTGGTTCCTTGAGAAAGGGTGAAGACACAGTTATCTGTGAACATAGAGACAGATGTTTATACATTGTTGTTAGGAATTATGTTGGTTTAGTACAGTGGTGATTATATATTGAGGTGATTGTATATTTACACATATATGCATTCAATAACTACTAATGAAATAACTGGCCATGAATTTGAAGGAAAGTGTTGAGGGGTATTATATGTTATGGTTTAGAGAAAGGAAAGGCAAGAAAGAAGTGTTGCAATTAGGTTATAATTTCAAATACTAGCAATAGACAAAATATTTGCTCTTGGTGACTCTATAGAAGAATGACAATGCCAAAACAATACCTTCACGATAGCTAAGGAAGTCTGTTCTGTGTGCCAATAAATACTCTATATGTTGAATGGTAAATATAATCAGAGTAGCTGTCTGATTAAATTGTGATAATACTTTCACATTCTTCAATAGGAATTCTTTTTCCATAGAGGTTAAATAAGACCACGAAAGAGAATTTGATAGAAATAATCTCTCTGTGAATCTTTGATGGTAGACATAGTCTCTTAATTTCTCTGTAGAAAGCATCTTCTATTATTTTTATTTTGTATTTAAGTGTGTATACATAGTGTATTTGTGAAGTCTGCGTTTGTGTGCATTCATTTATTTGTGTGGAGAACACTGGGATTACAGATTCACTCACATGGTACAGTGCCCAGCTTTTACTTTTGGGGGGAAGGATTCACACTAAAGATTTCATGTTTTTCCAGCAAGTGTTTCATCCACTGAGCCCGCTCTCCAGCCCTCCATGCTTCATTTTAAAGATTCAGTGCACTCCAGAGGGTTCCACTTGACCCTCCCTCATGCAATGCAGAATCAGTATATTTGCATTGTGCCAGGTGCCAGGAATTCTCTGCCACTCTCTTGTGTGCATCTCAGAACTGGGGAGACAACCTAACTGTGGGCTGTAGATTCATTATTCATGCCCTAAATGGTGCCAGCATTAAACTTTTTGTCAACTGACAGCCCCCACAGATACCAAAGATCACTTGCATTGGGTCATAAGTCATATGCTATAAGCTCTGGGAAATCGGGATGTTTCTGTTGTAAATAGCTGCTATGGAGAGATACTGAGAGGGAGACATATAGGCTATGCTCATGGCAGGCATGTGGGGGATTTCTTCAAGGAGTCCATGATTGCCCAATCAAGGAGGTCTGTGTATGTAGGGGTTGTTATGAGAGTAGGAGTGTGAATAGACATGAGTTTGTACTTTGGTGCCAGAAGTCAGATTATTTTCTTCCCTGGACTAGAGGGAACTCTTTTTCCCTAATGTCATGGACCAAGCAGTTCATTATATGGCTGCTCACCTGCTTCAGTCATAGGAACATCATGGATACCGCCAGTGATTCTATGGGCTACAGCAGACAATCTGAATTTGATTCTAAATCTTATACCTATCACAACAGTGACTTTACCTTTTCATAGGTATATAAACTCTCCCACCAATCATCTGCCACTCTTGGGTACCGTCAGCTCCCAGGGCAACCAGCAGGCCTTTCTCTGTGGCTGCAATCCAAACTATCATCCTCAGCTTGCAGAAGAGAGCTACCATATGTCCTTTAAAGATGCTGTGTTACCGTATCCTTGCATCCCTCAGTACCTTAGAGACAGGGTACCTCTTAGCCTTTCTGCAGCAGAGTCAGGGCAGGCCCTGTGCAGAGCAGCAATGCTATGGTAACTCAGCTTTATCACTCTGGGTTTCTTCTTCTATAGCCTGTCAGTGAAATTCTTACAATTCAAACCTCAAAGGAAACAAGCTGGCAACTATTCAAGTAGCCAAAAAAAAAAAAAAAACTTTTTAAATACAATCTTAGGAGATAACACATTGGCTATAGAATGTCTACTGACTGTGCCTGTATGGGTGAAATTGTCAGTGCTTTCTCTCTTAGAGTTCTTGGCTTCTCCTGGGCTTTGCCACTGTAGATGTGGAAAAATAGTCTTTTTCAGTAGATATTCTACATTGCCCCAGTCTGACTTTAAAGCTATTGTTTTGAAATTTTATAGTGATTTGTTTCAGGCAGTGAATCTAGAATCAAGAAAAGCTGAGGGCATTGGGAGGATTGGGAGCACCTTGTACAGTTTCACATCCAACCCTTCACTGTTCTTTAAGCAAGAAAAGGCTAACAGTTTCTGTGACTTCTGGGTAGTGAGGGCAAGAATCACAAATGCACTCATGGAAAAGGAAGAGGATCAGTAGTGTGATTCATCCTCTGGCTTCGGGCACACAAGCCTTAGTTTCAAACAAAAACTGCATTGAGTTTAGCTGCGATATAGCTAAGATTTACACACTTTAAAAAGGATATTTAAATACAGTATCTCTTTTTAGTTCTAAGTGTTAGTAACGATGGTTATTGTATTCACTAATGATTTTTAATTATTAATATCTAATAGTTGTGTATCTTAAAGCAAAAAGAAATCTGTACTAATTGCTTATTTAGATTTATTTTGTTCCTAAATATGTTCCCCTTATAGCTAGCATTATGGTAGTAATGGTGGGATCTGTATTTAATGGTATACTTTCAAAGAAATTACTCAAAAAATGATGTGACTTTTTTTCTTACCCTTATTCCAGGCCTTGGCTCAGTTGTGGGGAGCAGACCTGGTTTTCTTCTAACATACATAAAGAAGCTAAACTGGATGTCTTGACCAACGTGAAAAAACGTTATATAGTTAAATAGTATATATATACAGTTGCCACAGTGTACACAGAGGAAAACACTGGTGTCAGTTATGGCCTTCTGCTTTGTTTGAGATAGGATCTTCTACTACTTACTGAAGCATGCTCCATGCTATTTTGCTTCTGGGCTTTAGGAAATTATCTTGTCACTCTTATCTTGCCATAGGAATGCTGGGATTACAGATGTGTACTATTGAGTCCAAAATGTGTGGGTTCTAGGGTTCTAATCTAAGGTCCTCACACACTAGCACAGAAAGCACTCTACCCATCAAGCCATCTCTCCAGAGCTTGTATTTCATTCTTAAATATGCTATCAAATTATTTTAAATAATTTATTACTAAGAAATACTAAATAATGCCATTATCTTTGAGACTATACCACCACATGGAGTCATACTTTGACCAGAATCTTTCTGAAGAGATGCAAAGCATCATCATTTAACCCTCCATGTAAATTGCTTTAAGATTAATGTCTCAACAGAACAACATTAAAATGCATAATCCTCACCTGCATAATATTGTTTGGGAAATCACTGTCTCCGTTTAAGAGGTACTTCTACTTAGCCAAGATGAAACGTATGCCAGTGTTTAATTCTCCCGACAAGCACCATCCTGCCTAGATACATATCCCAGATAAGATGGCAACTTCCCCGAAGCCCGTGTGTTGGTTTGTACAGAGTTTATAATGGAATGATCATTCTCTCGACATTAATGCATGTTTATTTATAAGCAACCAGAAATGATTGAAAATAAAAAGTGTCAAGTAATAAATTATGTGAAATAGACACATTGAAAAAAAATGAAATGATATAAAACCGCATACAAGAAATAATAATCACAGCATTTTTTTCTAAATGGATGCCTGATTGCTTTTCTATCCCCCCTGAAGGTTTCCTTCATCTTTGAAAGATAAATTACATAAAAAGGACAAGTTTCCATTAATCTGCAGGTTGCCATTCTTATAATAAAAAGAGAATAATGTTTAAATAATGCTAGGGGTTGGTCAGAGTATCAAAAGCAGGAAACTGGTCAGGGAGGGTGAATGTCTGGCCATCCTTAATTTGCGCAGGCAGAGACTTGGAAATTTAACACTAAAATCTACATTCTGCTACTGAACAGTTGCTTGTAAAAAAAAATAATCAGTCCTTTAGGACAAATTTATTCTTTCAGAAAAGCATGTACATTGAGTTGATTAATTAACCGCTTCATTTGTTAATAACCTCTGTGCATAAGCTTTGGCTTGAGAGTCAGAGATGTGGGAAGGGCACTAACCTGCAGGAGGGTCTAGGTCTTTGTAGACCTCAATTATGTTTCCATGGCTGGAGGACATGATGCCCAGATTCACCCAGAGTAGGAAAAGGCCTGTGTGATGGCCACTCCGGCATCTGAATCTGTGTTTGTGAGCAGGGGTCCCGTATACCAGTAAATGCAATAAATCAGCAAGCCCATGCTGCCGCCCGCTGCATTTCACATGTCAGAGCCATCCTCCCGGCTTCACAGGACAAAGGCTTTAGAATCATCCTCGATTCTGCTCCTTCTCTCGCACCTGCAGCTCCAGTCTGTCGGGACATTCTGTCAACTACACTTTCAGAATAGTTTCTGACTCCAATCACTTCTCATCTCCTTAGCAGTAATATCCTGAGCTATTCAAAAGCCTTAATGGTTCCCCCAGTTTCACCTTTACTTCTTGGTTCTCCATAAAGCAATCAGTATGTCAGATAAGAGACTCGTTTGCACTGAATTCCTCGGTGATTACTCCTATGGACAGGATACAGTTTGATTTCATCTCCTAGAGATTCTTGAGGGGAAAGCTCGCTCCCCAGAATGTTATTGAGGTAGTGGAATATAACGGGTGGCCCAGTGGAAAGTGGTTAGAGCACTTAAGGATTAGAGTAGGTCAGTTCTAACGAGGTCGTTATAAAAAGAGTAACCCTGGCTCTTGAATCACCCTTGTCTTAACACCTGGCCTTTCCATTCTGCTCTCATTCCCACTCCGGTGGCATCTGCTGCATTTGGGTATAGCTAGAACAATTTCAATAGAGCCACACAGATATCAGCGCCACACTCTCGGACCTCCAAATGCATGAGCTGAGGAAACTGAGCCGTACATTCTTCAGCATCAGGCGTTTGGGTGTAGCAACTAAGAAGCGCTATTGTCTTAGAAACAGACCTTAAAAAAGCTTTGGTCAAATGGTTTCAGAAGCTTTATGAGTAAGACCACCAAGGAAGCCAGCAAAATGGGACAGAGGTAGGTGTGCAGAAGAAATAAACAAAAAAACCAAGAAGGGGTGGGGGCTCAGACATGTGCCACCTTTAGCCCTATTTTTCTTTTAATTTACATATTCACTTTACATCCTGTTAGAACTCCCCTTCCTCCTCCCCTTCTTCCCACTATATCCTCTCCCTTGTCCTCAGAAAAGGGGAACACCCCCACCATCAACCCAACTGAGCACATCAAGTCCCATCAGGACTAAGGTCCTCCTCATCCACTGAATTGAGTCCAGGCAAGGCAGCTCGGTTAGTGCAAAGTGACCAAAAGCAGGCAACAGAGTCTATGACATAGACAGCACCCATTCAACTCACTAAGGTACCCACATGCCCATCGGTTACATATGTGTAGGGGGCCTAAGTCCAGCCCATGCATGCTCTTTGGCTGGTGCTTCTGTCCCTGTAAGCCCCGAGGGGTCTAGGTTAGTTGACTCTGTTGGTCTTGAAGTGTTTTGTTCTTTCCAGGTCCTTCTATTCTTTTTTATTTTTATTTTATTTTTATATTAATCACAGGTTGTTTACTTTGTATCCCAGCCATAGCCTCATTCCTCATTCCCTCTCAATCTCACCCTCCCTCCCTTATTTCTTCCCTGTCCCTTTCCAAGTCCACTGCCAGGGAAGGTCCTCCTCCCTTTCCATCTGACCCTAGATTATCAGGTATCTCCAAGACTGGCTGCCATGTCCTCCTCTTTGGCCTAGCAAGACTGTTCCTCCCTTAGGGGTGTGGGGGGAAGGTAAAGGAGCAAGTCATTGAGTTCATGTCAGAAATAGTTCCTGTTCCCCTTACTAGGGTACCCACTTGGTTACTGAGCTACCATGGGCTACATTCAAGCAAGGGTTCCAGGTTATATCCATACATAGTCCTTAGTTGGAGAAACAGTCTCATAGAGGGCCCCCATGCCCTGATATATTTTGTCCTGTGAAGCTCCTGTCCTCTCTAGGTCATACTATCTCCCTCTTCTTTCATATGATTCTCTGCACTCTGCCCAAGGTTTGGTTATGAGTCTCCGCACTACTCAGCAATTAAAAATAAGGAAATCATGAAATTTATAGGCAAATGGTGGAGTCTAGAAAAGATCATCCTGAGTGAGGTATCCCAGGAGCAGAAATACAAACACGGTATGTACTCACTTAAATAGACCTATAAGATAGGTTAAACACACTAAATATGTGCACCTAAAGAAGATAAACAAGAAGGAGGTTCCGGAGTAAGATGATCAATCCTCACTTAGAAAGACAAATGAGATGGACAGGGGAAGTAGGAGAAAACAAGTAACACGACAGAAGCCTACTGCAGAGGGCCTCTGAAAGACTCTACCTAGCAGTGTATCAAAGCAGATGCTGAGACTCATAACAAAACCTTGGGTCCTTCTATTCTTCCCTCTCACTCTTCCACAGGACTCCCCACAGCCAATCAAATCATATGCTGAGACTCACAGCCAGAGTAGAGAATGATTGACTTTGTCTTCTGAAAAGTATGGAGCCCGCACCTTTGCATTTCTATGCCAGGTTTTCATTTTTGTTCACTCTTCTTGCTCTTCTTCAAACAGAGCAGGGCAGTTCCTTCATCATGTCACTCTCCCACTTTGTAGATAGTTCTCCCATATATGACTGTGCTCTGCTCATTTGTTGCCTTTTTGTCTCCATTCTAAAATAACATGTGAGGAATATGCCAAGACAGAAGCTCTGTTTCATCCACATCAATGCCCCAGAATCTTGAACAATACCTAGAATTGCTGTATGAATAGGGATGAATGAAGGCACTACAGAGCAACAGGGAGAAAGTCAATCTTTAGGAGTACCTGGAACCTCTCCTATTTCTGCTTCTATTATCAACACATATGGTGTCAGCAGGTCTATGAATTAACTTCCTCAGCGGGTTGGCATCTGGAAGTTGGATGCTCTTTTGGGTCTTACACGGCTTTAAACTAAAGACCCTGTCACTTCAAAATTTAAGCTATGGAGTCAGCCAAGGTGTCTGTCAGTAGATAACCGCATAAGGAAAACACAGTGCATATAAACAATAGAACTGTATTCAGCCATAAAGAAGACAAATTTATGTCATTTTCAGGAAAATGGATAAGACTGCAGCTATCAAGTTAAGTAAAATTTCAGGCTCAGAAAGACAAGTATCACACATTTTCCCTCACTTGTAGTTCTTGGATTTTATAGAATGTCATAAAATAGTTCATAGATATACATACACAGGTACGACATGAAAGTAGACGTGAGACTATCTGGAGAAATGAATGAAAATGGGGGAGGGAGAGAGAGCAGAGAGTGGGTGAAAATGGACCAAGCACATGAAATACTCGAATGTAAATGTCTTTATTTAACCAACCACAAAGTACAATAACTACATCACAATCAAAATTTCTAATAGGCTTACCTCACTGGACACCAGCTCTGCTGAAACCAGATAGTACCATTGCCGGAAGCAGAACCTGGCTTACCTGGACATTTGTGGGGTATGTCATGCTATCTGCCTCCTTCTGGAATACAGAGATTCAAGCTAGAAAGAGAAGGGCATGCTTTAGGGAGTGTTCCCAGCTATTACAGAGCCAGTAACTAAATTCAAGCTGGGTCTGGAATTTCCCAATTTCTCTACTTAATTAACAGGTCGTGCAAGCTCACAAGAGGACTGCCATCCTGAACTTTACTGCTGACATGCACAGCCTGTAGAGAAAGACAGAGGAGGAGATTCAGGTGGGCATTTTGGAAAACAAGGTTATGGATCTTGAATCTTATCTTGAACCTACATGAATCTTATCATGGTTTTCGGCAAAGCTGAGTCCGAGAAGAAGCCAGGGTGCTTAGAGGACATCCCTGAGAAGATGAAGTTCTATTTCAAGTTCTTGGGGAAGCAGCCATGGTTTGCAAGTGATGAGGCAACCTTTATGCCCTCGTCATAATAGTCTTGACCAGCAACACATGGTTGAACTCAAGTGCCTGGACCCTCAAGGACTCAATGGCCCACCTTAAGAGTTTATAGAAAATCTCTACCCACATGAAATACACATACTTTTTTTCAGGATTTCTGTATCCAAAGACAAACCTCTGCGGTAACCAGTAGGCCCCTGTAATACCAGCCAGGACTGATCCATGATTATGCTTGCTAGCCCTTGACTGAGGCACAACGGGGTCCCTGCATCCCTGCATCCCCGTGTCAGTCTTCTCATTCCTTTCTCACTTAGGCACGGTGTTCTCAGGGTCATGTGACTGTCAGGGAGCTGCAGCTTACTGGTACAGGTGCAGCCACCCGATGCTCCAAGAGATTATCACACTATGTATCAATAGTTCAGGAAAAAAGTAAGACTTCCAAGTTTGTGGTGGAGGTTCTAGTGAATATTTCTTACTTTACATCATCTTAAGCCAAAGAGTCATAAACTGAGTTAGAAATCAGAAACACTCCGAATCAGTTTTATAAGGCCGCTATTAAAAAACACTAGATGTTATGTGACTTAAAAAATATATATGTTGTGGGAATTCTGCCAACTTCTAAGTATATATGTTCCAACTGGGAAATAGCTTAAGGATGAGTTTGGGAACCCATTGGACCTACTGTGATTTGGACTTCAGCCAAAACTCCATTAATCACCTGACCTCCATAATAAGCTCTTGCTTCAACTGGAGGGACACTTCTTGGGATCTCCCCAAATAAGTGTCAATTCTGAATCAGTATCTAACGGACCCCAGAAAGTCTGATTGTTTTCTTTCTCCCACTGTAGAGTAACCCTTGTAAAAGGCCACAGCTCTCTCTGGGGAATGACCCTCTGGCTAACAGTAAAGCTTGTGGCTATTTTATCAAGGTCCTTCTTCAGAGGAACCCAACTGTCCTTTCATTTAAAGCATTCTAGGTCTGCAAACTGGCTCAGATCTGGTTCATTGGCCAATACTCCCTTTCACCACAATCCAATGTAGACTTTCTTTCATTTGTTTGAAATGCAGTAGGCTTCTTATCTATTTCATGCCTGGAAGCATCATGGTTGATTAGCCCATACCAAAGATCCATATGGGTCATGCCACCATAAAATTCATTTTGCCTGTGCTGACCATTACAAGTCAGGCCATTGTGGACATTGCTTTGCCTATGCTGAGAATTACAACTACAATCACTTTGCCTTTAGCAATTCAGTGCTGCCACCTTGGCCCTGCCACCTTGGGGCCCCTTTAAACCTATTGTATTTAATTCATCCAATTGAGCAGCAGCATCTCGAACCCTAAGGTTTGGCACAAGGAAGAGGGCTAAAACAAAGCACTTTAAACAGGCCGGTGCCCCTCTCACCATTCTGTCTCTTAGAGGATTAATGAAGGGTTTGTCTGCTGCTCCTTCCCATGGTGAATGATTGGGTTTTACACATATGCCCTAGTGAAACTAGTGCTACAATTGCCCTGAGCTTTAAAATCCCTCCATCAACACTAAGCTAAGGGATATCAGGCATCTATGACTCCTGTTTCAGTAGGCCATCCTTTAAGAAATGCTTCAGCCAAACATTCCAACAAACTGTTGACACCTTTTTAAAAACTGTGTGAGCTTCTATATGAAACCTAGAATCTACACTCAGTGGGCCCATCTCAATAAACTCAGCCTGGTCTGTTTTCGTGTTCCTTCCACCATTACCCCATGCCCTTAAACCCCTTCCCACACATATTCCTCAGACTTCTGCTTGAATGAATTAGCAAACTCATTAATCTCTTTCATGGTGTAGCCCTAAGTGACACCAATATTGTCTTGCATGACATCCCTTCAGAGAAATTCACTGCTGATTTAGCAGACAATGGACTAATTTCTTCAGTCAAATGGCAGAAAAGGCAGTATTTCAGGGGTAGGGGGAGACTGCTTCCTCAGGTGAGCTAAATCCTTGAGAATCTGAGAGTTCAAAGTTCTCAGCCTCAATGGGGTCCTCCCACTCATCCCCATGCCAAGTTTCTGGGCCGCATCTTTACCAATTAATTCCCTTATTTTATCTGCTGAGGCCCTCTGAGGCTGCAACTTTGATTTTTTGATGTATTTCAGCAAACCTTATAATGAGGGCTTCTGTTTGATTTTTCTGAAACTTGAGCTCTACAGTTGAAGAAAAGGGAAGATTGTTTTCCAGGACACACTTAGAAACATTTAGACTGCATATATACATCTGGAACTGGCAAAGTTTATCACTGAGTTCATTGTTCTTCAACATATTCTGAGATGTGAGATGTTGGTTCTTTTCTTTTTTAATATAATCTTTTATTTATTACAATTTATTCACTTTGTAACCCAGCTGTAGCCCCCACCCTTGTCCCTCCCAATCTTTTCCTCCCTCTTTCCCTCCCTCCCTCCTTCCCTCCCTCATCTCCTCCCACACCCCTTCCTTAGCCCACTGACAGGAGAGGACCTCCTCCCCTTCCACCTGACCCTAGCCTATCAGGGCTTATCAGGACTGGCTGCATTGTCTTCCTCTGTGGACTGGTAAGGCTGCTCTCCACCTCAGGAGGAGGTGGTCAAAGAGCCAGGCAGTGAGTTCATGTCAGAGACAGTCCCTGTTCCCATTACTAGGGAGCCCAGTTGGAGACTGAGATGCCATGGACTACTTTTGTGCAAGGGTTCTAGGTTATCTACATGAATGGTCCTTGGTTGGAGTATCAGTCTCAGAAAAGACCCCTGTGCCCAGATTTTTGGTTCTGTTGTTCTTGTGGAGCTCAAGACCCTTCCAGGCCTTTCTATCTCCCCCTTCTTTCATAAGATTCCCTGCACTCTGCCTAAAGTTTGGCTATGAGTCTCAGCATCTGCTTTAATACCCTAATGGGTAGAGTCTTTCAGAGGCCCTCTGTGGTAGACTCCTGTCCTGTTACTTGTTTTCACTGTCTTCCCATGTCTATCCCATTTGCCTTTCTGAATAATGATTGAGCATATTACCCAGGGTTCTCCTTCTTGCTTAGCTTCTTTACATGTACAGATTTTAGTATGATTATCCTATATTATATGTCTAATATCCACTTCTAAGTGAGTATATACCATGTGTGTCTTTCTCCTTCTGGGATACCTCACTCAGGATGATCTTTTCTAGCTCCCACCATTTGCCTGCAAATTTCATGATTTCCTTGTTTTTAATTGCTGAGTAGTATTCCATTGTGTAAATGTGCAATAATTTTTGTATCCATCCCTCAGCTAAAGGACATCTGGGTTGTTTCCAGCTTCTGGCTATTACAAATAAAGCTGCTATGAACTTGGTTGAGCAAATGTCCTTGTATACTTGAGCATCTTTTGGATATATGCCTAGAAGTGGTGTAGCTGGATCTTGAGGTAGCACTATTCCTAGTTGTCTGAGAAAGTATCAGACTGATTTCCAAAGTGGTTGTACAAGGTTACATTCCTACCAGCAATGGAGGAGGGTTCCCCTTTCTCCACATCCTCTTCAAGATGTGTTGTCACTTGAATGTTTGATCTTAGCAATTCTGATGGGTGTAAGGTAAAATCTCAGGTTAGTTTTGATTTGCATTTCCCTAATGGCTAATGAGGTTGAGCATTTTTTTAAGTGTTTATCTGTCATTCAATATTCCTCTGTGGAGAGTTCTCTGTTTAGCTCTGTACCCCATTTTTTAATTGGATTACTTGATTTGCTGCTGTTTACGTTCTTGAGTTCTTTATATATTCTGGATATTAGCTCTCTGTCAGATAGAGGGTTGGTGAAGATCCTTTCCCAAACTATAGGCTTTCATTTTGTTCTGGAGACAGTGTCCTTTGCTTTACAGAAGCTTTTCAGTTTCATGAGGTCCCATTTATTGATTGTTGCTCTTAAAGCCTGTGCTGTTGGTGTTCTGTTCAGGAAGTTGTCCCCTGTACCAATGAATTCAAGGCTCTTCCCAACTTTTTTTTCTAACAGGTTTAGTGTGTCTGGTTTTATATTGAGGTCTTTGAACCACTTGGACTTTAGATTTGTGCAGTGTGATAAGTATGGATCTATTTGCATTTTTCTACATGTAGATACCCAGCACCATTTGTTGAAGTTGCTCTTTTTTTCCATTGTATGGTTTTGGCATCTTTGTAAAAAATCAGGTATGCATAAGTGTGTAAGTTAATTTCTGGATCTTCTATTCTATTCCATTGATTCACCAGCTGGTTTCTATGCCATTACCATGCAGTTTATACTACTGTTGTTCTATAGTACTGTTGCTCTATAGAGATCAGGGATGGAGATACCTCCAGAAGATCTTTTGTTGAAGGGGATTGTTTTAGCAATTCTGGGTTTCTTGTTATTCCATATGAAGTTGAGAATTTTTCTTTCAAGGTCTGAAATAATTGTGTTGGTAATTTGATGGTAATTGCATTAAATCTGTAGATTGCTTTTGGTAAGATGACCATTTTTTTTACTGTGTTAATCCTGCCAAGCCATGAGCATGGGAGATCTTTCCATCTTCTGATATATTCTTCTATTTCTTTCTTCAGAGACTGGAAGTTTTTATCATGCAAGTTTTTGACTTGCTTGCTTAGAGTCACACCAAGGTACTTTATGTCCTTTGTGGCTATTGTGAAGGGTGTTGTTTCCCTAATTTCTCTCTCAGCCCATTTTTCTTTTGTATACAGGAGGGCTACTGATTTCTGTGAGTTAATTTTGTATTCAGCCACTTGGCTGAAGGTGTTTATCAGCTGGAGGCATTCCCTGGTAGAATTTTTGGGGTCACTTAGGTATACTTTCATATCATCTGCAAATAGTGATACTTTGACATCTTCCTTTCCAATTTGTATCCTCTTGATCTCCTTTTATTGTCTAATTGCTCTAGCAAGGACTTTAAGAACTATGTTGAAGAGATATGGAGAGAGTGGGCAGCCTTGCCTTGTCCCTGATTTCAGTGGGATTGTTTTAAGTTTCTCTCCATTGAGTTTGATGTTGGCTATAGGATTGATGTATATTGCCTTCACTATGTTTAGGTAAGTGCCTTGTATCCCTGATCTCTGCAGGACTTTAAACATAAATGGATGTTGGATTTTGTCAAATGCTTTTTCAGCATCTAAGGAGATATCATGTGGTTTTTTTTCCTTAAGTTTGTTTATATGTTGTATTACATTCATGGATTTCTATATACTGAACCACTCCTGCATATCTGGGATGACGCCTACTTGTTCATAATGGATGATATCTTTGAGGTGTTCTTGTATTTGGTTTGCGAGTATTTTGTTGGGTATTTTTGCATCATTGTTCATAAGGGATATTGGCCTGAAATTCTCTTTTATGGTAGGGTCTTTGTGTGGTTTAGGTACCAAGGCTTCATAGAATGAGTTTGGTAATGTTCCTTCTGTTTCTATTTTGTGGAATACTTTGAAGAGTATTTGGTGTTAGCTCTTCTTTGAACATATGGTAGAATTCTGCACTGAAACCTTCTGGCCCTGGGCTTTTTTTGGATGGGAGACTTTTGATGGTAGCTTCTATTTCCTTAGGGGATGTAGGAATATATATATATATATATTTAAACCTGGTCTTGATTCAGCTTTGGTAAGTGGAATTGATCAAGAAAATTGTCCATTTCATTTAGATTTTCAAATTTTGTGACATATAGACTTTTGAAGTAAGACCTAATGATTGTTTGGATTTCCTCAGTGTCTGTTGTTATATCACCTTTTTCATTTCTGATTTTGTTGATTTGGATAGTGCCTCTCTGCCTCTTGGTTAGTTTGGCTAAGGGTTTGTCTATCTTGTTGATTTTCTCAAAGAACCAGCTCTCCATTTCATTGATTCTTTGAATTGTTTTATTTGTTTCTAATTTAATGATTTCAGCTCTGAGTTTGATTGTTTCCAGCTGTCTACTCCTCTTGAGTGTGTCTGCTTCTTCTTTTTCCTACGGCTTTCAGATGAGCCATTATGTTGCTTGAATGAGATGTTTCAAATTTCCTCTTGAAGGCATTTAGTGCTATGAGCTTTCCTCTTAGCACTGATTTCATTGTGTCCAATACGTTTGGGTATGTTGTGCCTTCATTTTCATTGAATTCTAGGAAGACTTTAATTTCTTTCTTTATTTCTTCCCTGACCCAGCTGTCATTGAGTAGGGAGTTGTTCAGTTTCCATGTGTGTGTAGGCTTTTTACAATTTCTGTTGTTGTTGAGGTCCAGCTTTAGTCCACGGTGGTCAGATAGAATATAAGTGATTATTTCAATCATCTTGTATATCTTGAGGCTTGCTTTGTGACCAACTATATGTCTATTTTGGAGAAGGTTTCATGAGGTGCTGAGAAGAAGGTAAATTCTTTTGTGTTTGGGTGAAGGGTTTTATAGATGTCTGTTGGGTCCGTTTGATTCATGACTTTGTTAGTTATTGTTTCTTTGCTTAATTTCTGTTTTGTTGAGCTGTCTTTTGTTGAGAGCGGGGTGTTGAAGTCTCCCACTATTAATGTGTGGGGATCTATGTGACTTTTAAATTTTATTAATGTTTCTTTACATATGTGGGTGCCCTTGTATTTGGGGCACAAATATTCAGAATTGTGATGTCGTCTTGGTGGGATGTTCCTTTGATGAGTATAAAGTGACCTTCTTCATCTCTTTCAGCTAATTTTTGATGAAAATCCATTTTATTAGATATTAGAATCGCTACTCCTGCTTGCTTCTTGGGTCCATTTGCTAGGAAAACTGTCTTTCAGCCCTTTATTTTCAGGTAATGTCTATCTGTGTGACTTAGGTGTGTTTCTTGTATGCAACAGATTGTTGAGTCTTGTTTACACATCCATTCTGTTAGTATGTATCTTTTTTATTAGAGAGTTGAGTCCATTGATGTTGAGAGAAATTAATGGCCAGTGGCTGTTAGATCCTTTGATTTTTCTGTTGGTTGTGGTAGTATGTTTGTGTTCTTGGCTACTTTTAGTTTTGCTGTAGTGAAGTTATTTATTTCCTTTATTTTCCTGACTGTAGTTAGCTTTCTTGGGTTGTATTTTTTCCTTCTAGTATCTTCTATAACGGTGGATCTGTGTGTAGGTATTGTTTAAATTTGTTTTCGTCGTTTACTATCTTCTTTTCTCCATCTATAATGACTGAGAGTTTTGCTGGGTATAGTAGCCAGGGCTGACATCTGCGTTCTCTTGGGGTCTGCATGATATCCGTCCAGGTCCTCTGGCTTTCATAGTCTCTGTTGAGAAGTCAAGTGTGATTCTGATGGGTTTGACATTATATGTTACTTGGCCTTTTTCCCTTGCAGCTTTTCGTATTTTTTCCTTTGTTCTGTATACTTACTGTTTTAATTGTGGGAGGATTTTCTTTTCTGGTCTAATTTATTAGGTGTTCTGTAGGCTCCTTGTATGCTTATAGGCCTCTCCTTTAGTTCAGAAAATTTTGTTCTATGATTTTGTTGAAAATATTTTCTGGGCCTTGGAGGAAATCTTCTTTTTCCTCTATTCCTATTATTCTTAAATTTTGTCTTTTCATGTTGTCTTGGATTTCTTGGATGGTTTCCATCATAAATTTTTTAGATTTAACATTTTCTTTGATGGTTTCATCAATTTCTTCCATTGAATCTTCCACATCTGATATTCTTTCTTCCATCTCTAGTAGTTTGTTGGTTATGCTTACCTCTGTAGTTCCTGTTTTCTTCCCTAAGTTCTTCCTCTCCATGATTTTCTCCATTTGTGTTTTCTTTAAATTTTCCAATTCTATCTTCAGATCTTGGACCATTTTGTTAATTTCCTTCACCTGTCTGACTATATTTTTCTGTTTTTTCCTTCAATTTCTTCACTTTTTTTGTTTGAACATTCCTCTGTTTCTTTTATTTCTTTCAGTGACTTAATTATTTCCTCTCTGAAGGCCACAGACTGTTTGAATTCATCTTCCTGTATTTCTTTATGGATGGCCATAATATGTTTGACTTTATCTTCCTCTAATTCTTTAAGCATTTTATTTGTTTCTTCCATTATCCTCTTCATAAGCATAGATGTAAGGTCATCTTCTTGCATTTCACTTATGATAGGGTGTTCAGGGCTGCTTGCCCCTGGATAACTGGGTTCTGGGAATGCCATATTGCTTTGGCTTTTGTTGGTTGTGCTTTTACGCTGGCCTCCATGCATCTGGCTGTTTCAGGTGTTGGCTGTTAGGTGCTGGTACTTCCTGGAATCCTGGGGTGAGGAGAATCCCCTTGGCAGGATGATGGTTGTCCCTGAAGGAGGCTTCCTCAGCTTTTTGGGTATGGTCACTGAATGGCTGGTGCTTCTCAGGAATTTCCACAGCTCACCTCAGGTGTATGGACCTATGTGATAACGGTGGTACTCAGGGGGGCTCTTCTCTCACCAGGGGAAGTCCTGAAGGCAGCTGCCCTGCGGCTGGGTTGCCTGCTCTCAATTTAGTGGGCTGCTGCTCTTACACTTTTTCCTAGGCACAGCCCTTTTGAAGAACCAGGGAGCCCCATGGTTTTGTAAGTTTAGCGAGGGAGACAGGTTGTACCTTGCTGCAGTGTCTGGGGCTGATCCCGTGGATCCCAGGCTTCTGTAGGTCTGAGGTTGGAGCTCTGTACCCCAATACCCAAGCAATAATAAGCGGGAGGTTAGCACAGCAGCGCTCATGCAGGCAGCAGGAGGCTAGAGCTGGCAGCCTGTGGGAGCTCAGAAACTTTTCCAGAGCTGGGTGTCCTGAGGTTGGACCTGATGTTTCCTTCACCTTGGGGTTTCCTCCCGAAGGGGAGACTCAGTCTGTGGTGTTTTGTGTTCCACAGTTCAGTCTGGGATGGTGAGGAGAGCTCTCAGGCACAGGCAAGTAGCTCTGCACTGGTGACTGGGAGCATGCAGGAATCCAGAAACTTTTCCTGAAAACTTCTGAGGGGAGAGGGGTCAGCTGAGTGACCTGAGGTTGGACCTAATGTTTCCCTCACCGTGGGGCTTCCTCCAGACAGGGAAACCCAGTCTCTAATGCCCTGGGGTTCACAATTCTGTCTGGAATGGTGAGTTGGGCATGCAGGCAGGTCTCTGGGCTGGAGGCTGAGCACCTGCCAGACTCTGGGACCTTTTCCAGGGATTGTCTGGGTGACCTAAGGTAGGTCCTGATTGCTTCCTTCACTGTGGGGTTTTCTCTTGACTGGATATCCCAGTCTCTGGTGTTGTGGTGCCAACAGTTCACTCTGGGATGGTGATCAGAGCACACAGATGTGTGGCTCTGGGCTGGCAATTGAGTGCCTGCCAGGACCCACAAACTCTTTCAGAGCTTACCTGAGTGACCTGAGAATGGACCCGATTGCTTCCCACACCGTGGGTTTTCCTCTCATCTGGGAAACACAATCACAGGTATTTTACAGCCCAGAGTTCTGTCTGTTATTCGCTGTGTAATCACTTCTGCCCTGCTCATCAGACACAGTGTTCTCTAGGCGTCGCTATCTTGGATTTCCTTCTTTTTTCTTTTTCTTAATCACACACACACACACACACACACACACACACACATGCACACTTTTATTACAGAGTTCCTTCTTTTTCCTTGTCACTTCATCCAGAGATGCTAGGAGCAACTAACAAGCACCACCATGTTCCTTATTTTTCCACAAATTGTCAAAAGTTTTATATACAGGGTCACCAAATCTGTTCTCTCTTGCAACTAGTGAATTGGAATAATCAAATGTATTTGTCTCCATAAATTTGTAGAACTGTTAACACCATGGGCTTTTAGTATAATTTGAACACCTAGGAGAGGCTTCAGTAACTTTCAGTAACAAGTATCAGCAAACTGGAGAGCCTATTAAAAAAAAAATCACCCTTGTACTTCTGTTTCCCTGCTCCAAAATCAATTTTGGAACCAAAATTAGAATTAGTCAGGGTTCTTTAGAGGAACCAAAATGGTAGAATGAAGAAAAAAAAAAAAAGAGGGTTTATCAGAATGGTCTATAGGCTGTGGTCCAGCTAGTACAATGGCTGTCTGCCAATGGAAAACCCAAGAATACAACAGTTGTTCAGTCCGCAAAGTGATTCATCTTAAGTGATCTTCAGTATATGCTGGAATCCTGGAGAAGTAGGCCAATGAAGGAATGGACTTGCCAGAGATAGTCAGAGCAAGCAGGAAAAGAGAAAGGAAGCTTCCTTGTCCTGTGTCCTTTAATTAGGCTGCCATGAGAAGGTGTGGCTGCTGGAATAAAGGTGGATCTTCCCACCTCAAAGATGTGGACTAAAGGTGGATCGCCTCACCTCAAAAGATCCAGGTTAAAAGTGAGTATTCTCACTTCAAATGATTTAATTTTTAAAATTCCTCACAAGTATACTCAGCCAGTTGTGTTTTAGTTGATTCTGCATGTAGTCAACTTTACAACTATCCAAGAATAGCCATCTGTATAAATATAAATGTGTGTGCATGCACAGGGACACAAAACTCTACCCATTCATAATTTTTCTCTCCACTTTCTCTGCTTCTGGATTCAAATTCCCCACTTATATGGAAACCATCACACTCAGTCATGGCCCAACTGAATGAGTTCCTCACAAATGATCATGAACAGAAGATTGTATTTTCAAAACAAGGACCCATTCCCAAGGAACACCAACATTTTATCACAAGTGACTTCAGGATCCTTGGGAATGTATGGAAAATTGACCCAGAAACCTCCCTCGTCTTGCTGCACTTTCCCATAACTCCTTCTGCCCTTTACCATAATTTCCTACCTCAGCTTCTTATAAATAAGCGGTTCTTAACCGGTGGGTTTCAACCACCACAAGGGTCCCATATCAGATATTTACATTCAATGCATAACATTAGCAAAATTATAGTGATGAAGTAGCAATGAAATCATTTCATGGTTGGGGGTCACCACAACACGAGGAACTATATTAAAGGATCACAGCATCAGGAATACTGAGAACCACTAATCTATGAGGCTAAGAAATTATGGAGGATAGGGATTTATTCCACTCAAAGGCCCTTTAGTGGGCTCTGAAAGTGGAACAGGGTTCTAGCTGACCTGTGTAAAATATGAAGGGCTGATACATAAAATCTAGTCAATGTCATAGAAAAGCTAGGGATTAGGAACAGAAACAAAGCATGCTGAAAGGCCTTCAAATGGGATTGACGTGGCCTGACAGCATTCTAAAGAAAAGCAGCATTGTGTCAAAATGCTAATAGTGTATGTAGGCAGGTATCCAGGTTTAAATAATTCATTTTTAAGCTTTTTATAATAGGCAAAAAAAAAAAATCTCATGTAATTTTCAATATCTTATATCTAAAAGTAACTTGGAATTTCCTGACACTGAGGTCTCAACAATCCCAGGTAAGAGAGTGTGTGGGCAATTGGGGAGAAACAAAAGAAATCCTGATTGAGCTATGTGTGGAGCCAGAAGAAGTGGAGTTTTAGAATTAAGCCCTTCAACGCGATTAGATTTGAAAGACAAAATAATTTAAGTGATTCCTTCTGAAATGGCCCCAGCTTGACTTTTCTGGCCACAGAAGAGCCTAGAGATTCAGCCTAGAGATTCCCCAGCATGCTTGTATATAGCTGTTCAGAATGGAGGTGGGAATGGGGTCTAGCTTGGCCTTGAAAGCAAACAAACATTTGTTATCTTGGTCCTAAGCTTTACCAGCTATGGTCCCTGGCCAAGCTATTTTTTCTTTCTTATCCTGCCTCTTATCTGAGAAATGGGGCTCATGGGTACACAGCTTCAAGGGTCCTGGCAAGAATAAGCAAGATGACCATCCTACTATAAAAAACCAGAACTGTGGCCAGCAGTCATGGGAGCTCAGCAAACACTATCAGTGAGAAGCACCCAGGAGCACAGCTCTGTCAGCTCCCTCAGCCATGTGTTATGAATTAACTTCTGAAGTGGCACGTCTTTTACATTGTCATTTGTGCCTCTAATGAAAGGACATGCCTTGAAAAGAAATGCCCAAAAACCCCACAAAAGAAAAAAACCTGAAAATCATATACTCACACCATTGTCACCACCTCCCAACCCCAAATAAAGAGGTAACAGCTTTTCATTTATAACCACCAGGCATCTTAATCCAAAAAGAACTCTCATCGTACTATAGATGGATGCTGTCTGAACAAAGCTTATTACAAATCAATACCACAGTGCATCTTGCCTGGTTTCCCAAATTTCAAAGGACTGGATTAACCTGCTGTGCATTTCTTCTTCCATTTCAAAGCTTGTAAGAAGCCGACAAGAGAAACTGGCCCATATAGTTCAACCAACTTCAGTGCGGAACAGCATGTGCCCTGTGTAAATATAAAAATGAGACTCGGACCTCCTAAGGCCCAGGATTTCCATGCCAGTTGACCTGTCAGAAAATAAGCACCAAAATAAATAAATAATAAAAACCCTGCATTTTAAGAAATGTATGTGTTCAATTCTTCACAGCGCCCAGAGAGAACTGTGCCATCCAAAATTAAAGCAGCTCAAAGGGCAAGCAATTTTAAATAAGTTGTTAGGAAGAAAACATCAAAGTTCCATGTTATATGCATTTAAAGCCAGTGTGCTGTCTCTCTTTTATGCCTTGCATCTGTTCTGATTCTTCAGTTTAGTTTCAAATATAACAGCTCCATTCTGACTCTGATCAACTCATGTATTTTCAGCAGAAGGTTATCAGAAAGTCAAAACTCTTTAGTGAGCTAATTTGGTTTATATTGTAACACTTCTCTATTGTAACATTTACAAATGTATGTTGTACCATTTCTCTATCAGCTAAATGGGTAGGTTTACTGTTCCAGCATTAGGAATGTGGTTTCGTGAGGTAGTTTTGGTTTGAATGTGTTACTGGAAGGATTTTGTTTTCCCAAGACTCACAAAACAGGAGCTGCCCTTTGACAGAGCAGTTCATGAATAGCGATATGTCCTGGGCACAATGGGTCATGAGAGAGTGACAAGATATAGTGTTTGTTCTTAGAGGGACATTGCCAATGGGCCAGGAGGTTCCAAGAATGCAAAGACAAGAGTAGAATTGAGAAGCAGTATATGTGTGTTCTAGGCAGCACACCTTCTATGTGTATAGGAGAAGGCAGTATCCCAGATGGGGAAGTCAGTTTGTTTAGGGATTGAAGGAAGAGAGAAGCATGTTAAAAGTTTATCATTAAGAGAAAATGACATCCTATTCATCTACCAGTGTTTGGCTGTGAGTCTCAGCAGCTATTTTAAGGCACTGCTGGGTAGAGCCTCTCAGAGGACAACTCTAACAGGCTTCTATCTTCAAGCTTAGCAGAGTATCATTCATTGTGTCAGAGGTTGGCACTCTCCCATAGGGTGGGTCTTTGGTTGGGCCAAGCTCTATTGAGCATTCCCTTTATCTGCTCTGTCTGCCCTATATGTATTCCTGCACATCTTGTAGGCAGGGTAAATTTTGGGTCAAAATTTTTGTGGGTGGGCTGGTGTTCCCCACCCTTTACTAGACTAAGCTAGTTAGAGGGTGTCCTCTTTAGTTTCTATGATCTCTGCTACTAGGAGTTTGAAGCCCCCTCATTGGGGAATAATGGAGGAAAGAGAAAAGGACTCGGAAATGACAGGAGCGCCACAAGAAAACAATAGAGCCAACTAACCAGGGCCCAGAAGGGTTTACAGAGACTGAAGCATCAATCAAGGACCATGCATGAACTGGACCTAGCCCCCCTATACAAAGATGTAGCAGATGGACAGCTTAGGCTTCAAGTTAGTCCTCTAGTAAGGAATGGGGACTGCATCGGACTCAGACTCACTTGCTAGCTTTTAGATCACTTTCCCCTGGTGGGACCGCCTTGATAGGCCACAGGGGAAGAGGACACTTTCAGTCCTGATGCAACTTGATAAGCTGGGGTGGAGAGGAAAGGGAGCTCTCCTTCTCTGAGGAAAAGGGGAGGGGGAAGGGGAAGGACAGAGGAAGGGACTGGGAGGGGAGGAGGGAAGGGGCTACAAGGATGTAAAGTAAATAAAATTAACACATAAGAAAAAAGTTTAAACAACAACAACAAAAAAAAAAACAGAGTGACACAAACAAACAAACAAACAAATAAATAAATAAAAGAGGGAGTTACTGGTTATTGTCATGAGAAAAGGCTGATCTGGGAGCTATGAATCAGACATGCTGACAGGAGGCAAAGTATTTGCTTTGGCTAACTTAGATACCACTAATATTCAACCTCCTCTTTCCTGGACTCATGGGAGTTCATTTACAGCAATCGGGATAGTTTCTTGCACACAGCCAACTTCCCACAGGTTTCTCTTTCCTATGCTCTGTGACCCAAGGGCAAAGATGGGTGCTCAAATGGAAACAATAGACAAGTCTGATCTAATAATGTAAAAATAAATGTGTGCCTGTGCTAGAGAGGGAAGCCCGACTCTCCAGCCCTGAGGAAGGCTTGTCTCACGGCCCCACTGGAAAGGCCAGTTGTTTGGCCAGCCTGGAAGCACACACACATTCTTCTCAACCATTTGCCTTCTCTGGGCTTCTCTTCCCTTTCTTGTCTCTGTTTCATAAATTTCCAGGCTTAAGGCTTTACCTCAGTGTCCTTGATAGTACACTAAAATACAGATAGGCTAGTTGAGGAATGGCATGAATGGCAGCCCGTGGTCTCTCCATGCAGGTATCTCCAGGAAAAAGCTCCTGTCTCACCCAGAACCACAGCGGACCTTCAGTGACTACCAAGTGCCGGTGTCTCTTCCAAATGTATATACCCGTTCATGCCTCAGGTCCTTGGCTGTGCTCTGGACACAGGGATGCACAGTCCTTCCATGCATTTCACTTCCAGTCTGCCTACAGAAAAACCAGTGCTCCTCAGAGTATCAGTGCAGATGTGTCTCCTCGGCAAATAGCCACCTCTGCCTGACTTTGCATATTTCTGGCACAACTGGCCCTACCTTTCTCTCTATCTCCACCACATGATTTAGAGAGAGTTGTTCTACCTGTTTATCTCTGACTCACATACTCACTGAAGGTCCTAAACACACATTTCCTGCCTTTCTATGAACTGCTAGAAACTTGCCTAGTAAATAGACCAACAAATGTGCAGTTCCCTGGCCCCAAAATAACAGTACCATAAGGGAGGCATACCCCGACACCAGAGCCCTTCCTTGTTCTTATTCTCAGATGAAACTTACCAAGGCTGAACAGTCCAGAATCTGGTTAGCCTGGAAACAAATGAGACCTATTTACCTGCCGAGATCCGAGTTCACACTCCACCATGACCCAGATGCATAAACAAACAAACAAACAAACAAAAAATTGCAGGCCATGTTTTCATGCTCACTGTAACAGGAAATCATCTGGGGACTATATTTTCCTTCTCATACATATTTCGTCGTGACAGCCTCATTCAAGTTCCCAGCTGCTTTCTTCCGTATTTTAATGCTGTTCACTCTCTTTCATCTCATCAGTTTAATTCTTATAGATTTTTTTTTTTTTTTGGTTCATCTTGCCTAATCTCCAAAGAGTCAGAGCTTTTTATCTGATTCAAGATCCTGAATTGTCCACTCACTGCCTCTGTAAGCGGAAAAACTCCAACAAAGGAGACAGCCCCCAGGGCAAAATTCATCCCAGAGCCTCTGGCTGGCTTCAGTCAGACACACTTCCCTGACCTGACTTGCTTTCCCACCTCTATTTTAGCATCTGCCTTCACTCTTCCCTCCCACTCTCTTGTTCTCTGTCTACTCTCACACACGAGGTCCAGCATTCTCGTTCCCTACTGTCATCTGATTTCCTTTCTTTGTGTCTCCGCAGTCACAGCATCTGCTCAAGGTTTTCGCTACTCACACACAGCAAGTGGTCCCTTCTTATTTGATGCTGAGCTTGCTGGTGGAGTTTGAGCCCCATCAGAAGAGATGCTTCTTAATTGTCTCTGTTACATGTCCTGTCACTCCTCGGGACTTCGTCCAGGAATGACTTCTCTGGAAATGACTACCTATGGAGAGCTCAAAGTTCCTGTGAGGTACTGAAGACATCTTCCTCCTCCCCATCTTTTCTGTGTCCACCAATGCTGCTCCAGACTTCCTGCCACTGTGGGCTTCTGAAGCCTTCCTCCCTCAGCATTGGCTCCACTACAGTCTTTCAGAACTGATATTTTCATACCTCTTCATAGAAGAAGAGCATGGGCCACAAAGCATTCCGCATTAGGAAGACACCTTGAATAGAGTCCTGGAAACCTAAACACTGACCAACTAGATAGATATCAGCTTCCCCCAGGACCTGAGGATCATCTCTAGAACAGAAAAAAAAAAAAGGACTAGTGTTTTCCATATCTCCTTCCAGTTTTCTTCTAACACCTTTATTGGGATGTAATTGGCACCATGAAGTTTAACGGTCTAAAGAACACATTTCAATATTTTTGTATGTATTCTACAGTAATCATCATAATCTAATTTTAGACTGTTTTTTTTTATCACCCCCAAAAGAAATCTAACAGCAATTGCTGCTCATTTCTCTTGGTCTCATGCTGCATCCCTAGACAATCAGTAACTGTTACAGATTTGCCTTCTTTGGAGATTTCGTGTGAGTGGAATCTTGCAATATGTGAGCTTTCAAACGAGACGTCTTTTACTTTGTGCATGGTTTTCACCATTTATCCATGTTGTGATCTGTACCCACACTTGTGTTTTGACGTGTGGATAATATGCCATGGTGTGTCACGTTGGTTTGCCTACTCTTCAACCGAGAGCCATTGCCTTCTTTCTTCTCATTGTAATGAACGTTGCAGCCCATGGTTTGCAGATGTTATTTTGGACATCAGATTCATTATAGAAAAAATATAGTCTTCTTTACAGGGGGACCCCCAGAAGAAGAGCTTGCTGACAAAATCTAAGGAGGTGCCCTACCAGGAAGAGCAAACAAGAGAAAGAGAGAGAAGTTGAAGTTTCTGTTACTGCATTCAACTGTGTAACCGTGTCTATTAAAAGCCCCTTGTAAATAGCTCACTTCAGCTCTGGCATGCCATAGATTAGGCATATTTGTTTTCCAGGGAAGATTATAAATAGAGGGGGGAGGGGGAGTGAAACAGAATGTATTTTGCAAATGAGCCCAGATGGAAAACTAACAGATGGCCATGCACTGTATTTTGTGTGTTCAGACCTACATTTAAATTAAAAATTTTCATAATTATGATTAATGTCTGTAGCAACACTAGTTTTCCTGTGGTGGCTTCGTATATCACGTATCGGAGGTATTGAATAGAGAATTTCCATGAAAAGGTTTCAGATAATATACAAATTTTGGAACTTGCCTGCCCTACACTTAGGAATGAAACAAAACAAAACCTCACTCAGCAAGGCAGAGAGTGCTGAGAAAACTTCAGTACAAGTGGACTTTCTATAATAAGCCCGTCTGCCGCCATCTGGCTTCTCCCATGTTAAAACTCAAAGCCAGTCATTTCATGCAGAGGGGAAATAATGGGCCCTTATTTGCATGATGATTCTTTTAGGTTCTGTTGTGAGGTTTGTTCCTCTTGGGCCGCACCCACTTCTTCATCTCCATGGATGTAATTAATATATTTGTTTTCTAAGGATAGATGTCACATCTTGTATGCTATCTTGTCTCCTTGGCTTAACTCCCATGCCTTTCCCTTCATGGTATTGTGCTTTGCCAATCTTCTGAGAGTTGGGCAGTGTTGGTGAGAATCTGTGAAATGGCTGTTCATCTAGAATCATGACTTGGAGATCTGAATAGAGTGTGGTACCAAATTTACTCTTCCTAGGACCTTTGGTCAGTCTGGTAGGTTTTGTGCAGTGAACTTGATGTCCTCTGCCAACTCAGATTCTCCATGGGCTCTGCCTCTTTCTGAAGCCATATTCAGCCATCATGCCTCTCCTGAGACATGACAGCGAGCAGCTATTTTGGGAATGCCTCATCCACGCCTCCTGCTCCTGACATTGTCTTCTCTTCAGTTTGGGTTTTCACTCCCTCACAACTGTGGCTGTGTTTGACTTGCCACTCTGGCTCAGCACTAGCCTTTTTGCTGTCTTCTTCCAACATAATCTCTTTGACTAGAATACGTTTCAAACCAGAGACTGCAATTTGGCTCTTACTCAAGATAGTTACTCTAGGTAACCATCAGGACACTCCTCCCAGCCCTTGGGCCAGCCCCCTCTCGACTGTAAAAGGTCTGATCTGGCTCCATCAGAGTGGACCCCTGACCTTGATGAGCCTGCATTCAATGGGAGAGAATGCTGCTTTCCTAAGATCTTAGCTCCTACAGTTCTTGGATCAAAGCGATGAACAGCATCAACCCATATTACAAAGGCCCTTGATGGTAAGGCAGGCTCTTCTCTGAATCAGTAAAAGCCATAGGGTCTAGAAAGTGGAGCTGAAGAATATTTTTCTAGATATTTCCCACTTTTCTAGAAGTTGGGCTGTGAGAAGGTATTCAATTGCCTTAATTTTCCCTTAAGGATTGATATTAGAACTGTCACACACACACACACACACACACACACCCAGATGTAAAAATACTAGGGGTGATGGTGACCGTGAAGGTGTGAACTAAATTATCGGTTGCTTCATAATACTGAGTTTGTAAGTTAGAAGAGTCGAATTGGTGCTTTTCCAAAAGATTCATCCATCATTTTTCAGGTTCTCAGATAAACGATAAGAAGAATAAAAGAGTCACAGCCTGTTATACAGGAGAAGCCAGCAACTATGTCCTATGAACACTGTAAAGCGTCATAGTTCTCCATACACTGGAGACTGAACAGATTTCATGCCAGCGACAGAAGTCCTGGAGGAGCTGCCAAGCAGTTTGCGACATCACTAATTATTTGTGTAACATTTGGCAAATACTCAAAACCAGAATCTTTCTCCTGGTAAACATATTTTTACACATTTGTCTTCCCTACAGAAATAACCAGTTGAGATGCATATATTTTCGCTTGCACATGTTTGCACTGCCAAGGCATAAACCACTCCTTCCTTAAAGGTCTGTTTCAAAGTTATTAGCTGATTCTTAAGGCGGACAAACCTGGAGATCTGCAAGCATATGCTTTGCATTGAAACAGCAGCTTGGTAATCAAACGAGAGCAATCTAATATAGGCTTTCAAGGGAGGTGAATTTGACTGTAAATCACAGTTCTGCACATAGGTTTGTATTTTCTATTCTTAATTACATCTGTGTGAATCTCCATTTGTTTGTGGTTGCCTAATCCATTGAGCAGGCGATTTGCATTCCCAAAGGCACATTTCCATGGTGTGCACTTCTCTGAGGGAAAGAAGAAAAAAAAACTGGTTCAGCCACTAATTCGAAGATTAAGTCCAAAAAGAGACCCAGGAGGGGATGTTCTTCAACCAGGAATACTTCCTGGAAAACCTGTGCAAAGTGTTCTGGGGGACACATGAAAGCCATTTCTCCTAAACTCCTTGATTCTCAATTTCCTCATCTATAAAATGGGAGCAGGAGGGGAAAAAATCCATTTAAAGTGTTTGATAAATATTAGCAAGCAGTAATAGTTGTGGGAGTAAATTCCAATGATATACAGTTATTACTAGTGTTATCTAGTTTCGGATTTTTTTATGATTCTGCAAATGTTACTGAAACAAAAGCAAAAGACAAGTATATTTTTCTGAAATTGACTTATTTTACATTTCCTTTTGCTATTCTCAAACGGACTGAATATCCCTTAACCAAAATGCTTCAGCCCCCGGTTTTAGAGTATAGCCTTTCCAGAAGCTAGAATATTTGTATGTCTGAGCTATCACCTGGGGATGAGGACGTGGGAAATGCATTCATACTTCATATACACCTTTTACATATAGTACAGTAGTACTTTTATGGAATGTTTTAGTGTATCCGTGTTTTCTGCAAAATGTGTCACATGAAAACATATGCAAAATCTTCCACACATGACATCACGCTGGCAAAGTTTCAAGTTCTAGAACATTTTCGGTTTTAGGTTTTTCATTTTGCCAATGCTGTACCTCTGTTACTGAAGGGAAATTATGATAGTCAGTACCATTCAAAAGTGTATGTGATGTCCAATGGCCAAGCACATGTATTGAGACATACCTTTTATATGGGAGATGTTATCTACTTTTTGATAAGAAAAATAAAACAAAAATAAGAAACGGCCAGGAGGCTCTACGTAGGAGTGGGAGCTGGGAAATAAGACACCTTTAGATCACTTCTAAATAAGTCAGTGGATTTCCATAAATGGGTAGCAAATATGAGCAGATGATTCATGTAAGGTTAAAAATTATACACATGACTGCAGGCTGCTCCTGCACCTATCTGTCCACAAAACAGAAATTTACCTGTCCAGCACAACCCTCTCTGTGAAGACCCAAATCCACAGTCCATGTGAAAGGGCTTAGAAATTACCAAATGACTAGGTCTTCATTATTTTCTCCATAATCTGGGTGGAAAGGATGAGAGAGGGTTTGTTGAGGAATCTCAGAAAAAATTTCATCAAAGGAATCAGAAGACACCTCAGGCCTCTCCTTTGACAGTTGCTTCCCAGCTAGACACCGTGTCATCTCCCTGCAGCTTCCTGGAAGATGAGTATTGAGCACAGTGGTAAGAAGGAAACTGGCTTCAGCCTGGCAGCCACAGACCAAGGAGGCAAAAGACAGTCCCCTGCATTTCTTAATGAAAAATCACCTTCTCCCTCTGCAAGTCTCCAGGTCCCCATCTATAACATGAATGAGTCAGGTCAGATACTCTTCTCAGCTTTTTCCTGACACTGGCCCCTAAGTCAGAGAATAAATGAGCTCTCATACACTCCTGTGTCAGGAAGTAAGAGATGGCAGGCGGCAGCATGCATCATGAAGCACTAACACCTGAAGAGTCTCCCAACACAAGGAGGCTGTGATGCAACCTGAGCTGGCTTCATGGGGTGGTCACTGAAGCCCAAAGGAGTGTGTTCCCCAAAAAGCCGGACCTATTTCCCTGGCTGATTGTCTAAGAAACTGCCATTCCTTTCATCCCTCAGCCATTCCTCTAGTTTCCTTCATCTGCACTGCAAAAGTGTGATTTCCCCAGGTAATCCCAGCCACCGTGTGATAGAGGATCCTTTTTCCAATGACCTTTCAAGAAAGTTTGATATCACAAGTGGCCACAATTTATAGCTGCAGGAGCCACAGGCAATTGAACCTTTTCTTTTATTATTATCTTTTTTTTACAGTTTTTTCATTGTATATCCTGATTGTAGCCTCCTCCCTCTCTCTTTCCCCCATCTCCTTTCCCTAGTCCACTGAAAGGGGGAGTTCTCCTTCCCTGCCATCAGCCCATTGCTTATAGAGTCTCATCAGGACTGCCTTTTCATTTCAGAATCTTACTTGAGGAGAGGCGATGAATACTTCTTAAGCTTTCCCTATCTCTGTGCAGTCTCATACCTGTCCGTTTGCTTCATGCCTTTGTTTATCTGTTCACTAATTTGTAAAGTAATTGCTTCTTCAATACTTCTTCAGCAATTTTCTATTCAAATAGTATCCAGGTTATTAATTTCTGGTTGGTTGTGTCCTTTTGGGAAAAATAGCTCTCAAAATGTCTAGTTCTTGCCAGTATATAAACTCATATATAAGATCTGAACAGAGCTGAAAGGGAAAATTTGGGTAAGAAAACTAACAATTTTAAGAACCAAGACATTAAGTAATTTGTTCAAGGTCCCAGTAGGTGACCCAATTGGGGTCCAAGTTCCAGCCTTCTGGACGCCAAAGCCTTTCTTTCTCTGGCCCCTATACCACTGGGAGGAAAATTACCCAGAAAAGATGAGCAGACATTTACTAAAAGCTTCTCTCCTGACTCCAGGGTCCCCCAAAGGCACCATATCCTCATGAATTTCTTCCCAGCGATGTTCTCTGTGACCCAGTCAGTCTGGCACTACTGAATCTTATATCTTAGTCTGCTGGCCTCAGCATCTTTGTAATGCAGTGACGTGGTCCTGATTTGGTGATATTTTTTTTCCTAAGTTTTATATTCAGAGTAACTTGGTTTCTTAGGAAATTGTAATTAAGAAGCTTTGTCACAATACTGTGGGTTTGGTGTGCTCACTGATTTGGGGAGTATCATTGGATTTGCATGACTCCAAAGCTTCCTTCTATTTGAGCTCTCATATATGCTTTGTGGAAAACTGGCTTCAATTGAGATGGTATCAACATTTCAGAGGTTCATATTTATGGCATAGACTTATAGGAATTAAGTGTCCTCATTCATCATGTCCTCTATTTGTCCTTTTATGGTCAAGCCATACAAACCAGATCTCTAAGGCTCCATCATAATGACATATGTGGCTTTCTGGTCATGTTAACATATAGGTCTCTTAGGTCACTGACCTATCTACCTTCATTCACCCTTGGATATTTTTCCCTAGGCCTTGCTCCATCTACGGAGTCCTTCCAGGCAGAAGGGCTGCTGGTTAATTTGAGGTAGTAGTTAAGAGGACCGCAGGTTACAAAGACACATGGTCAGTTTATTCTGGGTGTGCCTATGAGACTGATTATGGATGAGTTGATATGGAATTGGTATACTGAGTAAATCAGATTGCTCTCTGTAAGGGGATCATGAATAGAATGGAAATGTAGACTCTCAAGCCTCAATGTTAAGAGGTGGCTTAACAGACCTGACTATCCTTGAGCTGGGTACCTTATCCCACTTCATACTTTGTGACATCAGCTGTTCTTGGGCCTCAAGCTTGCTGGCCTTCAGCCTTGGAGCTTCACTGTTGTATTTCAGGTCCTTGGATTCAGGCAGCACAGTGTCCTACATGATACATGACAAGGCTGTGAGAATAATGACAATCATAGACCCACTCAGATGTCTTACAGGGTTTACACTATGTGTTTCTTACACATGTTACAACCTGATCCAGAGTTTCCAATAGTAGGTAGAGATTTCCAGGAAACCTTTAAACAAAGCTCACCTTATAAGAATAGCTTAACCTGCCTTCGTGAAAGAGCATCTAGGAACTGACTCAAATGGGAGGAGGAAGATTCCCCCAGCTCTGAGGATGATATTCCAGGCCTCACTTCATCTGATCCCGATTTCAGCTGGTCCACAGCAATAATCTGTACCCACTACCCACCTCACAGGAGTGCTGCTAGAATCAACATCATCTTATCAGTGGATATCAAAAACTCATCTTTTGGGTCTATTGGGGTATAAACTTGCTAACCATCTTCTTCATAATTGAATGAGCCAATCAGTCATAAACCGATTATCTACATATATCATCTAGCTAACTAGCTACCACCTATCTACCACCTACCTATCTCTATATCTATCTTAATGTTTCTATTTTTTTTTTCAGAAGACCACTAAATGATAAAAGGCTATATGTCTTATATGTTCTTGGCCTCTACACTTCTCTCTTTTCATTCTTTTTTTCTCATTTCAAATCTTCCATCCATCAGATTTTTGGTCAAGACAGTTCAGTGTTTGTTAGTGGCCTCTGCATTTATTTCAAAGAACCACCCCAACAAAATCCACAAACTGGCAAAAGAAGCAACAGAACTCCTTTCTCCCTCAGTATAGAGGCTTAAGTCCAAACAGATTTTAGCAAGCCCAAACTCTTTCTAATGGAAGATATGTTCTTGCTTGGTTCATCTTTTAGTAGATCCTACACTCCTTGGTTTTCTGGCATGCAGCCCCATTAATCCAGTTTTCTGCCTTTTCCTTCACATGGCTGTTTCCTCTCTATGTGTTTTTATATCTCTGGTTTCTCTTCTAAGGATATCTACCAGCCTTTGAATGTAGTTAGGAATGACCTCTTCTTAGCAAGTTACTTCTGGAAAAGCCTGTTTCCCTAATTCTATATCTAATGAGATGATCATGTGAGCTTTTCTTTTGGTTTATTTACATGGTACATCACATTTATTAATTTTTGTATATTGAACAATCCCTTCATCTGGAATGAAGCTTACATGATCATTCTGGACGATCTTTTTGATGTGTTCTTGGATTCAGTTTGCAAGTATTTTACTGAGTATTTTTGCATCTATGTTCATAAAGGAAATGGTCTGTAATTCTCTTTCTTTGTTGGGTCTTTATGTAGTTTAGGAACCAGGGTAATTCTGACCTCATGAAATGAATTTGACGATCTTCCTTCTGTTTTGATTTTGTGGAATAATTTGAGGAGTATTTGCATTAACTCTTCTCTGAAAGGCTGATAGAGTTCTGCTTTAAAACCATCTGGCTTTGGTATTATTTTAGGAGACTTTTAATAGCCATTTCTGTTTCACTGTGGTTTATACGTTTATTTAAATTACTTACCTGATCTTAACTTTGTTAAGTGGTACTTATTCAGAAAATTATTATTTTCTTTTAGATTTTCCAATTTGATGGAGTGCAGGTTTTTAAAGTATGTCCTTAATATTCTCTGGATTTCCTTGGTGTCTGTTATAACCTCTTTCATTTCCGATTTTGTTAATGTGGATATTCTCTCTCTGCTTTTTAGTTACTTTCAACAAGAGTTTGTCAATCTTACTAATTTTCTCGAGAACCAACTCTGTTTCACTGATTCTTGATAATTATTCTCTTTGTTTCTGTTTTATTGGTTTCGGTCCTGAATTTGATTATTTCTTGCTTTGTACTCCTTTTGGGTGTGATTTCCTCCTCCTCCTCCTCCTCCTCCTCCTCCTCCTCCTCCTCCTCCTCCTCCTCCTCCTCCTCCTTCTCTTCTTCTTCTTCCCCTAGAGCTTTCAGATGTGTTGTTAAGTTGCTGGTATGAGATCTCTCCATTTTTTTTTGTTTTGTTTTGTTTTTTAACATGGGCACTTAGTGCTATGAATGTGCCCCTTAGAGCCTCTTGCATTGTGTCCCATAAGTTTTGGTATGTTATGTATTAATTTTCTTTGAATTTAGAAAGTCTTTAATTTCTTTTTTATTTCTGTTTTGACCCTTTTTATATTATTATTCAGTAAAGATTTTTGTAAGCTTTCTATTGTTTTTGTTATTGTTGATATCCATCTTTAATCCATGGATTAAAGGTTACAGGGGGTTATTTCTTTTTTTTTATTTGTTGAGACCTGTTTTATGTCTGAGTATGTGATCAATTTTGTAGGAAGATCCATGAGGCACAGGGAAGAAGGTATATTCTTTTGTGCTTGTGTGTAATGTTCTGTAAATATCAGTCAGGCTCATTTGGTTTATAATATATGTTCGGTCCAGCATTTCTATTTAGATTTGTCTGGATCACCTTTCTATTGGCAAGATTGGGGTACTGAAGCCCCCACTACCAGTGTATGAGAGTGAACAAGTGATTTCAATTAAGGAATGTTTAGTTTACAAACCCTGGTGCCTTGTGTTTGGGACATAAATGTTAAGAACTGAAATGTCCTCTTATTAAAATTTTTCTTTGATGGGTATGTAGTATCCTTCCCTATTTCTTTTCATTAGTTTTGGTTTAAAGTCTATTTTGTTAGATATTAAAATGGCTATACCATCTTTTTTTCTTCCAACCCTTTACCCTAAGGTAATATCTATCTTTGATGTTGAGGTGTGTTTCTTGGATGAATCCTGTTTAAACATCCATTCTATTAGTCTGTGTGTCTTTTTATTGGGAAGTTGAAACCATTGATATTGAGAGACATCAATGATCAATAATTATTGATCCCTGTTATTTTCTTGTTATTGGTGGTGGTGGTATGTGTGAGTGTAAGTGTGAATGAGAGATTGTATATTTTCATTTTTTCTGGTATGAGATTATTTATTCCCTGCGTGTTCATAGTTGTAGTTAACTTTCTTAGGTTGGAATTTTTTGTCTAGAACATTTTGTAGGACTAGATTTGTAGATAAATATCGATTAAATTTGGCTTTATAGTAAAATATGTTATTTTCTCTGTGGTGAAGGAAAGTTTTGTTGTGTATGGTAGTCTGAACTGGCATCTGTGGTTTCTTAGAGTCTGTCTGTAGCACGTATGTCCAGGTTCTTCTGGCATTTAGAGTCTTCATTTAGAAGTCAGGTATAAATCTACATGTTGCTTGGCCTTGTAATTTTTTTTATGTTCCTTGATCTTTTTTCCTTGTGGCTTTTATTATTTTTTCTTTGTTCTGTATGTTTAGTGTTTTGATACTATGTTCTCAGTGGAATTTCCTCTCTGGTCCAATCTATTTGGTGTTCTGTAAGCTTCTTGCACCTTTATAGGCATCTCTATCTTTCGGTTAGAAAATTTTTCTTTTGTAATTTTGTTGAAATATTTTCTGGGTTGTGTTTCTTCTCATTCCTCTATTCCAATTATACACAGATTTTTATAGTTTTATAGTATCTCATATTTCCTTGATATTTTGTATTGTTTTTTTTAGATTAAACATTTTCTTTGACTGATATATAACTTCATCTATCATATCTTCAATACCTGAGATTCTCCCATCTCTTGTATTCTTTCAGTGAAGCTTACTTTTGCGGTTCCTGTATGAATTAGTAATTTTTCATTTCAAGAATTCCCTCAGTTTGGGTTTTCTTTATTGACCTTATTTTCATTTACAGTTTTATGCATTTTCTCCCACTGTTTGTTAGTATTTTCCAGGACATTTTAAAGGGCTTTATTCGTTTCCTCATTAAGGACCTCTATCATCTTCACCTATGTTGGAATATTCATAACCCTGGTAAAGTTGCTGGGCTCCTACTTGTTGTTGAGTTTTTATGCAGCCATATAGGCCTCTGGGCTTGGAATGATTATAGGTGTAAGTGTTGATATCTGGTTTTGTCTTTCTTGGTGGGTGTTTTGTTCCTTGGTTTCTGCCTTTTCTCTGGATTTTAGGAGAGTGTGGTGGCAGTTTATTGCCTGGTAGGAAACTGGACCTGTTTTTCCTGGCCTGCTCAACTGATGTGCTCCCAGGGCATGTCTGCCGGTGTTGGAGGCTAGGATAATGTGATGAGTTGGGATAAGAAAGGTTATGATCTACTGGAGATGGAGACCGAGAGGAAAGGGAGACCACAAGTACTTTGTTTTCTTCACCTCACAATAAAAAATGTATGCTATTTTCCCACATCTGACACTGTAGCAATCAGTTTCTTCCTAATTCATTGAAGCCATTGACAGATTTATACTCCCAAATCAAGCAACAAAATGCTTTAAAGTCTAATGTAATAAAGCATCACCAATACATCTGTGCTTCTTTCTGCTAAAACTAAAAACTTTGGTTTGTAGAAAAGGAGTAAAATAAATATCTATGTAAATATCAATCTAAATTAAAGCAATATTAGTGCTTAAATTTCTTAAAGACATTGTTAAGATTTAGGTAACAATTTATTAAGATGCCATTAATTAGATTCTCGGAACTATTCTTTTCTGAATGACAAGGTACAATAGGAAAATAAGAACCTATTATCATTTCCGGGGGCAAGTTTCTGTAAGTAACACAATAAAATTATAACTACAATTTTCCCATCATTTAATAAAAAAAAAAACACTCACTGAACACTAATTATGTAAAGGTGAACACATTTCTAGTGTCATTATCGCAGTGAATTCGTGTGCTTTCTCTCTTCCTCTGTAAAGTTGGATGCTCATTGAGAAAAGACCTTGTGAGAGTCAAGCGCTTTGAGGAGACAGCTGGAGGCAGATGGAGTAGCCTTGTCCCTAGAGGTGACAATTACAGTAATAGAAGTGGAAGATTTCTTTTTCTAAAACCCCTAGAAATGAAAAAGGAAAGAATGAGAAGAGACAGGAGAATGTCACAATAGTGTTGCATGACGAGCTATCTCAAAAGTCAACAGCATATAATAATAATGAGAATTCATCACCCACCGTGCTTAGGTTGTCTGGACTGACATGGGGTTTTTTGGGGGGCAGCCCAAGCTGACAGAACAGAGGAGTATATCTTCTGAAGGTAAAGACATACATTTGGGAACAAGCCAACTGCACAAATATCTTTAAGCATCACTTCAGTTTAAGCACATTAACATCACATCGACCACAGCTTGAGCCTATTGTTTTAGAGCCACTGGGAATGTTCACAGGCAGTCTTTAAGTGAACACCTATTGTTACTTCTGTTTGATAAATATCTGGGAGTGTGGTTGCTGTGCTGTGTGTGTGTGTGTGTGTGTGTGTGTGTGATGTGCTTGCTTTACAAAGAAAGCCCCATTTGTTTTCCAAAGTGGCTCTAATCTTTTTGCATTGCTATCCACAGGGAGAGTTCATGGAGTTCTAAACACTTGCCAACATGCAGGGTGTCATCTTTTTAATTGTAGCCACAATGGCAGGCAAGCAGAGCTAACTCACTGTGGTTTTTATTTGCACTTCTCTGATAAGTAATTGCAAAAATATTTCCTGTGCTTATCTGCCTTTTGAGTATCTTCATTTGTAAGGTTTCTGTTCACTGTCATGGACATTTTGAATGGACTGTGGCTCTTCTTTTTTAATTAATTAATTTTTTATTAATTACAATTTATTCATTTTTGTATCCCAGCTGCAGACCCCTCCCTTGTCTCCTGCCCCTCTCACCCTTCTTTGCCTCTTCTCCTCCCCTGCTCCTTCCCCAGTCCACTAATGGGGCGATCCTCCTCCCCTTCCATCTGACCCTAGCCTATAAGGTCTCATCAGGACTGCCTACATTGTCTTCCTCTGTGGCCTGATAAGGCTGCTTCCCCCCTCAGGGGGAGGTGATCAAAGAGCAGGCCAATCATACTAAAATCTGTACACCTAAAGAAGCTAAGCAAGAAGGAGGACCCTGGTAAGATGATCAATCCTCATTCAGAAAGGCAAACAAAAATGGACATTGGAAGAGGGAGAACATAGGGAACAGGACAGGAGCCTCTGAAAGACTCTACCCAGCAGGGTATCAAAACAGATGCTGAGACTCATAGCCAAACTTTGGGCAGAGTGTAGGGAATCTCATGAAAGAAGGTGGAGATGAAAGACCTAGAGGGGACAGGAGCTCCACAGAACCAAAAAATCTGGGCCCAGGGGTCTTTTTTGAGACTGATACGCCAACCAAGGACCATGCATGGAGATAACCTAGAAACCCTGCACAGATGTAGCCCATGGCAGCTCAGTGTCCAACTGGCTCTTCTTGATATTGAATAGGCTGTATATTGAGTTGGAATGCACAGCAGATAATTTTTTTTCACATGTATTTTATTCAAGCCAGAGGTTTGTCTTTTAACATTCCTTTAGAATGTATTTTTATGTGTGGGTGTATGCACTTGTGTGGGTTTATGTGTACCAAATCTGTGTTGAACCCCAAGAAGTACAGGCTTGCTTGAACTATAGTTACAGATAGCTATGAGCTGCCATTTGGGTACTGGGAACTGAACCCAGGTCCTCTACAGAAGTAACAAGTAGTCTTAAGCCCTGAGCCATGTCTCTGTCGTATCTTTTAACTTTCTTAGCAGTATTTCTCAAGTAACAAATGGCTTTTAAGTTGGAGGGTAAAATCAAATTTTAAAAATTACAAATGTAATGCCCCACTTAGGAATTCTTTGTTCATTAAAAGCTCAAAGGTTTTGTTCCATGTTTTTATTTTATTATCAATCTGTTTCTTACACATAGATTTATTATCTACCTTGAGTGAATTTTTATATGTGTTATGAGGTAAGGTTGAGGTCCATGTTAATAAACATATGAACATTCCAACAACAACTCAGTACCATTAGCTGAAAAAACTGCCTTCTGCCCTTGGTATGCTTGGAGGGAAAAATTGGCCCCATATGAGTGGTTTTATTTTGGGTGTTCTCTATTTTATTGCATTATTCTATGCGTCCATTTTTATGACAATAGTAACTATTGCCTTGGATACAATGACTTTGTAATAGATTATAGAATCAGCTGAAATCCTCTACCCTGGTTCTTCTACTCTCTTTCATCTAGTCCAAATCCTTGCATTTACATAAATTGTAGAATAAGTTGCATGCATGCACACAAACACCCACAAACAAACATACACATTTGCTGAAACTTAGACTACAATCATTGTGGAGAGAATAAATCTTAACAATGCCAGTTTCCAGTTTGTGAACATGGTATATAGCACTACATTTTTTACGTACGTGTCTTATACTTATTTTGTTAATTTTAATCATACTTTGAATTATATTGTGTTCTAGATTTTTTTTCAGAACAAAATGTTTTATTATTAAAATAAAATCCTTTGTATAAAAGTGTTACAGAGCAAAATCTGTATTTACACTGAATGATTCAACTTCCAACTGAGTATCAGGGACAGTGGGCACGGCAATGAGTCACACACTTAGGAGTCCAACCACACTCACTGACCCGAATAAGGAAGAGGGGAGAGAGACCGGCTTGTGGTACCTGCCCAGAAGCTTACCTGGCACAGATAACTCATTAACAAGTGGTTCAAGGCTACCCATCTCTAAAAGGTCACTTCTCTTTCTTAGAAAAGTGTCGAAAACGTAAAGAGAAGCCAGGGACGCCACCCTCAGGATAACCTCTTCAGCATACAACTCCCGTGTGCTGTTCTCGACGTACACCTTATCGCAGTGGAGACTGGCTACTGCTGAGGCCGTCCTTAAGTTAGAGTGGTTACGTCATCCACTTACCCAGTCCCCCCAAGCTTAAATTGCTGTACAAAGGGCATTCTGGAAAATTAAGATGATGAAACTGCAAGGGGCTGATTTGAAATCTTAGTGTCACACTTCAGAAACTTGACTTTAATAACTTTGCTTTGGTTCCTGGCAGTTTGCTGAGGGGGTGCTGTAGATATTGTTGTCTAGTTCATAAATATCCTTCTAGGTTTTTAGTTTTTATACAAATATACAACTGAATTTTCTATTGACTGCCTATTTATAGATGAAATATATTCATTCCAAAACTTACTTTGTTTTAGTGGCTTTGGGATGATCAATCCTTTAGGGTTTTTTGTTTTGTTTTGTTTTGAAATAGACAATCATTTTGTATTTGTGTTAACATAATAATTTTTTCCTAATTTTTCCTCTTCTTCCTTTTTTTCTGCACTAAAGTAGCAGAAGAGAACGGATATGCAACATTGAACAGAACTATTGAGACAGATAATTTTTGCCTGATTCTCCACTAGGGAGATGGCATTTCAAGCCTTCAACAGTAAGTTTCATTTTATCTGTGTTTGCAGTTTCCCTGTGTGAGTTAATCAAATTATCTTACGTCTTAGTTACTTTTCTATTGCTATGACAGAGCACTATGGCCAAGGCAACTTATAAAAAAAAAAAAAAGCATATAACGGGGGGTTGCTTACAGTTTCAAAGGGTGAATTCACAACCACCATAGCAGGGAATATGGCAACAGGCAAGCCAGGCAGGCATATCACTGGCGAAGTACCTAAAAGCTTACAACTGATTGACAAGCACAAGCCAGGGAATTTAAAACCTCAAAGCCCATCCTGAGTAACACACCTCCTCTGACAAGGCCACACCTCCTAATCCTTCCCAAACAGTTCTACCAAGGGGGGACCAAACATTCAAACATATGAGCCTATGCAGGCCATATTCAAACTACCACGCTTGTATTCCACGCTTGTATTCCTGATTTATATATGAATGGGTGGTGAGATAGCAGGCTGCTTAATCAGGAGATGTTTGCTTGTTTTAATTTCAGGTGTTTAAAAGCTATTTATCCCTTTTGCTTGTGTACGCATGTGTCAGTGTTGTGCATCGGCATATGTGGATTTACATGTGTGTGGGCACATATGTATATACATAAGTATGTGTGTAGAAATGTACATGGAGGCTGGAAGTGGATGTCAGTGGCTGATTATTAGAATGTGGACAACATCTGACAGTAACGGTCTGCCAAGGTTCGGGGAAGGGTGAAGGATAGTTTCAGTTTGTAATACAACATTTAGGCACCCAGAGGTCTCAGAGTTGACAACTGCATGGAGAGGAAAGGCATGTGGATATTCAAGAAGATAAACATTTGTAAATTTAATTTATGCTTTAGAATGCAGGCTTACACAGGATTCTGAAAAAATTAAAAAAAAAAAAAAAAGAATATCAGAGTCAGAAAAGCCAGGGGATCCAATCACCTGTTGACGTAGGGCTGTCCATTAAAAATCACATGCTGTTTTTAAAGTCACGTGATCCCTATTTTTATATTATGGAAACCACTATCGTTTTCAAGTCTTTTCTGCCTTAAATATTGAGGCGTCTAGCTGGCTTGCCCCTGGGGAGGCCTCTGTCTCCACTTCCTAGGGACAGAATTACAGGCAGCTGGCATGCCTATCAAACACCCTATAAAAAACAACAACATGGATGCTCAGGACCTGAGCTCCCCACCCTTGTGTGGTGGTAAGCACTTTGCCACTCAGCTTTCTCTCCACTGTCAGGTAGTTTAGTAATATGAAGGATTGTGTTGGTGGCTTTTTTATTATTACATTAAAGGGAATTACCCCATTTTCTGAGACAGCTCCAGATTGATTTCCAAAGTGGTTGTACAAGTTTGCACTCCCACCAGCAATGAAGGAGGATTCCCTTTTCTCCACACCCTTGCCATCAGGTGCTGTCTCTTGAGATTTTGATCATAGTGTGAGATGGAATCTTCGAGTTGTGATTACATTTCCCTGGTGACTACAGAAATTGAGCGTTTCTTTAAGTGCTTCTCTGCCATTCAAGATTCCTCTGCTGAAAACTCTCTGTTCAGTTCCCTGCCCCATTTTTTTAAATTGGATTATTTTGTTTATTGGTGTTTGAGTTCATTATATATTTTGGTTATTAGCCCTTTGTTGGATGTAGGATTGGTGATGATATTTTCCTAATTTGTAGACTGTCATTTTGTTCTATTGACAGTACCTTACAGAATATTTTCAGTTTCATGAGGTCCCATTTATTAATTGTAAATCTTAGAGCCTGAGCTGTTGATGCTCTGTTCAGGAAGTTGTCTCCTTGTCAGTGAGTTCAAGGCTCTTACCCACTTTCTTCTCTAGTTGATTCAGTGTATCTGGTTTTATGTTGAGGTCTTTGATCCACTTGGATCTGACTTTTGTACAGGGTGGTATATAAGGATCTATTTGAATTTTCTACATGTATTTATCCAGTTAGAGCATCACCATTTGTTGAAGATGCTGTATTTTTTCCATTGTATGGTTTCGGCTTCTTTGTCAAAAATCAAGTGACCATAGGTATGTGGGCTTATTTCTGGGTCTTAGATTCAATTCCATTAATCAACCAGTCAAGACCCAGCTATACTTCTCCTGTGTGTGTATATACCCAAAAGGGCATTCCACCATACAACAAGGACACTTGTTCATCTTTGTTCAAAGCAGCTTTATTCACAATAGCCAGAATCTGACAATAGCCTAAATGACCCTCACCTGTAGAATGGATAAAGAAACTGTGGCACATTTACACAATGGAATACTACTCGACCATTGAAAACAAAGAAATCATTAAAATTTCAAGCAAATAGATGGAACTAGAAAAGATCTTGAGTTGAGGTAGCCCAGACCCAGAAAGACACACATGGTATGTACTCATGTATAAGTGGATTTTAGCCATGTAGTAAGCGTACTACAAGGCACAAACCCAAAGAAGATAAGTAACAGAAGATCCAAGGGATGATACATAAATCTCACTCAGAAGGGGAGATAGAATAGACAGAGGTAGTGGCTGAAGAGAGGGAACAAAGTAGGAGAGGGGCCTCAGAGAGTTAAGAGGGTGAAGAACAGACCTGGGAAGAGCAAGAGTGAAGAAGAGAAGACAGATGGCCTGTAGAGAAAAAAGAAACTGAGGGTAGGGACATCTCTGTGACAAGCTGGAGATCTAAGTTAGGGTAGGCTCCTAGGAGGATATGAGGGGGACTCAAGCATAGACTCTGAGTAGCAGAGGCCATAGAGACTGAAGAGGACATCCTCTAACTAGACTAGTCTCCTTGTAGGGGAGGAGAACACCAACCCACCCACAAATATTTGACCCAAAATTTACCCTCCCTACAAAGTATACAGGGATAAAGATAGAACAGAGATTGAGGAAACACCCAACCAATGCCTGCTTAACCAAAGACATACCCTATTAGAGAGTGCCAATCCCTGACACTATGAATGATACTCTCCTAAGCTTGCAGACAGGAGCCTGACAGAGTTGTCCACTGAGAGGCTCTACCTAGCAATGTCTCAAAGCAGATGCTGAGACTCCTAGCCAAACTCTGGGCAGAGCGCAGGGAATCTTAGGAAAGAAAAGAAAGATAGGAAGACCTGGAGGTGACAGGAGCTCCACAAATAGACCAACAGTGCCAACTAACCAGGGCCCAGAGGGGCTTGCTGAGACTGAAGCATCAACCAAGAACCATACATGAGCTGGACCTAGCCCCCCTACAAAGATGTAGCAAATCGACATCTTAGGCCTCATGTGGGTCCTCTAGCAAGGGAAGGGGAAGTTGCATTGGACACAAACTCACTTGCCAGGTTTTTGATCACTTTTCTCGGGCGAAACTGCCTTGTCAGGCCACAGTGGAAGAGGACATGCTCAGTCCTGATGCAGCCTTGATGAGCTGGGATGGATAGAAAGGGAGCTCCCCTTTACTGAGGAAAAGCAAGGGGGAGGATGGGTGGAGCTGGAAGGGGAGAAGGGATGGGGCTACAACAAGGATGTAAAAATGAATTAAAAATAGAATAATTTATAAAATAAAATTAAATTACTCCTGTTTGTTTCATTTGATTTGACTTGCTAAAATCTTAATAAGGCTTTTGCGCCTGTTCATTAAAGATGTTGGTCTTAAGTTTTCTTTTTCTAATTTTTATTTGAAGTAATTTTGGCATCATAAAAATGAGTTGGGAAGTATCATACTCTGGAGGACTTTGTGTTCAACTGGTATTATTTCTTTATGAAATATTTAATATAATTTACTATTTAAATCAGCTGTGCTTGAATTTTTATGAAAAGATTTTTTTTCCCTACAAATTCAATTTCTCATTAGATATAAGGCAGTCATGTTGTTTGTGTTTTTTTTTTAAAGTTTATTTTGATGGTCTGATTTTTTTCTTAAGTTTTGTTGGCCCAGTTTATTTTAAATAGTGACTGGTTCTATAAACGTATAGCATCTACTTTGACCACATCTAAGCCATTCCATCCCCTGTCTTACCTCTCCTCCTTCCCCCTTGCCCCAGATGGACTCATTTCTGGTTATCTATCTTCATGTCAGATATATATACATAAGCTTTTAAGTATTCACATAAAATTTAAAACTACTTTAAATTTTAAAGTAGTTTTAAATTTTATCTATATTGTCAAATTTATTCTCTAAAATTACCTATTCTTTTTTGTCTTTAGCATGTTGATATTAATACTTTTGAAATAGTATATTTTTCACTCATGATTTGTGTAATCCCTAGGTCCTTTATTTCCACCAGGAGTACAACCACAAACTTTTCATTTAGTTTTTTAGAAGAACTCCTGTTGACATGCAGATATGTGTTCTGTGTGTCGTTGCTTACACGATTTAGAGATATATTGTGATGGTACATTTTCTTAACTGCCCCAAGCCTTAAAAGTTCTTCATGTAATCCTAATAGTATTACAGAGATAATACTTACCCTCAATACAAAAACGTATATTGTTGCATGGTTAACAGAGTGTCTGCACAGCTATGAAGCATCTGCTCAAACGGCCTGCAGAAGAGTAACCCTGGAGAAATCATACGTTTTTAAGAGTTTTACATGGAAAATGGAGTATAGGGTCTGGGCTGTGGCTTCCTTGTTAGAGGACTTATGCTTGTAGGAAGCCCTGTGTTCCATTCACAGTGCAGCACACCCCTGCAATCCCAGGAGGTGGAGGCAAAATGCTTCGACTTTCAAAGTCATCCTCAACTACACAAAGAATTTGAGGCCAGCCTTGTGTACATGAGACACTATCACCGTAATTCTCAACCCGGGGGTCGCAACCCATTTGCGGATCACATATCAGATATTCCTGCATATCAGATATTAACATTACAGTTTCTAACAATAGCAAATTATAGTTACGAAGTAGCAATGAAATAACTTTATGGTTGGGGGTCACCACAACATGAGGAACTGTATTTAAAGGGTTGCAGCATTAAGAAAGTTGAGGACCATTGCACGATCTCAAAATAAAACAAGTACCAGAGTTTGGGCTGTAGCTCACTGGTGTAGAATTTACCTAAAGTGTGTTAGCCCCTGGGCTCAATCCCCCAACACTGTCAAAAAAATAAAACTAAAAAGTAAAAATAATATTCCTTTAAAATAAAGTACATGAACTAAATACAGTAAATGGAGTGCGTCTTGTCTGAAATTGATTTTCACTGGATTGGAGATCTGGTTTTTCTTAGTCTTTATTTTATCGTTCTAATTCTTTCCAAGAATGGCATGAAACTTTAAGAACTTGTCACTTTTCAGTAGGGCGATGTTTATATCTCCACTATGACCATTTCTCGGCATTCTCAACGCTAGTCTGGACCACGGTTCAATCTCAATGCTGAAATGCTCCTTCACCTATGTGTTGGCTACCATTGTTCTACAGCAGGGCTTATGAGATCTAGGCTCTCCTGTTATGCGCCAAGGTGATCCTGGGAGCTGCCATCCCCACCAATGCAGGAGTGTTGTTTCGCAAGTGGCCAATGTTGTGTATATTGTCTCTTTTCTCCATCCCCCTCCTAACATTCACTGCTTGAGACATCAACCCCTTTCCAACGCCAGTCTCTTTCTTACAAGCTTCTGCATCACAACAGAGTTGTCCAACCTGATACTACTCCTAAAGAGAATATGGCAAAGCTGCTCTGGTCCATTCATCAGCAGAGCCCACCCCACTTACACCTGCCGCCAGGGGAGCACAGTGACAGCACAGATAAACCAGTTGAACTTTTTCTAGTACATATCCAAATTTATGCCTTTCCAGTCAGAAATGAGTTTCACTACTAAAGAAAGAGATCAAATAAAATATATCCGAAGTTAAACAAAGAAGCATGATTCAAATTGCTGCAAAAGAAATCTAAAACCCATCACAAAGTTAAAAGTAGTGTGTACAGCAAGAAAACAAAGTGTATTGATTATCTATTGCAATGGAATAGATTACCACACAAGCCAGCAGCTTAAGAGAATGTATATTATCTCATCATTTTTATGGGTCAGGATTTAGGGGGAGTTTATCTGACTGCATTGCCTCAGGGGCTAATAAAGCTTCAGGCAATATGTCTGCGAGGGTTGTCGTCACCTGAAGGTTTGACTGGCGCTAGAAGATATATTTCTCAGATGTCACACTGACAGAAAACCTCACTCTTTGGCTTGCTGGAAGAACCCAGTTGTTCCTTGACAAAGAGCTGCCCATCTGTGTATCTGAGGTCTTCACTAAATGGTAGCAAGATTTTAGGTGGTAAGTGATAGTGGGAGTTTGGAGAGAGACATCAGTCTCCTCACGATCCAGCCTCAGCCTCACACCATTTGTGCCCTGTCAATGAGTTACACGTAAGCTACCAGATAATGTTTATACTCAAGGGAATTAGGATTAAAAGTGACTCTTTGACTAAACAGCTGTCAAGAGATCTGTAGACATATTTCAAAACTACCACGTAACACAAACTCTTGGTAAAAATTTATCCTAAAATACCATCTGAAGGGTGTTGAAAAGTTGTTTTTTAATGTTGCATTGGAAAGCAACTAACAATGTATCATTATATAATGTAAACTTTTGCTTTGAAGTTTGGTTAAACTGCTTTTTTGGCATATAAACTCTGTGTGTGTGCATGCACGGGTGTGTGAGTGTGTGTGTTGATAGAAATGTATTATTATAAGAAGTCTTAATTACTAATTTTTCATTAGTTGAAAGAGTGAGCTCTAAGATTCCGTTGGACTGTCACTCTTTGTAGCATATCAGAGATGTTTCAGCTTAGTGAATGTTGACGACTTTACCATTTGTGTATGTACAAAGGAAAGATGTCACTGGGGGAAAAAAGCAATTTTCCCCTACATACCTCTCACAGAGTGCTCTGTTCATAGAGCTTGTCCATCCACATTGCTTGCAATATTTCTCCAGTTCTGGGAGAAATGGTGGCATTTAAAATAAAACCAAATTCCAGCCTTTCCAGTTGTTCCTATTCTCCTCCTTCTCTTTCTTTCTCCCTCCTCCTCCTCTCCCTGCTCTTTCTTCTGACAAAGAAAATGGCAACCATGTAAAAATGTTACTTGCCGACACACAAGAGCTCTTGTTGTAAAGGAAAGTGATTCTTATATATATTTTTATTAACTGAAGAACGATACTGAGGTTAAAGCATCTTAGTGAAGTTGTTCACAGTCATTTCTGTGAATGGCTTGCCCAAATGCAGTCTAGATAGAAGGCGTGGCAGGGAGGTCTAAAGGCTCTACAGTCAGTCACCTGTGGCAAACTCCACAATCTCTATGACTCAATTCTGCTGTCATCAACACTACTATAAATAACAATTGCCTTAAAGAATTGTCCTGAATGCTAATGATCCAAATATTTATCAGAAAATAAGTATTAAATCTACAATTATATCTGAATTTTAATCTAACATATCAGAGTCTGAAAAAAAGTAAAATAAATCACCATGATTTTTGCCCTATATAAATATATATAAGCATATATATTAGCCATATATTTATATATTAGATATATATTAACCATATATATTAGCCTAATATCTATAATTATACATACATAATAATATATTATAATATATAAAAATTATATAATATATAACACATGTAATATACAACATTATATATTATATGTCATATATAATTATATAATATGATTATATATTAATTAATATAAATATACTAGTAATATATTTATTATAAACATTAATATGATTAATATTATGTCAATATTAATATAATTATAAATATTATATTTATATAACATAATATATTATTATATTATATATTATATTATATTATATAAATAATATAATATAAATATTAATATAACATTAATCTAATTGATATTATATTAATTAATATTAATATATATTGATATTAATATAATATATATATTAGCCAAAATACTGCCATGGAATTTGGGGAGAAAATTAAGACACCCAAATACAAGCAAATAATCTTCCATCTTTCTCCAATAAAAAAATCACTCTAGGTCCTCAACTTGCAGCAAGTTTTCTTAGCAAAGGGAAGCAGAAAGAGATGCTGGGATTCTCTAAGTCATATTTAGCAGAAAATACAGCCCAAAGTTTGGCCCATGTTCAAGTTTAATGTGCAATGTCTACTGAACCATCTACTATGAACCAGTTTCCCACTTTTGCAGAAACAGAGTTAGAAGAATAAACGCATAAGAAACTGACTTGTGGATAGACTTGCCGTTGACATGGGTGTGGGTCTTTTGATGAACTATTTTCATATTTTTTCTTCTCTCATGAATCAAATAGCTAATGCTTCCAGGGTTTGATACATTGGACTGTTAAACTGTAGTGAATCTTCTTTGACTCCTTTTTGAATTGTTGATTTGATGAAACTCCACAAAGGCTGAGATCTTTGCATCATACAGCTACATTAAAAAGTGCCCCACACAAAAGCAGTAAGATAACAGACCATACAAGTGGAGGGAGGATGAGAGAAAAGAGAGAATGCTGCACAGGCCAGAAGTCACAGCTTGATAGGAGAGGTGGGACTGAGGAGAACCTTAGAGCAGGAGCACACGTTTTTTTGTCATATAAAATTTTTTTATTTTATCTTTGGGATAACAATATAATTATGCTATTTCTCCCTTCCCTTTCCTCACTCCAAACTCCCCTATGTACCCCTCATTGCTATCTTTCAAACTCATGTCCTCCGTTTTCATTAAGTGTTGTCACGTGCACACATGTCTATGTACAAACATATATATTCTTAAATGTAACCTGCTCAGTCTCAATAATGTTACTTCTATGTGGGCTGACCATTTGGTAAAGAAAACCCATTGGTGTAGCTTCCCTTGCAAAGACTGTTTCTCCCAGGTCAGGCATCTCTTAGTTGCCCGTCATTATTTGCCGAAGCTTCATGGTCTTTTCTCTCTCCATTTTGGCATGTCAAGTGGTGTTTTTCTAGTTCAGCTCACATTTGGGCAGTGGTGTTAGTGAGATTTTTATGGACATAGCTTTTTTTTTTTTTTTTTCACTAGGAGACACATTCTCCTTGAAAACTCTCAAATCCTCTGGCTCTTGCAATTTTTCTATCTCCTTTTCTACAATGCTCCCTGAGCCTTAGGTGTGGGGGTGTTTTATAGATGCATCCATTGGGCCTGGGTTTCACAACTCTACATGTTGATTGGCTGTGGTTTCCTGTAGTGATCTCTGTCTATTGCAAAGAAAAAAAAAATTAAGGTCAGCTTTTGAAGAAAAGGCATATACCACAGCATGACATTAGGAAGGTTCAGGGCTTGTCCAAGATACTCAGACTTGAGTTTGATTAGAAAAGGGGGCAACTTTAGATCCACTCTGTAAGGCCCATCATGTATGTGGTACCAGAGCTCAAGTTCAATGCCTACTTGCAAACTATATTTTAAAAGCAAATGGAAAGACGAAACAGTGGCATCAGGACAGCGGTCATAGTGCCTTGAGGACAGGGCTCATCTCCTTTCCTTCTATACATCATTCACATATTCTGTACCACCAAGATACACATTTTTTTTTTGCCCTTTTGAAAAACAACCTATGAAGGGTATCTTTCTCTGTCAAAAAGAGAAAGCTTTCTTTAGATAAGTAGTATGAAGGGATCATTAGTTAGATTGTCATGGCAAAGTTTTTGCTGTGAATTGGCAGATTTACAAGCCTCCACTCTGCATATTTATGACTGGTGGGGAAGACACCCAAGTGAATATATATCTCCATGACTTTGAGTCAAATTCAAAAGTCATTTCAGTGGCTTGAATAAGCATTCTATCGAGGTGTTATGTGAGAGATGTAAACATAGGCTTTGCTCAGCCTTCTCTTTATTAAAGGTTGTGTCCATTACTTAATGTTTTGGATAAAGGAAAAGCACCCAAGCTTCTGAAAGGCTGTCCCTCATGCTCTGTCTTCCTGTGCTCTGTTTATTACACCCAGCTACCTGGCCTTATGTTTCTTAAATGAAAAATCTCCACTTCATTATTTCATTGCTGCAAGGAAATTTATTTTTGATGGATTAACGCCCATGGAAACAGTGATCAGAAGCCTCTTCACACCCATCCCACACAAGGTGTGGATTCTGGCTGTATATACCTATGCTTCCCTGTCGTCTATGCTGTCACAGGGGAAAATATTCTTGAGAGGAAAGTCCAATCAAATGAAAACGAATGTTCTCCAATTTTGCCTGGTGGTGGGTAGAGGGTGGGAGGAGGCAGAGGAGACAGGATGGTGTGGGTGCAGCCTGAGGAAGAAAGGCATTGAGTCAGAGCAGTGTTAACAAGACAGAGGAATTTTCATATTAGATTCCTGAGGCTACCCTAAAATTACCAGTGTTGGGTAATAAGACTAGTTGGGGAATTTTCTTTAGTCTCTGTGAATTCTGTTTCCTGATGGCTGGCTTACTCTTATGACTCATTCACATTCCCTCTCTCCCGGCATCACAGAAAATACACTGATGACTCTATTCAGATAAACACACATGATAGAAGGAATAAGAGGCCATCATCAGACAACTATATAATGATTTTCTTGAAAATAAGTAACAAACAGAAAATGTCCCCAACTGAAAGAAATGGAGAAAACAGAGTTTTACAAGGGAATGAAACACAGAGCTAAATTTTTCTTCTCAGAACAATCTCCCTAAGGCTGTAGACCCAGCTGTAGGAGTTTGTGTAGAGAATGAGAAAGACCAAGTAGGCCTAAAAACAGCGACTGACTCAAGAGCCTGAAGGGCAATCATCTCCCTTCTCCACAGACTGTAATTAACTGAGACTCTGTCTCTGAACAGAGCCACTACAAAAAGACCCTGAGAATACCTCTTTTGAAAGAAATGGAATAAACTATAGCCCATCTATTAAAGAATTTGGAAATGTGGTACAGTTGATAAAATACAAAAGAAAGACAATTTAGATTCTAGGAATCCACCCTGCCTTTTCCAAATCCAATGGTTGGCTCCTAAATTTAAAGTAATGGCAAGTGTTATAAGTCAGGAAACTCTCACTCAAACATCTAAAGAGCTAGGTGTCAGCATTTCTGAACTCATAATAGAGACTGACAAACAAAGTCTCCCAGATAAGTCTCCACAACCTTCAGCACAGATGACAGTACATATTTAGTCATGGAACTTGGAGCCATTAGGCTTGTTCTGATCTGAAAGCCTTCACACTGATGGAGGCTAGTTCTTGTGGCATCAAAAGATAGGTGGGGGAAGTTATCAATAGTCTGACCCTGCTATAAACCCTAGAAATCACAGTAACTAGTAGCTTGAAAGATATGCCTGAAGGTGTAATAATGGCATAATATCTTGAGGGTAACCAACTGTAGTCTGATTGTATTTAAGGCTCAGCGTTTGTGTTTACTGCTGTCAACCTAACCAAGAACCCGTGCTGGAGAGGTCATAGAATCTAGAGGAGGACCAACTACTACCATTTTATTAAACTTATATAGCCTTCTAAATACTTATCCCCACTGATAAATAAAGTTCTCACCCATCATCAAAGATCTTTCTTTTTTCATCACAAGAGACTATTATGGGGAAACATAACATTGGCAAAGTGCAATGAACAAGTGGCCATGGTAGACCCAGTTCCAAATGGGACATCTTTGACACAATCCCTACACCAGTGGATCAGGAAACATTCTGAAATACAGAATGTTTTTCAGAATGTTTCTGAAAGAGGGAGCAGAAAATTGTAAGGCCAGAGGATTGCAATAAAAGAGTGTCATTGAGCCATGGAAGCAATGCTGTCCTCAAAGCTCAACAGCTATGGTTGCCTGTACAAGATCTGCAGAGACCATACCAGTCAACATTCTAGCATGGCTGGGAAGAGACTCACAAGATCCCACCCATAACTGAAGTGCTAGGGGAAGTCCATAGCTACTGAAGAAGTGAGAGGCAGTTTTCTCTAGAGAAAAGTCCCATAACAGGTTACTCATATCCAAATGGTCAGTCCTACCCCCAAGTCCATACAACAATACTAACTGGACATACGTAATTATAGAGAAAGAAGACTTGAATTTGAGAGAGAGATGGGGGGCAATTAGAAAGGGAAGAGAGAAAAATACATTGTATTCATGTATGAAATTCCCCCCAATTGAAAAGTAATTTTAAAAGTCCTCCAGCATGATTAACAAGAAAAAATTAAACAAATGGACAATTTTCTTTAAAAAAAACAAATTTTATAAGTAAATTATGAAAATAGAGGAAAATTAGAGGTAGTACAGTAACAAAATATAACTTACAAGTATTTTCCTAGGGAAGATTTGAGGAAATACTACATCCATAAACCATAAACTAAGAGCAATGAAAGATAAAGAGCAGGCACAGAATTAGCAAATGCTTCTTATGAATAATATATATATATACATATATATATATAATATATTATTGCTAAAAGTTTCAAAGGAGAAGATTTAGAGTTGGCCCACTGGTCTGCTCTTCTACAGGCCCCCCAATTGAGTTCCCTGCACCCACATGGGGGGGCTTGACAACTGTCAGTAATTCCTGTTCCAGGTGACTAGACACCCACTTATGGCCTTTGAAGACGCCAGACCACACATGATTTAAGACATACATGCAGGCAAAAACACCCATACAATAAAAATGAAACATTTATAGTTTTTCGAAGAAAAGAAGGGGGATAAAGGCAAGTCATTGGCCATGAATAAAACTATAAAGAGAGAATGAAAGAAGAAAATATAAGTATTTCTAGAGGGAAAAGGAACTAAGAATTGGGAGGGCATGGACAGTACAGCAAGTATTTCAGACATCATCTTGATGTGCTGGTGAAGGCATCAAGCTACGCAGGAGGAGTGTGTGTTCAAGGCCAGCCTGAACCATCTAATGAGACCTTGCCTCAAAATAAACTGTTTGTGAAATGGCCAGGATTGTAGCTAAGTGGCCTAGCATGTGCAAGGCCCACTCCAGGACCAAGGAGAAGTATGAGCTTTGAGTCTTCTAACAAAAACAGTTACACTAAAAGTCTCAGTCTTTCTCCCTCGCTCCACCATGTAGACAATACAACTTGTGTCCTTGCTTATGATAAGTGAAAAGTCACAAAACATCTAAAGCTGACAGTGTTTTACCTGGTTTCTTTTAAGTAAGTATCATTGATTCTATATTCACTAAAACATTCAAATTGCAAAGTAGGTGAAGAATAATGTAAGTCCCCGTTGCCCCTTGTTCTCAGTCCTTTTCCTCAACCTGGTGGTGACTTGGTTTCCTTCCTACCTCCTCCAGGCAGGCATTCATGGCCTCCTTGACCTCCTATGTCAAGTCCACTCTGGACTTTCCACACCCTTGAAGCATTAAAAAAGAAAAGTCGAACCACATTTACTAAGCATGTGTTAGTCTTCCATATTGCTATACTTGACTGGAAATATCCCTGAAGACCCATATGCTAATGGCACCCAATCCACCTTAGCGCTGTTGGGGGCTGCTGGAAATATTTTATTTATTTATTCATTTATTTATTTAAATATTTATTCCCTTTACATTCTGATAATAGCCCCCTCCCTTGTCTTTTCCCTGTCCCATCATCCCTCCCGCTCCTCTCTAGTCCTCAGAAAGGGTGAGCCCTCCTCCCCTACCAATTGACAGCAACCTATCAAGTCTCATCAGGACTGCCTACATCCTCTTCCTCTGTGGCCTGGCAAGGCCGTCCTGCCAGGGTGAAGTGATCCAGGAGTAGGCAACAGAGTTCATGTCAGCAACAGCCTCTGCTGCCCTTACTGGGGAACCCACTTGAAGACTGAGCTATTTAGCTGCTACATCTGAGCAGGAAGCCTAGGTACTCTTCATGCACGCTGCTGGAAACCTTAACCGATAGGGCCTAGTGGGAAGATTTAGGTGACTTGGAGGTGTACCCTTGAAGGGGATGTGGGAAACAGGTCTCTTCTCTCTTCACATCCCAGCCATGAGATGAGCAGCTTGGCTCACTGCTCTGCCATGACCTACTGCCTTATCAGAGCCTCAAAAGCAAAGGAACCCTGACCATGAATAGAGACCTCCACCACTGTAACCCTCAAGCAAACCCTCTCTCTTTATAAGCCAATCAGCCCAGGTACTTGACTAATACCTAGACTTTTGCTTAATTTTTTTCCAGTACTCTTTTGAGGTCTGTGTTATTTACACTTTGATGAGACATCATGTAGACACTGCAATTGCCATTTTCTTGTTTTGAAGACCTGTGCTTGGCTGTATCTGATGTCTCCTTTGTTCAATTCATTAGATGTAGTTACGTTTCCCACTGGAGAGAATAGGAATGTGTGTTGTAAGGAAATGCTGTGATTTGCTGTTAAGATTTGCAGACCACGACTGAGGAATGTACTTGTCCCTGTGTCCCATGAGATTAAATCACAATGATGGGAAAACTCTGAATTTGAACATCTGGGAGATCTGCAGGCCAACAGTTCAAAAGCCAATGGCACTCCCTGCTTTCATAATAAAGTCAGTCTACACTCTAAAAACCTGGAAAATAAAAGAAATGAAAAGGAAAAAGTTTGACACATTGAGTACATGGACTTTAAAAAAATTAAAATTCAAGACTTGTTACTTTAGCATGAAACACAATTAAAATAAAGATGTGAAGACGCTGAAGAGAGGACATTGACAAGTATGCCTGCGACCTGAGCAGCACCCACTTAAGAAACACCACTTCAACTGCCCCAGAGACAGTGCTGGACATCCGACCCTTTGTATTCACAGCAGCTTGACACTGGACAGCAGAAGCCTAGCTGGTCTGTTTAGCACACTTGCTCTTTAAGAAACTCTGAGAGGAATCAATTTGATGACCTGGAAAATAAATATTAGAGTTCCCAAACATTTGGCCAAAAGAACAGTGGGAAACTTACAACTTCTAAGGCCCTTTAGTCAATGTTAGGGAAGCATTTTTTAAGATGATAAAACTGTGAGCAAGGGCTTATCCTGTAGGTACCAAAGCTTTTAGATAATCTGAATCAGACTGTGGAAATCTAAGTATTACTTGGCAGGTAAAAAATCAACTTGCCTCACCTGTGAGCTTAGGCAATTAGGTCTGAATGAAAAACCTCTCTTACCTAACACATGGGCCAAGAAAACAGTCTGCAATTTTTTCCAGGTGATCCTTCTGAATTTCAACACTACCCAGGGAAGAAAGCTTCTCTCTTCATAAACACTTTCATATTGAGAAGGAAGGGCCTCTCTGGTAGTGGTAGGTCCATGAGGTATGCTTTTGAAGGTTATACCCCGTCCCATGTCCCTTCATCCCCCTTTGTGTCCTGTCCATCGTAAGGTGAGTAGCCTCTGCTACAGTGTTCCCACTGCCACCATGTCTCAATCGACAGAGCCGAGGACTCTGGACCGAAAGCACTGATGCGATGTGCTACAAGCAAGCCAACAAGCAAGCAAACCCAGTATTTGTTCATTAAGCGGTTTGTGTTGAGTATTTTGACACAGATACCCAAAGTCTGATTAGTGCAGTTAGTCTGAGCAATTTTCCACACGCCTTTTCTATGTCTTCTTTTGAGAAATGTCCCCAGGGCCATGGCTTCTATTTTTAACTGTGTTGCTATTACAAATTTTTGTTATTGATTTGTTTAAGTCGCTCACATAGACTAGTTATTACTCCTTGTCATACTTATAATTTGAAAATATTTTCTCCCACTTTTTAGATTGTCCCCTCACGCTTGCTTCCTTTGCAGCATACACTCTTTTACCTTGGTGAAGTCATATTTCCACTCTTTCTTTTCCTGTGTGTTTGAAGTCTTATAACCCCAATCCTTGCCTCTTATAATACCGTCATGATTTGTATTTTCCATGACTTTTTTTCTAGTAGTTTTATAACTTCAAATATTATATTTAAACTCATTCATCTGTTTTGAATTGGTTTCCATATACGAGTGACAGAGATCTGGTTTTATTCTTATGCATGTGGATATCCAAATTCTACAGCACAATTTGTTGAAGAGATTAATTAGCCTTTTTCCATAGTGCATTTCCATAGTAGCATTGCCAAAGATCAGTATGGTTTGTTTATATTCTACTGGTCATTATTTTAGTATCAGGTAGTGTGATGCCTTCTGGTTTGTTTTTGTTGTTGTTCAAGGTTCTTTTGGCTACTCAAGTTTAGTTTGTTTGTTTGTTTGTTTGTTTGTTTTACTTTATAATGCTTTTCTAGTTCTGTAAAGAATGTGATTGGTGTTCTGACAGGAATTGCAATGAATCTATAGATTGCTTTGGGAAGTATGGATTGATTACATTGTGAATTCTTCAAATATAAAGACACATAATGTTTTCTCTGTATATGTACAGTGTGTGTGTGTGTGTGTGTCTGTCTGTCTGTTTTCTGTGTTACTGCCCACATGAAAAAGCATGCCATTGCTGATCACTCCATCACAAGCTTTATTTTAAAACAGAGTCTCACAACCAGGCTAAACTAAATAAAGCAAACTGATAGACATTGAATTTGTAATCCTCCTGCCTTAGCTTTCTGAGTGGCTAGGATTACAGACCTACACCACCAGCCCCAGTTTTCAATTTCTTTCAAAAGTATTTTATAATTTTGATATAGTAAGCTTTCTACATCTTTGGTAAGGCTTATATCTTAGTTCATTTGTAACTCTTAGCATTAAGGTTGAGTTCTATTTTCAGATGATGATTCCTCTTCAGATAATTTATTATTGTTGCAAAAAAAAGTTATACATTTCTGTATGTTGATGTTGTATCATAACTGTATCTCTGTATCTAATGATCCTTTGTATTTCTCTAATGTCAGTTAAAATGTCTTTTTTTTTTTTTTTTGGTCTGACTTTATTTGAATCTTTTTTTTTCTTTCCTAGTCAAAGTATTTGTCAATTATGGTTCTCTTTTTCCTTGTGTGAGTGTGTGCACATATACAGTGCATGTGTGAGTTTATTCATTAAAAAAAACCAGTTCTTCATTTTGTGATCTTTTCTTCTTAATTTTTTATTTATATAATCTCTTCTGAGATTTATTTCTTTCCTTATATTTATTTTCAACATAATTTATTATTATGCTTCTTCCCCTTAAGTTGCAAGCTATGTTATAATTTTATAGAGCTACAATCTTCTATGTGGTTCATCAGCAGTCAAAATATAAATATGTATATAATTGTATGGTTATGTATCATTTAGTTTGGGGGAATATATACATACATATGTATGTACATGTAGAGGATGGGAAGAGAGAGATATGGATACCACAAGTATATGAGTAACATTAACTGGACTTAATTTTATATTTTTTATAAATATATGAAGTTGGGAGGGAACATGTTAAAGGCTGAAATAGGGAGAGCGTAAATATGATTATATTTCACTGTATAAATATGCAAAACTCTCAAACAATAAAAAAAATTAAAAAGAACTCTGTAATTACAACGGATCCTAGATAATCAAGGATATCATCCTCTACAGTCAACTGGTTACAACTACCTACAGTATTAACACCTTTATTGCATGACATATTATGAGTTCATGTTAATGGGGATTAGGACAGTGGCACTTTTGGTTTCCTGTTCAGCACTGAAATCAATCGAAAGTGTCTCTGAAATCTAATGACACTTTTTAGAACATTAGACCTGTTCCAATATATTGGTTTTATTTAGCCCTGTGTGTACTTGAAAAGGCAGCTGTCATTGGATCCATTTAGAGAGGAACCCATTTTAGAGCAAAGGGATCTAGAACTCAGAGTGGGAAGGAGCATCCTTTATCTGGGTAAAACTTAGTGACACCCAGATGTTTTTTTTTTTTTCCTAGCCAAGTTCTCCTTATAAGCATTATCCAGCTGTTAATCTACCCCATGTTTTATCATCTAATATTTCCCATGTTGGTCACAAGGACATCATGCAAGACATTGCCAGACACACACTTCTCTATGTCACTCTACTGGTCTACAGGTCAACTAATCAAAAGAGGACTTGAAGATAAAGTATTCAACATCTTGAAAAACTCATGCTGACAGCTGTTTTTCTTCTCTAAGAATATAAAAATTACTTAAATGCTAGTCTTATCTTGTAAGAGCTTAACAATCATCTTACAAGCCTGTAGATTTTGTAACACACCTTTATATAATATTGTAACACACCTTTGGATAATATTCTCTCCGAAATTTCTTAACTCACCATAGTTGAATCCTGCTTCTATTGTCCAACACAAAGACCAAGATATAGCTGTTTTAGGTGGTTGAAAATGACCAAGGTTTTCAAGTCTTTTTTTTCTTTGGTGTTACTGCCCTGTCACTATTTTTCACTTACCAACTTGATGAAAATTTTATGTCCTTTCCACCTCTTGAAAAACTTCCCTTTCCTGACTTCTTTGCTATCCTGTCTTGTAATATCTCCTACAAATCTTCAGTTGTTAAGGTTGAAGTCTGGTAGTACAGGATAGCCCCTGATCTCTGTGCCAAAATGACAGACTCCCTTCTTCAGCTGTGTCCTCTCTGCCTGATCTGGGGAACTTCCCAGGTCCTCTAAGGAGTGTCACATCACCCTCAGGGAGGTCACAGGCCCAACCCTTTCCTGATAAGTAACCCATTCAGTGTGCATCTGGAGGTTCCTGGAAATGCCCTCCATACTAATGAGATGTCTTGGTACCTTAGCTTTTAATCTATCACCTTTTTCCGTCCTACCTTTTTCCATACCTGTTGTTTTCCCTCACCCTCTTGATGTCCAAAGGAGAATTGAGTACTGCTTACTCCGTCTCATGATAGGACAGCACTACTACATGTACATGAAGTATCCCTAGCACTTCTAGCCCCAGCAAATCAAACACATTCACCCCCAAAACCCCTCCCTCTGTCCAAGGTTTATAAGTTCCTGTTTCACATGAAATAAAGGGAGGCCACAATCATCTATTTCACCATGACCATCTGAGACCTGTCATCTATTCTGCGGGAGGAGTGGTTCCTCTCCTCCCCGAAGAATTCACAGCTGGACTCCCAGGCTTGACAGCAGGTCAGGCAGCCGAATGCTGCTGCCAACTTCCAGCTTCCACCATTCACCAGCGTGTCAGCCCCAAACGCTGCAGTGCCCGTCTGTGAAGGCAGTCGGCTGGCCGTTCTCCAAGCAGCTCTTCTGTCCGTCCACCCTACCAAGCCGGGCTCCTCCCACTGCTTCTGGGTTTCAGGGCTCTGAGCTCTCTTCATCGGCAGATCTCGAAACAGACACCAACTTCACCCTTTCCCCCCTGGAAACCCATGTAGCCCTGACCATTCAGTGGAGGAACACACACACATCTCTGGTTCAGTGCTCAACTGGGCCAGACTTCCTGGGAGAGTACCTGACAAGGCCCAGGCTCCCACTGGATGCAGAATAACACTTCAGCCCATTTAATAGTCAGGAGGAGGTACTTAATGTGCGTTCGCGCCTCATTACAAGGAGACCTTTGAGAGTAAGTAATGTGTGCTCCAGCCCCCCGGGTAGGAAGCCAAAGCTATGGCAACCGCTGGCACTGAGTCCTGAGGTCACTGACCTAGGTGGGGCACATGGTCCGGATTTTGTTGAGTTCTCCATTATTAGCTGCATCATTCACAACTCCCCAGGCCCCATTGCTTGTCCAGTTGGGCTGGCTGAACTCCTCGCTCTGGATCTATAGTCTGTACCTCTTCTCTTTCATTTCTCTGTCTGCAGCCCCGAACATGAACACCTCCAAACGTTCCATCCTTTGTGTGTTCTGTCTCCGAGGTTTTGTCTATTCTCATTTCAAATATATTTCTCATGCAGATAATTCCCAATCTATACATCACAGCCTATCCTTTCTCCTTTGATCTGGTCCTCAGACATATGACACCTCAGACCTCAGACTGTTCTTTGAATCTTCATATACACAAAACAGATGACTTCACTAACGCAGCATTCCTTCTCTTACAATTTGTCTTTCCCTCTTCGCTCCCTACCTGTAATAATTGCTTCTTCAATGGTATGGCTGTCGCCTCCCCTTTACCTCCACGGTTGCTGCTCCATTCTGTCATCAGCCTGCTGTCACCCTAGCTCAAAACTTATTATATGCTGCATGATTGCAATAATCTAACTCAGTGATTCCCAGCCCTGGCTACCCATTAGAATCACCTGGGGGAGCTTTAAGGAAATCGTATACCTGGTCTTAACCTCAGAGATTCTGATTAAATGGAACTGAAGTGGGGCCCTGGCATTGGGTTTTAAAAAAAAAAAAAAAAAAAACAAAAAAAAAAACAAAACACAGTGATTGTGTACACAGCTGAGCTTGAGAACTGTGCAGTGCAGTTCATTCTCATTCTCCCCCCTCATCTTTAATCTGTTTTTCCAATTAGAGTATGATTTTAAAGAATTCCTTCCTCATACACTCACCCGTGTAAAATTTAATTTGTTAATTCCTCTGTGGTAATTTTCAAACTCATTATCTTAGCCCCTGCCCCTCCTCATAACCTGACCCCAGCCCATCCTATTAGCACGAAGCAATGATCCACTAACACGTCACCTACCCAATCTGCCTCACCATCTCATACCTTCCTGCTGTCCTGACATCTGTTATGTGCACTTAGAGTCTGAGCAACATGTCCACGCTCTGGGCCTCAGCCTCTCTCCACTTAGTCACCTCTTCACACCTTTCCCTCAAAGCCAAATCATTCTCAGTTTGCACCAGACTCTTCATCTCTCATGTAGCCCAGTGAGGTACTGGTGTTTGTAGTTGCCAAACAGGTTCAAATCCCAGCTTCTCTGCTTCTTGATGTGGAGTGTTGTGGAGCTGGCGGTGCGCCCTGAGCTGTGCTTCTCAGTCTGTGCAGAGCTTGTGGTTGTTACACCAATCTCCTAGAGTTTCCTTAAGGAGAAACCTGAGTAAATGTAATTCTGGGAAATGTCTAGTCCTCAGGAAGTGGTGAAGAGATGTGAACCACGCAGTTACTTTTGTGAACATTGCTGTACACACGTGCTTCTACCCCAAATGTACCGAATGATATTGAAGTACAAGACGTTCTTACTGAAGTCCTTGTCTTGACAATGTCCTGAGCTGTTTCATGGCAAGTACTTACCTTGCCTGTCAAAAGAGTAATTTGATAAGTGATTCTAAATACACCAAATTACATGCAGGTAACTGTGACCTCTAGCCTGACTGCACCACCCCATCAGGAATGGAAGGGTTTATAGAATTTTTGGTTGTTGTTAAAAGCTATTGCATGACCTCAGAAAGAGAAGAAGACAAGCACCTTGCAGCCTTCTAAAGTTGATATAGTTCAGGTATTAATCTTTAAGGGCCCAGAAATCTCTGGGGATTCTGCTAAATGTATTTGTATGTTCTTTTAAAAATAAATGTTCTTATGATCCTAACATATCCGGTCCAGCCATACAAGATGAAATGAATTCTTTTGAGGCAAATTTTTCTGGATTTTGCACTCCTGAGCAAGAAAAATTTGGGTGAGTAGTTCCTGTCTTGTTTGAACACAGCTCTGATTTCTGCAGACACAGTCCTGGTGGGATCACATAAAGGGTGTTCAGGCTACCCACTGCACTCATTCCAGAAATCAGCATGTCAGCTTTTTCCTGGGCTTCTCTGTTAGAGATGTTCCCACTTAGTACATGTCCTACTTAGTCTTGTAGGATTTTTTCCTTGTACCCTTTTCTTCTAATCCACAAAAGAAGAAGGGTCCTCATTCAATAGAACAGCTATCCATATGTCTCCATAAGGGTTGCTATTGCTTTAATGAAACCATTACCAAAAACAAATTGGGGAGGAAAAGGTTTATTTGGCTTAGGCTTCCACATCCCAGTTCATCATCAAAGGTAGTTCAGGACAGGAGTTCAAACATGGCAGGAAACTGGAGGCAGGAGCTGATGCAGAGGACATGGAGGAGTGCTGTTAATTGGCCTGTTTCTTGCAGTTTGCTCAGTGTGCTTTCCTATAGAACCCAAGACCACTAGCCGAGAGTACTGTCACTTATAATGGGGTGGGTAGGCCCTCCCTCCCATATCAATCACTAATTAGGAAAATGTTCTACAGTCTTGCCTACACCCCAATCTTATGAAGTCATTTTCTCAATTGACATTCCCTCCTCTAAGATGACTCTTGCTTGTAACAGGTTTGCATAAAACCAACCAACATACCACATAAGAAAAGGAAAAGACAAGAAATCCTACACACACACACACACACACACACACACACACGTACATGTATACATATATTGGAGGGATTACTTTGGAAACACCTAATGAAAAATCAGCTGAGCATAAGCCAACAAGAGAGGCCCCAAGAAAATCATCCCAAACAGCACCTTGATCTTGGACTTTGGAAGCTGTGAAGCCCCCCCCCCCAGCCTTTGACATGGAGCCTGAGAAATGTAATATATACACTAAATGCAAACATTTAATAGCTTGATTTACTGAGAGGAAAATGCTGCTTTTCTTCCCTTTTCTTCTTGTGCTCACTCACTGTTCTTGATGATCTCCTGGCCACTGTGATGCTAGCCTAAGACTTTACTGGCTACAGTAAACTTCCACAATCCTTTCCATAAACTTCCCCTCTGAAACCCAGAGGACAAGGAGGACACATGTATTCACACTCCATCTGAATATTTTCCAGATAACTTATCCCTTACTCTTTATTATCCTTATAGAAATTATTAATTTAGGAATGTTTTAAATTTTATATTTTTATGATTGTGGGCACATACTTGCCATTGTGTAAGTATGAAGATCAAAGAACAATGTGGTGAAGTCAGTTCTTGCCTCCCAGCTTTACATGGGTTCTTAGGATCAAAGCAACTTCATCTGGCTTCTGGGGCAAGTTCCTTTACCCACTAAGCCATCTCACCAGCTCCACATAAAAGCTTTCTTAAAGTTTTTATGTATGCATTTAAATACTATAATCAAATGATAATTTGAATATTATAATTTCTTAAAAAGAAAAATTACTAATTTCTTGTCATCTGTATATTATCTCTTCTTTGCTCTGAGTCAATATTGTATTGATATCTAGAGTAAAGATGCATATAGAGGTTGATATTAATATTTTAATATTAAATCTTTATATAGCCATGTTATATGTTAGTGAATGTCACAGTCCACTCATACACCCTGGCACACACAATTCTCAAAATCACATATGTTAAGTTGATCCATTGTTCTGGTTACAAAACGAGAACTTTGAAATGCAGAGACGCCTCGGGGTACTGAAATGAGGCTGAGCTACACCCCACGCACATGGCCAGCATTACCTCTCAGCCTCTGCTGAAGAATGAGCTGAGAAAACCCTAGGACCAATGCCAGCTACAGCCCTGGTTTGCTTTCTGGATAAATCCTTTGATGTCAGTTGTTTAGATGGCTGATTCTCTTTCATAAACATCCCATAAACTCATGCACAGACTGAAACTTATGGTGAAACACAGTGGGGACCTACAAAAATCTTGATCACATTCAAAGCTTCCTGCTTCCATGTGGGCTCTACAGCCTAAGAAAGTTGTCTTCTGATTATTTTAATTATGTGTATGTGTGCGTCCAGGTGTTGGTAAATGCACATGCATGGAGATGTCAGATCTGCTGAAGCCAGAGATATACAAGTTATGAGCCACTTAATGTGAATAATGAGAATGAAATGTGTGCTCTGTGCAAGAGTAGTTCGTATAACCACTGAGCCATCTCTTTAGCCCTGTCTTCTGAATATCTGTATGGACCCTTCCATTGGTCAGGACATTTCCAATCATGTTCATCACCCTCCCTCACATTCTGGTCATAACCATGGAAAGAAGTTAGCTCAGAACTTGGATGATTCAATGTGTCACAGTTAGATCTTGGTATCTAATACCATTCTCCAATGAAAACAACTGGAATTCTTTAGAAAAATGGCAAGGCTAAGGACTAGAAATGGACAAATATAAAATAATCCTGGAGCATCTTGCGGTACCAAAAAGTAAAGCAATGCTAACAGTTATTTTTTCAGAAGCTGCAATGATATATAGACATCAAGAAGACAAAGCCAACTGAAAGACGCCCAGATGCTGCACCTGCAGTGTGATTGGAGCAACACAATAAAGGTTTATTAATATATAGATCAAAGAACTTGGGTGTGTGTGTGTTTGTGGCTACGATAATCTAAAACAATGACAAAATTAATAAATGCATGGTGAATGAAAATATTTCTTAGACACACAAATTCCAAATAAGCCCTGAAAACACTCCACCCTCAAATAGGGAAAGCCTAACCTCCCAGCCTTAAATACAGACTATGTGTAGTCTCTTATTTTCTTCCAAAGGGCACAATAATGGAAAGGGGTAAAAAAATAAAAGCAGTACTTTTACATTTAAAGATCCGGAAAACAGTATTGCAGCAAGATAGTCAAAGCCAATAGTCACACTGGTGATTGATGGTACCCACTGTGAATATGATGTGTTGAGAATGTCCCTATGAGGTCCCCTTGCCCCAAACATGTCTCTCCATTGCCAGAACCTAACTGTGACAGAAATGTCAGAAAAATCTTACTGAGGAATGTTCTACAAAGTAGCTAAGGAGGAACTGTAACAACTGTGAAGGCCATCAGAAACTGTTGCAGCCAAGAGGAGCCTAAGTAGACAGGACAAGACAATATATCAACAATGCAGTCTCCTAGTGGAGAACTTGGAGGAGAAAAATGGATAGGTTTAAAGCTCCAGATATGTGAAGTGTGGACTTTGAATAAACCTTATGTATAACAATAAATAAAGCAACAAATGATCTATTTTTAATATAATATTCTATTAAGGGGAAATTAAATATATGTTCTCTATACTATCTGTAATTTTTCTACAAATCTCAGATTATTCCCTAATTGGATTTAGGGCTTTGTCAACCTTTCACTAGGAAACCTAGCAAACTTTCTGGGGCTAGTAAAATCATGTATTTTAGAGGAGAACTCACTATTGCAATTTTCTAGACAAGCATAATTCCTCACTACATTATTAGTACTTATCCTTATCTCCAGAGATGAGGGTAGCTCCCCATCTCAACAAAGAAACATGTCTTTGCAACAGTCAGAGACCACTACAGAAAACCACAACTAATCAAAATGCAGAGAACATGTGATCCTGTGTTGTCCAGTCCCAACTGATATATCTATAAAAGAACTTTTTTTTACCTAAAGCTCAGAAAATCAGATGGTGTGGAATGATTGTACGAGTCAGTGGACGAGAAGGTTGCTGACAGATTACATCTCCTAGAAATGTCAGGGAAGCTGCATCCATAAAGTCTCAACAACATGTCTGTCTACACAAGACTCAAACAATAATGACACCAATAGACATGGTAACATGGAAGAGAGACACTTCAAGATGTCTCAACCCTGGACAAAGAACTACAGTCAACTATAGAGTACTGAGAGTGACAGAAATAATATTCCCCAAGGTATGGCCACCCAACTGATTATCCAAAACCAAGTGAGACCTGGAATTACATACATACAAAGAACATTACATATACTGAGCAGGTTATGTTTAGATATTTAGGAACATGTATCTATCTACATATGTATATGTACATGTATGTATATATGTATGTATATGTACACACAAAGAAAAAGAGGCCATGAATTTGAGAAAGAGCAAGGGGAGTAGATGGAAAGGTTTGGAGGGAGGAACGGGAAGAAGAAAATAGTGTCCTCATATTTTAATTTCCAAAATTTTATTTTGTAAAAGTCATTACAGGGCACTTCCTGCACAAAGTTATGCAGAGTTGTAGTTACATGGCAGCCTGTACTTCAGCTAGCGGCTCCCTGTATTTGGATGCAGCCAGCTTTTGCACACTCTTCTAACCTTATTTCAGCATGCTCTGGTCTCAATGATCCATCCTTCAAAATTCCCAGAAAGCTTGCTCCAAACTTTGTAAGACTATAGTTATCTTATCTTTGATATTAATGCCATTGGCTACTTAGACAAAGCAAAAATTCATATTTATTTTAAACACCGCCACTGTGTTTTAATTACCTTTCCATCTCATTTATTAGTGTAGGGGTTACATAGGTGCCACAATACAGGTGTTGAGGTTAGAGGACAACTTTTAGGAATATGTACTTTCCCTCCACTGTGGGACCCAGAGATCAAACGTACATGGTTATACATGTAGGACAAGGGTCTTTACCTTCTGAGCCATCTCGCTGGTCCCCGCTGTATTTTAAAGATTTTTTTCAATAATTTGTCCATATATGAGGCTATGTGTACATGTGAGCAAGTGCATGTGGAGACCAGAGCCTTGGATCACCCCTGGAACTGGAGCTACAGGTGGCTATGAGTCTACAAAAATAGGTGCTAGGAACCGAATTCAGTTCATCTGCAAGAGCGCTCTTCACCCCCGGGCCACCTCCCCTTCCCCACCATGCACAGTGCATTTTTTTATTTGTGCTCCTAATGCTATGCCTTTTCTGTTCAGACAAGATAACACTTCCAACTTTACTTAAATTATGTGTTTTGTTGCTGCTTTTTTTCCAAAACAGAGTTTTAAGATGGATGAAATACCTAAGGTTTTCCTAAGGCAAAAGTAAACATGAGCGGGTCAACACAAGGGTGGGGTTTCATTGGACCACTAATGCACAAATCTGACCCTGCTGAAGAAGAAAGGGAAGGCAGATGAAAACATCCTCTCCTAGATTATTGTTCTATATAAAGGAGGCTGATATTTTTGAAGACATTGGGTATCCTCAAAGAAAACCTGGCTGTCAGAAGAGTATCATCTCTCAAACTCCACTTGTCTTGACATCCCTTTTGTGCTCACTGGCCAGCCAGGGCAACCTCTGCAAGCAGCAGCTTGACTCACTTACAATGTTTGCGTTCTACAGGGGGACAGTGTGGTGGCTTCTTCTCATGGTTTGGTTGTGTCAGCAGAAGGGAACGAAAGCACTACTGAACATGGCTTCGTCTACAGTCTCCACCAAACTATCCTCCTGTTTGACTTAAGAGAATTTGGGGGGAAAACCCACACGGAATCATTGCACACACGAGAGTAAAATTCAAAGGCATGTTCAGCAAATACCTTAATTCTGAATCATGCCTTGGTTCACACGCAGGTAAATCCGAGAAGGCATCAATAGTCGTAAGCTACAGTAAGGATACTGTCCTTGTTATCCACAGGAAAATTTACACTGTCTTCAAAAGTTTTTCAAAGAGTTATATATCGGGGGGGGGAGGGGTACAATGTACCACAATACATGTTCACATTCTATAATAATAAAAGCACATGAATCAAAATGTCCACTATCTCAAATATTTATCATGAGTGTACTAAAAGTGCTCAAAATTTTCTGTGATTATTTTAAGTCTGTAATACATTAACTATAATCACTGTATGATGCAACAGAACATCAGAACCTATCTCTCCCATCTAGTTGGAACTTGGTACCCACTGTCCAGCTTCTCTCGTCCCCTCTGTATACTGCCTGGTCTTTGGTAACCACTATTATATTATTTTACCTTTTGTAAGGTTTTTTTGTTCACTTTTTAAATTACATGTGTGCACACATATGTATACTTAAATGTGCATGTGTGTGTATGAGTTTGTGAGCATGAGGAGGCCAGAGAGGATGTCAGATCTCTCTGGAGGTGGAGTTACAGGAAATTGGGTCCTGGGAACCAATTTTAGGTCTTCTGCAAGTGCTCTGAGTGGCTGAGCCAACTCTCCAGGCCTGATGCTTTCTACTTTTGTGAAAACAATCTCTTTTGATTCCACATCATGTGATGTGTGTCTCCTGTGCTTGTTTTTCTTTTAGTATGTTACAGATCCATCTACACTGTTAGAGATAAAAGGATTTTATCCTTTTTACAGATGGCTAGTTTCCCTTTGTTGTAGACATACTGCATCTTCTTATACACTTGCTGCTTCTAATCCTTAGCTATTATAAAAAGTTCTATGGTAAGCATGGATGTGCAAATAGCCTTCTACATACTGGCAGCAATTCTTTCAGAATATAGCCAGTGCTGGGACTTCTAAATCATATGGCTGTTTTACTTTTCATTGTTTGAGGAATTACCATACTCGTTTCCATTGTGGCTGCACTAATGCACCTTCTCCCCAGCACTGGGTAAGAGCTCCCTTTGTTAGAAGCTCCACAAGAAGACAAAGAGAGCCAACTAACCGGGGCCCACGGGGGGCTGTGGAGACTGAAGCATTAACTAAGAACCATGCATAGGCTGGACATAGGCCCTCTACACAGATGTAGCTGATGGGCATCTCCATCCTCATGTGGGTTCCCTAGTAAGGGTTTCCTAGTAGGGGCTGATCCAATAAATTTTTACTTGAAGAGAGAGAGAGAGAGAGAGAGAGAGAGAGAGTAACCTGTAGTGATAGCATTTTCAATTTTCTATGGATTTAATTTATATGAATTGATAACATTTGTAGGTATCAGAACAGTCAATGTGCTATTATTCAGCTTAAACTTTGGATGCCTTTAGGCATGTCCCTTGACTATGATGGGTTCCACCCTGATAATCCCATCATAAATTGAAAATATCCTGAGTAGAAAAAAAATGCATCTAATACCCTTAACCCACCAAACATCATAGCTTAGCAGGCCAGCATGTAGCAGCATATAGTAGGATATCTGTACTTTGGAATGGTTTGACTGGCTGCAACTGCAGTTTTTCTTATGATGCTGGGCTTCCTAAGATAGCATCATACGACATATCACTATGCTAAAAGATAAAAAGTTAAAAGTGAAGGCACACTTGCTACGGCGTACAGTTCATAAAGTTACATTGCACAGTCATATAATCGAAAATTTGTTAAGTTAAATCACAAAACAGAAACCATCTGTACTTGTTAGCACCTAACTAAAGCGTGAAGCCGGCAGAGCCAAGTCAATCAGTGCACAACTAACTGGTCAGCCGCTCATTAATGTTGAGAAGGGCATTCCATAAAGCAAAATTTACTACTTACTAAAATTCTAAATTCTGTCCAACTCTCTGGTCTCACTCTGGAATCCAAGATGAACTTTTCAAAGATTAAATAAGAAGTTTGGTTCCTTCCAAAAGCACTGGGACATGAAAAAGGGGTGGGGTGAGTTCCAAATAGTGTGTATTGTGTTGTGTTTTCCTTTCCTTTCTCCTCCAAGGACTACTCACATCAGAGTGAGCACTCTAATTTGGGAATGCTCACAAAGACACGTTGCTCTACCGTTCTCCATGGCACAGAACCCCCAAAAAGATTCCAGTCTCAGATCATTCTCCTTTCTAACATCATTCAAGCAAGTGCATCTGCCAACCCGCTCCAAAGTGTGAGGCGTTGAAAGCTAGGCACAAGTTGTAAGGTGGATCACTGGGAGTGGATCAACAAAACAACACATGTGCTTATTACTTTTCAAATAAATGGATCTATTTGAGATGACTTGTCTGTAAGGTAGGCTTGGGCCCATCTCACTGGAAGGTGCAATGGCAGAGTGTGTCACAAGCAAACTCATATTTGCAAATAAGCACGGGCAGACAGTGAAGGGTACTTTATAAAAGTCTTCACAAGGCAGTGGGCTTTGTTCCCGTGTGCCTTCTTGATAGGCAAGATGCTATGTTGCATCTTATCAGCTTTCCCATGAGGCAGCTGCTGCCACAGTCAAAGAACAAAACCTCCTGGGGATAGCCATGTTCCTCTAAAGCACTCAGAAAGTTGTGTTTCTCTTGTCTCCACCCTAAACCAGAATGGATCATCAGACATACCACTGGGCCTCTCTCCACTCAAGGTGTGTGAAACAGAAACCAGGTGAGTATTAGATCAAATGATTACATGCAGAGGAAATTCTACATAGCCAACCTGAGCTCCTCTAGGCTATATTCAACGCTGCAGAACCTAATGTTGCCTTCTGTTGCTCCTGGTGAGTGTTGTCCCCAAAGAAAAATCTTACCTGCCTCTTAGACATTAGCATTTCTTGGCATTTGGAGGAGGTGAGAGAGAAGTGGCAGGGCCCAGTTGCCTGGGAAAGATCCATTTGTGTGTCACAGAAAAGCATGAGAACTCAGCTCTAGTCCCCAACAGTGCAGTGCAAATGGTCCTGATACACACTGGGGAGCGGCCTGTGATCTGAAGGGCCCGCTCAGCCTGGAGTTGCTCCACTCTTTCCTCTGCACACAGCCTGGTTTTCTCCCCGTCACTGGCTCTTGTTTCTGCACAGGCAGAAAGTGCTGGCCTTCAGACTAATCTTGTCTGCATCTGCCTTCTGTGCTGCTTTGGTCCTCATCAATGTTGCTGCTGATTTCTCTTGTAGACACACATTCTCCGGCTCTGCCTTTGCCCTGTCAACACTTTCAACAATGCCACCCAGTCTGAGCACCCCTCTATTCTGAATGGTTCCCTGGACTCACGCAGTGTTCATAAGTCTCTTGTGTTTTCTGGATTTTTTGTTTTCTCCTGTTTAAAAAAAAAAATGAGATGACTATTTTTGGCTTCCCACAACATTTTCTTTCAAGCTGCTTCTGTGTTTGGAGAAATTCCAGGTTTTAGGGTTACATTCTTATCTCTCTCTCTCTTTTTTTTCCAGATCTACCTATTTTCAAGTTTATGAGCATTACCTTTCAGAGTTGAGGCCTGAACATAGATATATACTGACACCAGAGGCATGAGCCTTATTGTATTCATTGGCCCCAGACATTTCTTAAAGAAGCATGTGTTTCATTCTCAGTCAAGAGCAAAGCAGAGGGAATAAGAGCAGGTCAGATAAGATTGAAGAAGGAGAAAAGTAGCCATCAGCACTCAAAAAGATGACTAATGAAATAAAGTTTGGGAAGTTCTTCAGAGCCATATGAAATAGACTAAGAATTATAATGTCTAGTTTGCAAAGTACTAAATGGTCCCAGGTCCCTCTGCTGTGCAGGGACTATAAACAAAACTCCAAAGAGCCTTAACTGAAGTCCCCTTGACCTAGAACAAACCACATTTTGAATAATAAATCACACTGGCTAATAATGGCATGCCTTGAAGGCTGATAAGATTGTTCAGCAGGCTAAGATCAAATTCCAGGTGAGTTGTATGTTTGTTTTTCCATCTATCTGTGTATCTCCCTGGCTTCATTTTTTATGCACTTCAAGAATGACCTCTGAACTCTCTTCATATTTTAAGACATTGTGATCTCAGGAGACTTTTTTTTTTTTTTTTTTTTACCAGGGATACTTGAGAGTGGAAAGGATCAGTAGTTACTAATACGAGAATCATCATCTTGGCGTTTAACGTTTCTTCTCAGTCCATGATCAGGTATCTATAGAAGTGTTGAAGAATAATGAATGACCAAAAGGAAGTCATCAGGGAGAGAGAAGACACAAAGCAGACATTCATCAACAGTGGAATTATGTCCATCTGTAACATTGCAAGACCTTGGCAAAGACTAGAATAGAAATAAAACTACACAGCTCAACCCCACTTTTTTTTTTCTGCCACTTTCATTGTGGTCTGGCTCGCACTGTGCCCCCTCCCCTCTGCTCTCTGCCCTGATTGTGAACAGCCTTTTGAGTGTATATGGTGACATTCTGCCCTGCCTAGGTCTAGCTGCCATCACTCCCTCTACCCACTTGTCCTTGGCTACTTCTCGTGTCTAGGCTTGCACTTGCCTGCAGCTTTGCCTATCCTAAGGAAGAGAACCTGGAAGAAAATGCTTAGTAAGAAGCCTTCAAAGTCTGGACCCACCATGGCAGGGGAGTTCAAGGTCCAGATACTACTGGGCTTATGGTCTAAACTCCAAGAGATTTATTTCTTTTTTTCCCATGCGTGTGTGCATGTGTGTGTGTTACATGAAGATAGTTACTAAACCGATGGGAACAACTTTACAGATGGACTTCCAAATATCTTTAGGTGTCTCTACATGATTACATTGGATCGTTGTTATGGCCAAGCATGCCACCACCTTCGTTGATCCTGAATCATACAGGCAAAGAACAAAATACCACTTTGGAGGAACAGGGTAGCATCCCAAGCTTCCAATCTGCCGCAACTAAAATGCCTATTGCTTTCAGCTCTGTTTTTGAGAAATAACAGACTAAAATCTCATAATTCCTTTCTAATCTCACTGTCCTTAGAGTCAAATCCAACTGCCACTCAGACTTGATCTGCTATGAGCATCACTGTGGATTCCTGTGTGTCATTTCATGCACACCCTGACCATCCAACCACACCTGTTGAATACCGTCCCACTAAATACCCTACTTTGTTGGTCCCTCTGAACAGTGAGGAAACCAAGACTTCGGTTTGTGAACACACTCAGTGCAGATTCCACAGCAGTGAACAGCTGTGCCTCTTGGATTACAGACCACACTCTCCAGGCCCAGAGTTCTCCTTCCTCTGGACAATAGTCCCAGAGGTCACCCTTGAGCATAGGACAAGAGCAACAGGGCCTGAACACGGTTGATGCCCCAGCCATCCCTGCTTGTAAGTGTTTGAATAAGATTGGGCCCTTAGACTCATGTATTTGAATGTTTGGTTCTGTTGTGGACTGTTAGGAAAGGTTAGGAGGCGTGACCTTGCCGGAGTAGGCGTGTCCTTATTTGAAGAGATGTGAACCTGGGATGGGATTTGAGGTTTGCAAAGCCTCAATGTTACCCTCTCTGCTTTTCTGCCTATGGATCAAGATGTAGCTCTCAACTGCTTCTCCAACACCATGCCTACCTCCCTGCCTGCTGGCATGCTCGGCACCATGATGATGATGGACTAACCCTCTGAAACTCTTAGCAAGCTTCCAATTAAATGCTTTCTTTTATAAAACTTGCCTTGGTTGTGGTGTCTCTTCGCAGCAATAGAACTGTGACTAAGACATGGCTTAGTGACAGTCTATTCAAGTTTATTCGAGGAAACATTTGCTACGAATGACAGTTTGTGGAATAAGTTCTTCAGTTTTTAGGATCTGAATTTTTTTCAATTAATATTTTATTTTCTCTCATTTTTTAAATTATAATATAATCACATTATTTTCCCATCCCCCCCTCTAGCCCTCTCATAAATCTCTCTTTGCTCTCTTTCAAATTCATGGTCTCTATTTTCATTAATTGCTATCACATACATGTACGTAGTATATATTTACTAATATGATGTGCTCAGTTTGTATAATATTACTACTACCTTGTATCTATGTTTTAGGGATGACCATTTGATAGTAGAAAACCAACTGGTGTGCTCTTCCCTGCAGATTATTTCTCCAGCTCCTAGCGTTCCTTAGTGGCCTGGACTTTTCTATGTGGGCTTTTCCTGACCCACTTTTGGCCTGTCTATTGTTGTCCGTGTTCAGCTCATGCATAGGCAGTCATGTTGGTGAGACTTCATGGGTGTAGCTTCTGACATTCTTAGGAAACAAAATCTCACAGAAAATTTCCTGATCCTCTGGCTCTTACAATGGATCTGACTTTTAAGCTAATATTTTTTTTTAATGAACCATCTATTGAAGTTTTTCATTGGATTGCATTACATTCATAAGTTGACTTGGAAATGAGCATTCATACATAAAGAAAAGGGTGGGCCTGTACATTTCTTACTATCTTCTATGTATAGCTGCAGAGTTTTGTTTCCCTTAAGTTAATATTCTAGAATTATTTTCCTTCTAATATTTCTCTAGCAAATACTAATATTTCTCTTCCAACATTTGTTAGATGCTAGTCTTTTTTTTTCTTTTTTTGTGTGACAGAGCTCATGCAGCCCAGAACGACCTTAAACTTACTCTAAGTGATAAATGCCCTTGAAGTCCTCATTCTTATCCTTATTCTTCTGGGGTTATAGATGCACACCACCTCACCTGGCTTTGGTGATGCTTTTGCTGGTCTTTTCTGAGTTAGCAGTAGATGGAACTACTAATGCAATTACTTAGCTCCTAACGAAAATACTACTAATCTAATAAAATTATATATGTGTGATATATGTAATATAGGCATAGATGTAATATTTTAGATTAGTATATATTAGTATAATATATACTTTTATTAGTATAATGTATACTTTTATTAGAATAATGCATAAACATTTTTTTTTCCTGCTGGCATGAAAACTCAAAGTTTATCAAAACCACCAACTGATCTACTGTCTTCTTTGTGCCTTCTTTTAAATTCCCTTCATTATCTCATAATCGTAGAAGAATCAACCTATAAAATCAAGACTAGCATGTTTCTTATCCCAACTGGCGCATGTGGAAATCATGCTACCTGAATGCCTTTTAATCCCTCGGTGAATTAAGTGTGTGCACACATATGCGTGTATGTACAAAACGAGCTAAAACTGTGATGTTATGGATACTATTGTTTAAATCATGATGTAGCACATTTACGCTTACATTTAAAAGTCTCATCTAAGTAAATAAATTGTATGAGTGAATAGTGATAGAATAGGCGATTATTAGATATAGCAAAGCTCATGAAAAGAATGGCTGAAGTTTTGAGAACACATTTCTCATCCGATTGCATCGTTCTCGGCTAAGGCACAGGGAGGTGAAATGACTTGCACAAGGCCTCAGGGTTAATTGGTGAAAAAATGAAGACCAGACTCTAAGTCTCCAGGTTCCAGGCAATTTGCTCACATCAGTAATGTCCCACTTTTGGATTCCAAGCATCATTAACCTGCTCTTCTATGATTCATATTACAAATAAATTTTTATCTACCTCTGACAAATGCAGAAGATTCTAACTTTTATAATTGAAGTTTCAAAGACAGAAAAGGCCTCTGGCTCCCTCCAAGTAAAAAGCACTCTCAGGTATAATTACAATTTGTGTTTATAATGTGCCTTTCATTAGGGGCCTGAAATGAACTCTAGAAAATTGATCTGATGATTGGTATTGTCCTTGTTTCATTCATTGGGAAGCAATCACCCAGACAGGTTAAGTGAATCAGCCAGGGTCAGCTAGAATGTCAATCACTGAATAAGACAGTATTAAAAGTCTAATCCTAGCCTCGTCTCTGTGGGTTTCGCCTTTTCCTGTTCAACCTCCAATCCATTCCCAGATTAGGAATCATGGAGACCTCCATTCTGTGAGGCTTGGTATAACCATTCAGCTTTGTATCTTTCTAAAGAACAAATGATTGCTCTCCAGGCCTCAGACTTTTCCAGCTCCACAGCCTTGTTTGGTTACGTTAATTGGAAAACACACACACTTAAATCTGCCACTGTTCTCTGTAGCCTCTTTAAAATTATTCTTGCACTTCTAGGGATCTTCATTTTGCCTGTTCTACACAGATGGAGAAACAGTTACTACTTCCTCCAAATAAAGCAGGGTCCATGCTGAGATGTCTACGCTCTACACCCTCAGTGCCCTAATTCCACCAATCTGAGCTGCCACAATGTCAATGAAAGCACTGAATAAATTCATTCTCTCTGTCGTTTATTCCTCACTTTCTGGGCACAGTGGGACACACAGAATCAGCATGCATGGCCTTCACTTGACCGCAAGAGGTCAGCTCCTATTGATCTAATGTCCTTCAGGTGCCCTCTGGTGGCTGAAGACCAGAGAAAAGAGAAGTACCTGTCCTGAGCATCTGCAAGCATCTGAACTTAGCCCTCTCCTTTGTTCCTGTGGCCCATTAAGCCATCTCCCTCACAGCAGAGACGGGTCTTGGATCACTTGCTCTGCCACCTCTGGATAAATGCTTGGAAATCCCTGCCATAACTGACACACTGCTGGCCTGTGTCCTGTACATCCTCTCTTTGTCAGTTCCCTGGAGTAGTACAGCAAAAGTACCCAGGCCCAAGAAGCTTAACAACGAACATAGATGCTTATAGTTTTAGAAGGTGAAAGTCTAAACTCTAAATGTTGTCAGAACCAATGTGGTTTCTCACGGCTTCAGAGAACATTCTTTTCTTGCATTTCTGTGGCCTCTGGCACCTCCATACAACCTTCACACACCCAAGACTGTCTTTGCACGTGTCTGCGTCCAAATCTACCCTCCCTTAAAGATACCAGTCTAACACAAGCAGGGCACATTCTAGTGATCTTGTCTTCCTCCCTTGATTATGTCATCAGAGGCCCTATATTCAAATCAAGTAATGTTGACTCTCACTGGGAGTTAATGTTTCCACCTATCTTTTACAATTCAAACACAATTCAACCTATAATGATCTTACAGTGAAAGTTTGTTACTTCCATTTCACACATAGAAATTGAAGCATGGATAGTTTAACCTTCCACTCTGCAGTTAGATAGCTGGAAAATGGTATACAGCACAGGACTGTGGTCCAAAGGCCAGCTCTACTGCATCCTTTTGAAGCTAGGAAAGGTTTGGGAACTACAAGTGAGGTTTGCCATTAGAAGAACCTATAAAGGAAATCTCTGAGGCTAGAAGGAACATTTGTGATCTACAGAACTACATAAGAAATGCTGTCTCTAAAGCACACTGAGTTCTCACCCAGCGTCCAGCACTGTTCCTAGCTCTCCATATGCTTGAAGTCTTTGAACTTCAACTGTGACACTGAACATGGTCTGATACCCATCTCAAAAAAAATGGAAGAATTGAGTCTGAGTGGCTAGATAGGCTGTCCTGGGTCACACTGCTGGAAAGTGGCTGACCTGGGATCCAAGCACTAGATGTCAAATGTGAGAATTATCCATTTATCCATACACCTGGCCTGCACTGGAGTTTTCTGGCAGTCTCATTGGCCTGTCATCTGAGGTAGCTCCTTGGTTCTTTTTAATGCATTGGCTTATTATCCTAACATAACTATGAGCTTAAACTGTGGCTTCATTAGACAGCAGAAACCATACCTTATACTAACACGTGTAACTTGGCATTCAGTGCTGGTTATACCTGTAACTTCAGGAGTAGTCATGCCAATGCAGCAGTGCTGTGAGAATGAGTAAGGCTGCTGGAGCCTCAGCTGCGTATCTCGACAGAGACTCTTTCCTTCTCACAATCTACACAGAAACTTTCTCCGCATCTTAGAAAAGGGTGCAAACTCCAGAGTGAAGACAATCTGGTCAACATGATACATCACTACGGGCCTCCCCGGAGAGTTCCTAGCCCTGATTGTCTCAAAAGGCAGTCAGCTGCTCTGCTCCATGGTTTGTCCCTTGAAGGCACAGGCAACTCCAATATTTAAAACCATCTCTCACACAGATCAGCGAGTCCTAGCTCTGACATTACAACAAACTCTGACAAGGATCCTAAAACCCATGAGGAAAGGATGCCAAGAGAGGTGAGATGCTGCAGACAACCCTTGCATCTTCCTCGTGAACATTCTAAAATAACCTCACAAGGAACTCTGCCAGCCTCATTTGGAGGTCTTAGAAATCACACCATTTGAGTCTTCCACTGGGCTGCTTTGGGCCTTGGAAAACAGCCAGCTTCTCTCCAGGCTGGAGTGTGTATGCAGCTTCAACCCTGGGTACCGTGGAAGAGGAGAATGCCCTGCTCGGTGCTATATGTGGATGTGTAAATTACAGCAGATGATGCACTTAGCAATTATGTTCTTTGCATACATAAGCAGGAACAACAGCTCCCAAACTGCCAATATCCTTCTCAATTCTCACAGAATGACTGTGTGTCACACGGTCACGCAGCAGGGGGCCTGGAAATGCGATGAAGGAATGGCACAGTATGAAGTTTCAATTTTGGAGAAGCACCCCTCCTACGGTCATGAACAAGCAAACAAGGAAGCCTTGGAAGTTGGATGGCCTGGCTGTAACTACCCCATCTTTGATTATGGGGGTTCTGCCCAGAGGAAACTAGCAGAGGGGCAGAAAGGTGGTAGGAGCCCTGCACTTGGCACAGCGCTATTTTTCACTGCTGGGTGACACAAGGAATGGCACTAAATAGTTGGAGAATGGTCAGAAGGCTTTAGTGAAAACAAGGAAGCAATATCTGAAGTCCAAGTGCCTTGGTGAGACAGACAAGGTGTGTACATAGGACAGGAGGAACCTCAGAAGGTACACCTAGAACCTCAGAAGGTATACCTAGAACCTCAGACAGCACACCTAGAACCTCAGATGGTACATTTATCTCATGTCCCTATCTAAACAGAGGTAATATTCTATCTCTTATTCAGCAATAGAATAGTGCTCTCAGTTTGTCGCTATTAAAATAAATTTGATATCTTAAAATTGAAGTTCGTATCAGTTATCTGTGTAACACATGATCCTGTCTGATGTTTTAAGACAACCATACTTACCTGAGCTTGTGTGGTCCGAGGATTTGAGTTTTTCATTGTTGGAACCCCTGACATCAACTGGGCCAGCTGGGGATCACGGATCCCTTTCTGAAATGGATGTTCCCCTTCTACCTGGCACGTGTCTGTGCTCCTCTGTAGCTTTGTTTGTTTGTTTTGTCTCCCTCTGTCCCTTCCTGTCTCATCTCCCTAGAACATCTCCATGTTTGGAGCCTTCTTGTATCATTATAGTCTTAATCATTAGATTTTACATAGCAACTGGCTACAAGAGACAGTAAGCAATGGCTGCTGATCCCATTCAGGACCATTCATAGACCAGTCATAGCATCACTTTCTTGCTTAATTAGTCAAAGCAGTGATAGTCTATTCTGAGTCTCATGAAGACAGAGAAGCAAAGTCTCGTGAAGACAGGGACAATGACTCCAACTTTGGACTAGGAAGGACAAGGTCTTGACAACAAGAATGTGTGGGATGAGAGGAGGAGCTATAGACTCAGATAATTTGGGAGGATATATTTTTCCCCAAGATCAAGCAGAACATATGTGGAATAACTATACCCTAGCCCATCAATCTGCAATGCTTCCACTAAAGGATATTGTTGACAGATATGGTTGAGTGTATATTCTCAGCAGTGTGACTGGTTTCAAAATCGTGACTCACTTACTATCTGAACCTTCTCTGGCAAGTTCCCTGACATTGGTGAGTGAATAATATTATTTTACCTATCCAGAGCTTTTCTCAGACTAACAGAACTAACACTCTTAGAGTAATTAGAACAGAGTTTTAATCACACAGACTAAGTGTTGTGTGGCAGCGGGCAGTATATTTCTTTACCAGGGTTTCCAAACAGAAAATACCATAGGCCAGGGGTCTTAAGTAGCACAAATTATCCCATGGGTGTAGAGACTAGAAGACCAACATCAAAGTGCCAATATGTTGGTTCTCTCTGAGGACTGTGAGGGAAAGGTCTTTCTTGGCTTCTCTGCATCTCTTAATATCTTTGTCCTAGGTGTAGATCTGCTTATATACAAATTTGCCTTTCTATAATAGTAACAGTATATAGGTCGAGACTACCACTTTTACCTGGATTTTCTCTATAAAGAGCCTGTCCACAAATACAGTCATTGGGCCTTCAGACTACAATATATGTGTTTAGCTGGAATATGGTCTAACCCATCAGAGACATGATTGTTGTGATTCCTCCATTTCAGAGACATTTCTGGGGTCAGATCTATCTGTCAGATATAAATGACACAACTGTGTGCACTGGAGAGATGTGTATCTGTCACTCTCAAAGAATTTGGACCAATCCCATGAGCACAAAGGTGTCTGATCAAATGCTCTATGAACAAGTCTGTGAGTAATGACCTGTGCTGGTAATGTTTGGAATCGGGACGGTCTGGATCTGATTATTTTCTGGCTGAAATCTGTACTGGGGGCATAACATAATGCTTCTTATGCCAGCTTCTCCTGGCCACATTGGCACCTGACCCTCTGGCTCTAACATAGATATACCTTGACCTCACCAGAACTCAGAGCCTCCTCATCAGCTAAAGTCACTAGTCCCACAGTCAGACACAAACACAGCCTCCAGGACCATATCCAAATCCTTGTACCTACCACTCATCCTGATATGAGGCCTGACCCTCATCTGCCAGGTTTCTCCATTCATGAACTATGTAGAAGAGAAGTGCTTAGGCAAGCCTGCAGATGCACACTGTGGAAGATGTCCTCAGAAGCAGAAGATGAGAAAAACAGCTCTACTTTGAGAGGCATGTAAGAGTGCTCAGAAGCAAGGCAGCTGCAGCCTTGGAGGACTTGGGGAAAGACATCTGGCTAAGTGACAGAAGAAAGAACAGAATGCTCTATCTTCCTGAAGGCCAAATTCTGATTTTGCTCTTTTTTAAAAATAGCTCTCAAACTAGTTACCTGTCCCACTGCCTTCCATTTCTACCTACTCCCAGAACAGACCCCAACTAAGCTACTGTGGAGACACACAAAATTGCACTTGAAAAGTCCTTAGTAAAGAACCATAATCAAAGAGAGTGAGTCAGCCGAGATGTTTGTTTTGCCACCAAATTCACTTCTCGTAGCCACACACCAAGTATCAAGAAATGTGGGCTTTGGAAGATGATGTGATCCTAAGTTGGGAGGCACCCCATGATGGACAAAGCTTTCTTCCTCTCTTTGCTCTTGAGTATATTAAGATGGAACAAGAGGATAAGCAGCTGCAAGCCAGGAACTCACCAGAATCTGGCCTTGCCAATCTCAGACTTCCAATCCCAGAGTTGAGACACATAAAGATACACAATGACATAAATAATGACAAAAGAAATAAGTGGCAGATATAAAATACTGTCACTCGAGTCTCTTGTGTGTGATGACTTGTTTTAGAACTCAAGAAATCAAGTGATGTCACTTGAAGGCAACTGCTCTACAGATGACTCACCATGGACCTCTGGGTAACTCTGAATGTAGTCCACACATTTCCTGTTCTCCTGTTACACATTATTATATCTATGTCACAGAATGCTAAAATGATATTAACCTTGCCTCCATGGTGATTGTGCCACTAACCAGGAGAGAGGGAACAAATGAGATCTCAATTCCTGATGCTGCCTTTTCTCCAAGCATCTTGAGGATGTTTATATCTGGGGACCACCTTGGCCTCTACCATAGAAGGCGACGATACAGCAAACCAGCAGAGTAATTAGATATTTGGTCCCCAAACTAGAATACTAAAGTTCAAATTCTGTTTCTGTGCCTTACCAGTGGTACTCTGGGTATATTATTTACATTTCTATGTCTCTGTTTTCATACCTGTAAAGAGAAGACAATGATCACACATACCTAGTGAATTAAACACTGGGAAACAGCCAGTGCGTAAACACACGAAGCACCCTGGAAATGGGAGGTGTCTGGCTGTGTGGACTACATAGTTTAGTGCAAGTTTGGAAAGTCCAAAAAATCTCAGAATCAGTCTTCAACCAAAACTGAGAATATATGGTAACTAGCTCTGTGATCTCCTAGAAGAAAAAAAAAATCTACTTTGGAATGTCACAGAGACAGAATATCATCTGTTCTCCTTTCCTAGAGAGAAAAGAATCTTGGCTTTGGCAAGGACACAATCAAGATAAGGACCATCTCATCGAGAGCTTTACACTTCCAAGTGTAATCAGAACGAAAAGCTTCTCCAGCCATCACACCCTCTCTTCTTCCCTCCCATCTGCTTCTGAGCCAACCCCAACCTTTAGAAAAAAAAAGTCACCAGGCTCATAGAAGATACATTTCAGGAACAAAACTGTGAACACGCGTCACCCAAGCTAGGCCTGCCTAGTGCTGTCTTTCCATCCTGAGTTAGCACATGACTATAGACATTAAGTGTTTGCATACCCATTGTGTATTCTGCTTAGACACACAAGGCCACAGTGCATGCATGACCTGTGCTTGGAGAGTTCTTAATAGCCCCAGTATTTGTCCAGACTACAACTCAATCTCCCAAGCAGTGATTTTTGAAGAATCTATGATTCTAGAGAGAATTTGACATAGCCAAACCTAGATATTAAAATAAGCAATGGAAAGAAGAGATTGGGATTATGTCCATCATGTTCAATACAGGACAAACAAATAGGAACTTATCAATAATGTGTTATTTAAGAATGGAAAACAGGGTACTTATAAACTGTCATCCAAAAATCAGGACATCAGAGCTGGTCTGGGAAGTACAATGATCTGACTCAACAGGTCTTATGGAAAGGTTTATCTAAGTTTGGCCTCCTGTAACATTTACTTGGCCGTTAGTATCCAATTCTTTCAACACTACTGAAGACCTTAAAAAAAAAAAGAAAAAGAAAAAGAAAGGTCTTGGCTTAAGTTGCACGTGAAAATGAAATTTTAGGTTTCAACCCAACTCTTGTGGCTGAGTGCAGCACTGCATAATTTGACATGATTCAACTTGATTGACAGTGGGAAACTGACAGCAAGACCCCACAGGTCATGACAGAAAAGTGGGTTTGCAGAGAGGCTCAAGAGCAGCTGGGTAGCTGGCTGCACTCAACTGCCCTCTCCACAGATGAAAGGAAATAAGGAGCCAATAAGCATGTCTAAGAAGATGTCCACAGAGCAACCATGAGAAAAAGTGGCGCATCATGCCTGATCAAGCTTGAGCACAGAGAGAATTCCCCCAGGAAACCGAACCCAGAGAGAGGCGGACCCACACCTGCTGCCTCTTAGCAGGTGGAAACCATGCGCATTCTGACAGCCCCATGGTCCTGTTTGCCAAACACCTTTCGCCACCAACCCACCTCCTTTCTGATTATAGCCATCTGTGTATCACCGCCCACCCTTTCTTCAATCTTATCATTTGCCCCCAAAAGCTTAATGATTCTGAGGGCATGTTGAGTTTATTGGCAGAAATCCTTGAGTCAGATTTCTAAAGTCATAATCGTTTGATAGATACCGCATGCTCAATTAGCAGCTGTCATTGGGTCCCCTGTCTTCTGAATTTGCTCATATATCACCTTTCTCTACCATGACCATGAGGACTGAGAGATGACCTTACTCATAGTTAATGTTAATAATAAACAGGGATTTGTCTATGGCGGTCTTATTCCTTAGCATTGATTAGTGATATTTCACAGTGATAGATACCCTGAGAATAGGTATTCTGAGGTTACAGAAAGAGGTCACAAGACTCAGAAACGAAGAGACTTCTTATTCCATTGATGTTTCCCTTTCCATATAACTGGATGCTAAGGTAAGATTGCACTCTTTTCAAATGAGATATAAAATACCCAGGAGCCACATGGAGCTGAAGGTTCTTCCCACATTTCCAAAGGACCCTGGGTAAATAGGGTTCTATAGCCAGGAGGCCAGGGTATAAAGGGAAGAGGGGCAGAAGGAGATGTTTTCAGAGTCGCTCCTATGCTATGGGGCCCCTGCCCTCCAGAAGAAGAGGGGGAGAGCATTGGCTCTTTCCTCAATCCTGCCCCAGCAACACTGTGAGGTGACTTCACAACTGTTTTTAGAGGACATGAGAGGAGACAACAGCCTCAGCATAATGAGGGCAGAGATGTGGACAAGCATGTACGCTGGAGTTAGTGCAGTGAGATATTTAATTCCAAAGTGCTAAGGTATCATGGGATATGTGGAGATTAGCTATCTAAGGGTCATCCTAGAACCAACTGGAAATGCAGAGGGAGCAAAACAGCAACCCTCTACAAATGGGCTTCAGTCTCTGGCGAGTGGAAGAAGGGGCTTTTATGAATTTCTGCCGCAAACAGACACACAGCAAACCTTGTTACGAAAAGTGCAGGTGAATGGCTCCATTAGCAAAAAAATTTCCTCTAAGCCTACAAAAGGCCCAAGCAAGTGAGTCAGTTTCTAAAAATACAAAAAGACAGCCATGGGAAGGCACATTTGTAGTCCCCGAATTGAAGCGGTGGGAAGATTGCCAAAAGTTCAAGGCCAGCCTGGTCAACATAGCAAGTTCCAGACTAGCCAAATCTTAAAGCTTCACAGTAAAATTCTATTTCTAGAAAGTTAGAGGTGGGGCTAAGAAATGAGGCAATGGAAACAAGCAATTACATAAGCAAAAGTGATATACTTCCTGTCCCTAACCCATCTTTCTATTACTTGTGTCTCAAGGCAGCACGTTGGTAGGGTGTTAAACACACCCCTTTCTTGGGAGTGTCTCCAGACAGGGCATAGGAGCTGCCATCACAGGAGTGAGCTAAGAATGTATCACCACTGGGAAATTTCAGAACAAGAATAGCGCTACCTGGAAATCTGATCCCCATTATATCTTTGTATTGATAGTTCTATGCAATGCCTGTGACTAGAGACTGTCCTGGTGGTCCAGTCCCTTGCCACTTCACTGTAGAGCCCCGGCCATTTAATGGGGAAAAGGGAGAGGCCTTACATTAAATCTAATTTAGAGTCTTGGATACTATCCATCTTCTTTCTGCCCCACTCTATTCAGCATCCTTATTAACAGATCAAGGTCATGTATGTAGCCAGACGTGATTATAAGCTTATCTATTAACTGTGAATGGGTAGAAGGTTGCACCTACTGGTAGTTTCATACAGGAACTGCCAAGAATTACACATAATTCTTATACATACACATAAGATGGAATGCACAGAGTGTGAGGCAAAAAGTGGGTGCCCTGAAATTGCTTGTGAGTTACCTGTGCTCAGTGTTGGGCCTTGTGAAAGTATACAGAACTGTCTTGCACAAGCAAGGGCATTGGCCTAAAGATAAGTTGACATACAGAAGATAGCTAAAAAACCAAGCAAGATGGCACACATTCCTGATTCCAGAGCTTGGGCAATGGAGACAGGAAGACTACTAACTTGAGGCAAGCCTGGGCTACATAGAAAGAGATGGAGAGAGAAGGAGGGGAGGAGAGAAGAGAAGGAGCTAAAAGGATGGAGAGGGAGAAATGGAATGGGAGAGAGAGAGAACACAGGGACAGAAGAACTTAAGTCCTGGATAATGTTGAGCTGCCAAATATATTGATCCCCAAAAGCTTTCATATTATGGGAAGCTTACTGAGATATAAATGGCCCTTTTGTTTAAGCCATTTGGAGTTGGTTTTTTTTGTTAAAGAAAAGAAAAACACTAATATAAACCCAAGTAAGCCTTTTGCCATTAGGAAGTATAGAACTGAATACACATAGACAGAGGGGTTTCCTGGAGCGGAACACACACTTAAATATTGATACCAACCATTTATTTATTCATTTGTTGAAAACTCGGAAAGAAAGACAAACTCTGAAGCTGTCAACTCTGTTTGGAGAGGGCTTGGAAGTTTCTCCCCCGCAGTAAGCGTAGTTTACTTCTTATCCCAGCTGCCTTGGGGGAAACAAAACAAAAATCCAAAGTTCCGACTCAGTATGGTCTTCAGGGACACATTCAGTCAGTCGACAAACAAAGCAAATGCAGAATATGTACAGCTCGAACGTAAACTTTCCCTACAGGCTAATGTGTTTGAACGTTTGGTCACCAGCTGGTGGTACTGCTTTGAATCCATATGGTTGGGAGGTATGGAGGTTAGTCACTGGAGGTAGGCCTTTGAGCATTAGAGGCTGGCCATGGCTCTGGCCAGAACTTCCTGATTCTTGGTAGTACCATGTGAGAAGCTATTGCTGAGGGCTCCTGCCACCATGGATCAAGATGTTTTGGTTGTCGTGGTTTCCCCACTGGACTATGTTTCCTGACATTGTGACTCCAAATCATTCTCCCCTCCATTCAGCTGCTTCTGCCAGGTTTTCTGTCACAATGACAAGGAAAGTCAACCAATACAGAAAAACCGCCACCAAGAAGTAAGGTTGCTGCCGTGATCAAACCTGACCGTGTGTTTCAGAACTGATCTGAGGTAGACCTGGGGTCCTAGGATGCAGTCTGCAGAATTTAACAGGCCATTCTGCTGGAGCTGTGAAGGCAAGAATATAGGCAGAAATGTGGATGGTGAAGGCCAGGCTCATGAGATTTTAGAGTAGAAGTCTACCAGGAGCTCGGCCGGGAGCTGACTGTGTTCTTCCTGTGCCCTGAGGCTCCAAAGTTTGTTGGAGGAAATCTCAAGATAGCTTCACATTCAGACCATAGCATGATTACTATTCACTACATTTAGCCAGCTTCACATGAGAGCTCAGAGGGGAAAAAGCCAAAAGAAAAGATGTGGAAAAGGTATACGTGGTGAGGAAAGCAGGATGCGTGAGTGACGTTTAGGGAAAGGCAATGCAGACAAGGCATTTTAAGTATAGCTGTTCCTTACTTAAGATAGTCGATTCCTAGCCCCAAAGGCCCATTGTAAGTTAAAAATAACATAAGTCTATATAAGCATAGATATAAATATAGAAGCATATGGATATATATGCTTAATGCACTTGACTATTAATAAACCATCTCATTACTGTGCTAAAATGCCTGGCAAAAGCATCTTAGTAAGGGAATGCTTGATGGCTGCAGTTTGAAGAGCAGCCCATCAAGATACGCTCTAGGAGCATGAGGCAGTACATTGTGTCTGTCTTCAGAGAGCAGAGACTACGGCTCAGTTCACTTTCTCCCTTTCATAGAGCCCAGAACTCTAGCCTGTGAGTTGGTATCGTCTGTATTCATGGTGAATCTTCCCTCTTCCGTCAAACATTTCTGCACATACCCCCATAGACACAGCCAGAGTTGAGTTTCCACTGTGATTCTGACTCTTGTGTAGTTGACAGTGCAGGTTGACCATCATGCCAACCTGCCAAAAGAAGAACACAGAACACCCTGGAATGCTGGTCCCTGTCCATGTGATCCCGACTGGGTATTGTGACTTGATGGTTCTGGCCAGCACCGATAAAGAGTACCCTGTGACCTATTAGTCAGCTAGGAGAAGAGCAAATTGCAAATACAAAGTATAGACTCCTCTAAATATGTGCCATGTTTTCAGTGTTATAAAGCCCAATGTTGTAGGCTGAACCATTGTAGACAATCTGTGTCTAATAGAGAGTTGTCAGTTTACAGATACCATTTTATTAATGCATAGATCTCTAGGACACACTCATCCTGTGTCCTCTTTTTCTTGCCTGCAAACATCTGTTCTAAGAAAAAAACTGTGGGGCATTGAAGCTCTTATTTCAATCATTCTTGTGGGGGAAGTGGGTATGTATACTTAACATAAAGACAGAGGGCATTTTCTATTATCTGGGAAACTTTTTATGTAATTGTATGATGTATATATTCAGGGATTAACTGTGGTTAGAACAATGGTTCTCCATTCTACTAAAAAAAAAAAATGTATTGATCTGTGATGCCCTTCACAGAATCAAAGCCTCTTGAGTTGAAAAAGAACACAGGTTTGGTTTTTGGTTTTTTGTTTTTTTTTTTTTTCTAGCCTCCAAATACATACCTAAATATATTGCATAAAAACTGCCAATCTGCTTAAAAACTTTTACTTACTGTCTTGAGGTAATCTTTACAGGATTTGGGGAGGAAGAATTACTCTGATACTATGAGATGAACAAAGTCTTCTTGCTTTGTGGTTAGCAGTTGGAACACTCTGCCCTCTGTCTTCATGACAGGCCTTCAGATACAGCCATGTTTTAACAACCGGGACACCTTTAGAGAAATGTGTCATCAGCCAACTTAGTGTGAACATGGCAGTGGAGTTTCTCACACCTGAATGGTGTAGCCCCAGGCAATGGTGCAGTCATAGCTGTTGTGTGGGGAACATGGCTCTGAGATACATGGCTGATCTTAGTGGCATTTCTTCTTTTGAACCTTCTCCTTCTCAACATAACCATATTCCATTAAAAGAACCATTCTCTTCCTCTACTGTGTGTTTCTATTCTAGCTTGTAAAATAGGAATAGGTTGCCTCTACATGTAGGGCGATGAAGAATGCTAACTTGTTTCTGGCCCTGTGTCTAATTGCTGACATTAAAAAAACAAACAAACAATAACAACAACAAAAAAAACCTAAGGATTCACAGCCAAAGTGCTGGAGAATTGAAGGTATTCACCCTACTGGGTGAGGCCTGGTGTGAACCCAGTGTCTCCCTCTAGAGGCAGGCTAGAGAACCTTCTCTGTTCTTTTTGTTTGAAATTTTTATTAGTTTATTCACTTTGTATCCCAGCTGTAGCCCCCCTCTCCTATCCCTTCTCAATCCCACCCTCCTGCCCTCTTCTCCTGTGCCCCTCCTCCAGTCCAATGATAGGGGAGGTCCTCCTCCTCTTCCATCTGACCTTAGTCTATCAGATCTCATCAGGACTGCCTTCATTATCTTCCACTGTGGACTGGTAAGGCTGCTTCCCCCTCAGGTGAAGGTGATCAAAGAGCCAGCCCATGAGTTCATGACAGAGACAGTCCCTGTTCCTATTACTGGGGAACCCCCTTGAACACTGAGCTGCCATGGGCTACATATGTGCATGGATTCTAGGTTATCTCCATGCATGGTCCTTGGTTGCAGCATCAGTCTCACAAAAGACCCCTGGGCCCAGATTTTTTGGTTCTGTTGCTCTCGTTGTGGAGCTGCTTTCTCTCCACGTCTTTTATCTCACTTTTTTTTCCCTAAGATTCCCTGCACTCTGCCCAAAGTTTGGCTATGAGTCTCAGCATATGTTTTGATACCCTGCTAAGAATAGTCTTTCAGAGGCCCTCTGTGGTAGGCTCCTGTCCTGTTCCCTGTTTTCTCCCTCTTCTGATGTACATCCCATTTGCCTTTCTGAGTGAGGATTGAGCATCTTACCTAGAGTCCTCCTTCTTGCTTAGCTTCTTTAGATGTACAGATTTTGGTATGATTATCCTATATTATAGGTCTAACATACACTTATGAGTATATACCATGTGTGTCTTTCTGCTTCCAGGATACCTCACTCAGGTTGGTCTTTTCTAGATCCCACCATTTCCCTGCAAATGTCATGATTTCCTTGTTTTTAATTGCTGAGTAGTATTCCATTGTGTAAATGTACCACAATTTTTGTACCCATTCCTCAACTAAGGGACATCTGGGTTGTTTCCAGGTTCCAGCTATTACAAATAAAGCTGCTATGAACATGGTTGAGCAAATGGCCTTGTTGTGTACTTAAGTATCTTTTGAATATATGCTTAGGAGTGGTATAGCTGGATCTTGAGGTAGCACTATTCCTAATTGTTTGAGAAAGTGCCAGATTGATTTCCAAAGTGGTTGTACAAGTTTACATTCCTGCAAGCAATGGAGGAGGGTTCCCCTTTCTCCACAACCTCTCCAGCATGTGTTGTCACTTGAGTTTTGATGTTAGCCATTCTGATGGGTGTAAGGTGAAATCTCAGGGTCGTTCTGATTTGCATTTCCCTGATGAGTAAGGATGTTGAGCATTTCCTTAAGTGTTTCTCTGCCATTTGATGTTCCTCTATTGAGAATTCTTTGTTTAGCTCTGTACCCCATTTTTTTAATTGGGTTACTTGATTTTTTGCTCTTTAACTTCTTAAGTTCTTTATTTGTCAGATATAGGGTTGGTGAAGGGACTTTCCAGTCTGTAGGCTGTCGTTTTGTTCTGGTGACAGTGTCTTTTGCTTTGTAGAAGCTGTTGTTCTGTTCAGAAGTTGTCTTCTGTGTCAGTGAATTCAAGGCTCTTCCCCACTTTTTCTTCTAACAGGTTTAGTGTGTGAACTTTTTATATTGAGATCTTTGATCACTTGGATTTTAGTTTTATGCAGGGTGATAAGTATGGATCTATTTGCATTTTCCTTTATGTAGCCATCCAGTTAGACTAGGGAGCTGATCAAGGCAGACAACAGATGTTCCTTGATATAGACAGTTCAGCATCTGTCTTGTAGGTTCTATACTTATAAGCAGAGCTCCTCGAATCTAGATCTTTCAGTAACATCCTCTAACCTGATTTGGTTACCAAATGATAGTTCAGATCTGTTTCTATTCTCCAAATGCTTCTTAACTAGGATGGAGAAAGACACAATACCAAGAAGCATGGAGAAACATATATTGCTTTACACTTAACAGGTCTTAAGTTTCAATATTTAGACATTCTTTAGTGTGTCAAAGTTCTATCCAAGTATGGCTCCTAAAGTCCAACAAAATAATGGAATATGTTCCCTGTGTTCTGGCACTAAATCTTACCACTTAAAAACCTGAGATATAGATGCCATAATCCCACTTTAGAGAGGGTTATGCTATAACTGCTTTAGAGAGATGCCCTGTTTTGTTTGACTGGAGTCTCCCATGGACAAGTTACACAATGGCTCCAGTCAGTGGCCACACCCCACCCCTGCTGCCCTACCTCTTTTCATTATGCCCTCTTCTCCTGGGAGCCAGGTGCTGACAGAACTTTAGAAACCTGCACCCAAATCCACCATCGGTAAGACAGCCCCCAAACAACAACTAGGCAGAAGCATGCCGTGACACCCTGTCATTCCCATTGCTCACAGCTGTCTCTGAAACTCTTTCCAGATCTAGAGGGAGGAGGCATTTCATTTAGTTTTCAAACTGTGGGAAGCAGATTCTCAGAGGAAATTTCTGGTTTCTGTCCTCTGTGCTAGCAAGCTCATCATACCTTCCTCTGGGCTCACAGAGCCGTGAGGGAAGGGCAGATACCTAGCCGTAGAAAGCTGGGCTTTCTCATCACTCACCTGATGAAAGCAGCCTCCATGGAATGTCTTGGACTCAGAATGGATTCCTTTAATAAAACCAGAAGAAAGGTGGTGGGGTTGTCAATAAAGCAAAGCGCTATCTCCCTTACATAAAGGAAAACTGATTCTAACATCCCTGGGTTCTAGATGGACAAGAGTCCTTGGGTGCCCAGGGGACTCTGATTCAGTCTCCTCTCTAGGCTTTTATATTCCTAGGTAGTCTTCCTTATTGAGTTTCCACTTCCACCGCTGTCAGCTCTGGGGATTTGTGTGCTTCCTTTTCAAAGATGTCCTAATTCTGTTTCACTCAAAGCAAGGCCTGGGGCAGGACCTTGGGGGCAATTAGTTTGAGAGACAATTCCAGAGCACAGGAATAATGGATTAGGGAGCGAAACAGGGAAAGGAGAGAAGCCATGAAGAGTGAGTTACACTGTAGAGGAAGCCCTGCTCTCAAAGCAACTGGAGACCTTCTAGAAAGCTCAAAGACACAGCTTGCAGATTCATCCCACACAGTTAGGGAGGCTGGGCCATTGAGCCACTGCTCCCATGCTCTCTGATCTAAAGGTTACGATAAGGGAACCGAATTCTTGAGTTCAGGATTCAATTAGCTGAGTGGGTAAGGTCTCTTGATGTCTGAGAAGGGGCCCACAGAAGAAGAAAGGAGGGCAGTGGCTGTGGTAGAAAATATAGGCACGCTACAAATGGCTCTCATCGTATGACCCAGGTCTGCTGGTCTCATCGAGACCAGCAGGTGCATGGGGCAGGTGTAGAAGTACAAAGCATTCTTCTTGCTCGTTATTAGCCTAGATGAAAAGGCCTTCCATTTGAGAGCTCAGTTATTCAAAATAATTAACAGATAACACAAAGAAACCTAGCAGACTAGGTCTTCAGATTCAAGTTGCTGCTCCCATTAACTGCATAGTATCTTCAAGGGCGATCCCTTTTTCCAGAGACTCGCCATAATATTCCTTCTTTCTAAGCAACGGTGTCTACCTCCCCTTTGGCCAACACACTGCCTCTTAATGAATAGTCTACCAGTTGTTGCCAAGATCAAAAGGAGCAGCTCAGCCTCCTAGGAAAGCTGCTTTTCTCGTCTGAAAATAACTCCCTATAACGGTTGTAAATGGCATGCTCACTAGCACCATAATCCACAGAGCTTGACTCTCTGCTGAAATCCTTGCCCTTTATATTTTGCATGGCCTTGGGCAAGTTTAGCCTTAGTCACTTTGTGCCTCAGTTTCTTCATCTATAAAATATTTTAAAAATATCCAATCCATAGGCTTTTTTAAAGAATTGAACGAGTTAATATAGATGTGGTGCCTGGCACATGAAAGCACAGTGTAGAAATACTGGCTCTGTAGTAGTAACTGAATCCACACAAAAGCAGCTGCCTCCCTCTCTCATTCCACTGAGCATTACAAAGTGGCCTTCTGTTGTTTCAAAGTGACTCCACAATAGCACAGCTACTCCAGAGTCACAACCTGCAATAATAATCAGCCCATGACACTGTGCTGAGATGGTCTTCTTACCCAGAATGCAGTGAGATGCTAGGGTCCCACGGCCTCCTTTAATGCATGCGTAATTAGCCAAACCTAGTAGAATCTTGCATGACATTTTCTAATATCCTAAAACTGGAAGACATATTTGCCAAGCTAGGACTAGGGTTACTCTACTGCACAGATAAAAACATTCATCTTTGAACATGGTGTACTACTCCCAAGTTCCAGACAGACCAAACTAGAGCTTTCTCTTGAAGTTTCGTGAAGATCGTGCTAGCAATATTTATTCTATACTTGTCTGCTTGGACTGTATTTTCTATTATTGTCATTCAGTCTACTTTTTTTATGAGCATTCAGGAGCATCCACATCTAGAAAAGCCAGCTTCCTCTTGGAAGTCTGCCTTGCCTTGCTTCTGAATGATCCTGGGTTTTCTGCTCTGGATAACAAGATATATGACTTATCTGTGAGCCGGAAGCCATCCTGCTCTCATTCCCTCCTCTCTAAACTTCTACTTCTGGAAAATTACCACAGAGGTATAAGGTTGCTTCAGTTCACAGTGAAAACTCAAGTTCTGATTGTTCTATGCAGAAGCCACCAGTATAGCAGCCACCACAGGACAAGGACACCTCAGATTTGCATTGACCACAGACCTCCCACCTCTTAACTACAAAACACAGATCACCCCCACCTCCTCTGGTACTAACAAATTGACCTCTACTTCCCCCTGGTGGACCATTAGAGTATGCTGGGTGAGTCACTTCTGAAATAACCATGGGGGCCCTCAAGACTTATTAAGTCAAGATCCTTCTTAGGAAGGCACTCCGTTCTAATTCACCATGCTGATTATTTAGAACTAGAAGATAATTTACCCCCAGATGGCCTAATTTTTTTTGGACCTTTTCTTCCAGGTTTTCTCCCCTATTATCCAAAGGTAGAATTCATTATCGTAATTGCCCAGCGACTTGTCTGTCTCCTTAAATAGTCTAGGCACAACAGAAACCCAATAATATTAAGTGATATTTCTGGAGGCCACACAAGCAGGAGAGACTCCCAATATAGAAGCCAGGTTTCTCTCTACGTGGTGTGCTGTGCTGTTCATTAGCAGTACCGCCCTGTGTTTTGAAATCTCTTTCCAAGAAGGAGCACTGAGATAGCAGACAGAGGTACCCAGAACGGGGATGCTGCTCTTGGCTCAGTCACACCCTGCCGGTGCTTCTCATCTGAACAATGATGGCAGCTTCTTTAGATGAGTGCTAACATCTGGGCCAACTCTACATTGTTCAAGATTCTAATTGGCGATGATTCACTCACAAGGAGTGGGACCCATTCATTCAGTCATTCAGCAAATATGTATTCAGTTCTGTTGTTTATTCAGCATCTACTACTATGCGGCAGATTGGCTGTCAAGCATACTGGTGGGAAAAAAAAATTACAATGACCCTGCCCCACTGAGGAGCCATGTGGCCACCCCTGTGGGCCATATTCCACATCAATTATCCTCATAAACAGAGTGACAAGGGTTTCATAAGCATACATTATTGAAGGGTTTGCTCTAGGACAGGTGTACCTGTGTTCGCTTCCACGATGCTAGAATCCTGACGAAAACTGCCACACTCAAAATTAGCATCTCTCAAGTTCTCGAAGCAAGCAAAACCAAATAAACAGGAGCGGTCCAACAGCTGCCATGTCCAGCAGAGGTTCCCCTTCCTGTTAACGCACAGCTTCCCAGAGCATGCCATTGATGTGAGCGCCTGCCAAGGTGCCAACAGGAGTGTCCAATTAGTGCCAATTTGTTTCTTGTAACCTGGGCACCTGTCACCAAAGGGCCTGATAAAAATAACCAACTCAGTCACCGTGGATCCAAACAAGGCTCAAGCTAATCATCCAGCGGTAAATAGAAGACATCAAATCCCACTGCAAAACCTCCAAGGGACCCAGGCCCTCCACCTGTGGCCACATTTATGCTTTATTTCTGAATGATGGCAAGACACCGACTGGCAATTGATTATTTTTTTTTCTTTAAATGCAAGTTATCAGCCCTTCCTTCCAGCCAGCTGCGAGCTTCCCCCTGGCGGTTCAGGACTCATAGTGATAATGGATTATCTTTCCTTTTAATAGCAAACTACTTTCCACTGAGATGGAATGAAAGTTGTGGAGGAGAACCGAATCCACGGAGAACTCTTTCAACTCTCTTCAGGAAGCACCTCTAGTTTGTGCATTTAAAAAAACATAACCTTTAAAAACTAACCAGGTTTCTGCTGCGTGGTTGAGCCTGCCACCAGGGTTGTGCTGGTTTCATCTGAATTAGCGCTGCTTGACAATCATTTTCAAACCCCGCTTCATGCCAGCGGTTTTGCTCCCAGGGTATGCAGAGGTAAGGGGCAGATGCCTTCGAAGGAGCTATCGGGTGGAGATTAGGAACGCATAATATTCAATAAGCAAATGAGCAGGCAGGACATTTTTACAAAATCACCCAGGCAAGAAAATCAGCACGTCTTACTCTTCAATAGTGGGCCCATCTAGCCTGCTGCTTTACGGCAGCAGAAATGCCTAGAATCTAAATCTGCCACAGGAGGGGGGGGGTTGCCTCCTCACAGTGTGCTGTGAGCTGAATGGTAGATTGCATCACCTCCATTGTAAGGCCGCTCTCATTATGAGAAACCAAACACAGAGTCTGGCTCCTAACTGGAGTATTAATAATGAAAATGGATTATGTGCATCCTGTTTGCTAAGCAATTATCCCAAGGCAGGGATTGAGTCCAGATTTTTTGCCTCGATGCCTGAGTGGCAGGAGTGAATACATAGACAGGTATTTGCATGCAGTGTCTCTGACCTGGAGAAAATGTCAGCAGCTTCGGAAACGACAGAGAAGCTGCAGGTGCCTGGGTTTGGCAGCCTATTCTTGGAAAAGGCAAACAAAGGGGGGGGGGGGGAATGCTGGGATTTGCCTTGACGGTCTGAAGACAGCCGTCAGAGGCGAGGTGTGACCACGCTCACGCTCTACTTTGCTCACTTTCAGTTTTTCATTAGCTGGAAGTGACTCCAGCTCCTACCTTCTCAAGGAGATGAAATGAGTTTTATTTGCTTACTGGGGAGCGGTGCTTTTGCCAGCCATTCTGCTGACCTAGATCTGACCTGCTTAACCCAGGTGTTTCTCAAGGAGATGAGAACTCTCCCAAGGCTTGAGCATAAATTTTGGGTTTTTCCCTCCCATCCTCTTTCACTACAAGGTGTTAACCTCCTCTACTTGCTGGTTCCAAGGCTCTACTTCCAGGCTAAAATGGTGGACATCTTCCTAATTAAGTTCCTTAGTTTCCTTTCTGTTACAGCGATAGGACACTGACAGGAAAGCAACCTGGGGAGGAAAGGGTTTCTTTCATCTCACAGCTTTTCCAGGCCACAGTCCACGTGGAAGGAAGTCCAGGCAGGACCTAGAGCAGAGAGCACAGAAGAATGCTGCTTATACCCTTGCCTACACAACCCTGGCCTAGCCACCCAGGTACTGCTGGTACACCTCACGGTGGCTTAGGCCCTCCCACATGAGTAAGCAATCAAACACTTGCCCCACAGGCATGCCTACGGGGCCAATCTGATTAAGGCAATCCTTCGAGGGAGACTTTCCCTTCCCAGGTGACTCTAATTTGTGTCAAGCTGACAAAAAATAATAATAATCAGCATAGTAATCTACCATCAACAGCTGTGTGGCCTCCAATCTTCCCCCTCCCCCATCTGCCATCCTTGTTTGTCATACACTTTCATAGATACCACCATGTTATAGCACATGTCTATACAGACAAGCCACATCAGCCTCGGGATCAGAGATCACAGTGCTAGAATAGAGGCAGGTAACTTGCATTTGAAAGTTACTCAGGTGCTAACGGCTGCTTCTGTGATGGAAATTGCCTTGGGTAATGTAGATGCAATGTTTATGTAGGAAGTCCTCAAAAAAAAGATTAAAAATAAATAAAACAGAAATTGATTAAAATGAAATTTGATTATTTTCACAAGGTTGCCTAAGGAATGGATAAACAAACCGGCACATCCATGTAAGAGAAGTCTACTGACCAATTAAAAAGATGACAACTTTCACAACAGGGCCAACAGTCTTAACAGACTGAAAGTCAATATATGCATGGTTCCATCCTGGAAAACACGAAACTTTATTAAGCACCCGAAACTGATCAGCGTGAGAGCTTAAACGGGGAGGCAGGCTTCAAAAGATGAGCAATCAACCACAGTGCTTGTAACTGCCACAGTTGGAGCCCAGGGTGTCTCTGTCCCTGGAGACCTCTCATTCTCAGGCAGGCTGGGAATGGTCAGCACCCCGCAACTTAACGATATATTAACAATTTAGCAATTAGGTTTAGCAATTTAACAATATAATAAAAATTATAATGCAAACAATTAGAAAGGCTTGCCTGCTTCTCCTCTGGAAAACGAGCTCTTTGTGTGCATGGCGGGTTCTGTGAGCCCCACGTCATCACCCATCACTAGCTGTGTGTGGCATGGCATAATTTACCAACAGGCCACACCGAGTTGTCTTTCCGGGGGTGCTGTCAGATCACCTCCAGCAGACTCATTAAGCCATCCAATTGTCTCTAGCATAGAATTTTCCTCCTTAGGCATTACCTAATTGAGTTTTGTTTTTGTTTTGGGTTTTTTTTTTTCTGTTTCTTTCAGGTTGTGAGTTGTTGATAGACATGCATGTGCTCTAAAAGCTACTGAACACAAGAAGTTTCTAAAGACCAAAAATAAAAACTAAATTCCTAAAACCCTGACCATGGCCAACAGTGGCTCTCGACACATGAGTCACATTACACATCAGATGTCCTGCATGCCAGATATAATAGTAGCAAAATTAATTAGAAGTAACAACAAAAGTAATTATATGGTTGGGGTCACCACAACATGAGGAACTGTATTAAAGGGGCACAGCATTGCCAAGGTTGAGAACCACTGGTCTAGAAGGAAACCCTGGTATTGGGGAGACCTCAGCACTGTCTTCAGACCAGCTCAGACCCGATTACATCCTCATTCCCGCACTCCCCCCCCGTGGTTTTACCTAGTTCATGAATTGAATCCAAGTACCCATCCTGCTGGGACTACAGCAATGAGAACAAACAAATGAAGAGATGAGGTTCAGCCTCTGGCGAAGGGGCAAGACGCGTCTCATCCATGGCTCCAGGGACTGACCTGACTAGGAAGGCAAGGGGATGGAGAAAAAGATAAACACACAGGAAAGCTGGGGTCAGGTGTTTCGAGCTCTTGGATGGAGAAGCCACAGCACCCAGGAGGCGCAGAGTGTTTATTATATAGAGTTAATCTGAGAGACGAGTTATTACATACAGCTGAATGAGGAGGTGGAGTTATTACAGACAGATAAAGAAGGCAGGGTTTATGGTATACAGCTGGAATGGAGATAGGTTTAGCTAATCTCGGTGGGGACAGTCTGTAGGATGGCAGTCATCACACCATAAATGTCAGAGGGGAGAAAGCTGTAGTGAGCATTTTCTTCATGTACTGTCGACACCGCCACACTGACCCCCAAGGAAGGCTTTTCCATTTCGATGAGCCTCACCTTAGCATGGTGGGGCAGGGCTGTGGTGAAGGATGAGGGTCAGGGAGTGTGTACCGTTCCTTCAAGGGTCTGAGACCCTCTGCCCATAAGATGGGCTCTGCCACTCGCTGGCACACGATCACTAAGGATTTCGCTTGCCTAGGGCTTCCTCCAGTCCCATCATGGAAGGTCCTACATCAAGGCGTTATGATAGTGTTGGGACAGGCTCCTTACATAGAGCAGTTGGGAAGGACTGGGCCCTTATGGTTATCTGGCTTTAACCTCATCCTCATTTCCCACGGGGCTGAGTGGCAAATCCACAACTATACTCTCTAGTCCTAGCATCGCCATCAGCAGCTGCCACCAGCTAGTGCCAGTGTCTGCCTCTGGAGAGTGAAGGGATAGCCCCAAACATTGATCTCCAAGGTCTTCCTCTATGCCTGACATTGTATATTTCTGGAGTTTATTATTGTAATCAAATAAAACTAATCTGATACATATTTAATGATATACATAATTGTTATTGTGCTGCATGGTAATTAGCTATCAGTGGTAAGCTGCTCACATAAATGACTGTAATTAGTGTTTCGTACACACAGTCAAACCCAAGTTTGGGGTTTTCTTTCATCTCATTCTGTGATCCTACAATGAGCTTCTGGCTTCTCACATATCTTCCATGATAATCTATGTTCTTCTCTCACACCTCATTAAGGGTGACTGACATTTTAACAAATCAGGAGCCACTATTCTTTCCTCCCAGGCCGACCAGCCCCAGCAGGACCACATGTTTGCAGCCCAGCAATGGGTCCTTCCGTGATGCCCACTCTCAGTTCCTCCATCTATTGTCTTAGGTGGTCCAGAAGGCCTAAAGGGACTGCAAGAAACATAGACTATTGGAATTGTTTTATAAGAGCAGAAAAAAAAGTACCACCAGGGAGTCTAGTATGTGAGGAGAGGTGTGATGTTTAGGTTTTGGACAGCAGAAGGGGGCTTGCACTCATTTGCTAGGGTTGTTGTAACAAAAGATCACGGCCTGTGTGATGTACACAGCAGACTTACTTTCCTGCAGCATTCCAAGCTTCTTCTGGATTCCCACAAGGCGTGGGGGTTTAGTGTGAGTGTGTGCTGGAGCGAAGATGCATGCATGGAGGTCAGCGGTCAACCTCGGGTGTTGTTCTCAAGTGCTGTCATGTTTTCCTTTCTTTGAAGACAGGGTCTCTCACTGGTTTAGATCACCAAGCCGTCTAGACTGCTGGGCACTGAGCCCCAGGATCGCTCTCCATCTTCCCAGTGGAGGGTTTACAAGCACACATCACCAAGTGTGACTTTTTACCCGGGTTCTCGGAATTGAATTCAGGTCCTCCCGCCTGCAGAGCAAGCACCTGGCTGACTAATTATCTCCCCAGCCCATGATGCCCTTAGCAGTCCCAATGGATCTCTCTTACTCTGCTTAGTCCTTTAAACTACATCATAGACATGGAGTTCTTTGTCATGAATAAAACCAGAAAGAGGACCCAAGAAGAGCAACTCCAGGGACAGACTTGCAAAAAGTAGAAATATGTAATTCTGGGAGAAGAATTTGATTTAGTGTTTTAATAGTACAAGATTTTTCTATTCCTTTCTTTTTCTTCTTTGTTTTCAATCCTGATCTAAAGGTAAGAGAGCTAACTTTAGGTCTTCATTGCTGTGACTGTCAGTGAGGTAACCTCTTGGGACCTAGTTTCTATACCCTTAACTTTATAAGGATCTGGGAATTGCTGAAGATCCCAGACTCAAATAGTATGCAAAAGCGAAGAGTGTCTATTTGGCAGAATCAGACAGCATGCAGGGTCAATCATCCATACAAAATGGTGGTTGACAGCAGACAAAGGCAGGAAGGCGCGGAGGTAGTGAGGGTCCAGGAGTGATGCTAATCTTTATTCTGATTGGAGGGCTAAGGAGCGGTTACATGAATCATAAGTTGATTGGTTGGGGCCAAGTGGCCAATCATTGTAAGCAACATTCTCCAGGCCTTTCAGCCATATAAGGTCACACTTGTAGCTGATTGGCTCAGCTTTACCCAGGACGTTCTGAGGGCTTTTCCCAGAGCTGGGGGTTTCTGCAGGCAGAGATGGAGTCTAAAGACAAAAGAAAGGTCTCTGGCCCTCTCAACTTGAAGCCATTAGACAGCAACATCATGTGTGATGACTTGTTCAGTTATTTGCTTCTGACAATACGTTTTGACAAAACAGTTGATCTAATAGTTAGCAGGGCAAGACTTACCCCTGTCCTACTTCTTTAGGCCAGTTAAGTGACTCAGCTAACTTTTCTGTTTCAGTCTCACATGCTGTTTCTAATGAAACCACAATTACTCATCTACAGCTTGAAATGTGTGTCTCACTGAGATGCAATAGAGGGAAGCTATTGCATGAAAGGTGTTTGTCTTATGAGCCCTTCTCACCTGGCTTGATTGGCACACAATCATTATCTGACAACTTATGAAAGTAGAAACTCCTCTTGGGAAGGGACTAACACAAATGGAAGCAAAGGGTGTCAAAGTTGCAATGGATTTACAGACTCTCTTTCTACCTATGGTACAATGCCCAGCACCCAAACACATATCCAGATGTCTATGAACTTAAACCTCCAGTTGTCATATTATTGGCATGAACTGGCGAACTGCAATGGGACAGAATGGCCCGAGTGGGTATTGTACGGCACTGTGCTCTGAGCCAGTCTGCAGCTATCTTCATGAGTTCAGCAGCTCCCGCTTGCAAAAATCTTTACATCTGGGTTTGTTGGCTGTTGATGCTCTGTGCTGATGTCGGGGAGGGAAGAGTCACTGGCCCCTTACCAGAATATCCAGCCACTTCCTGAGCTATATACAATTCTAGCCTACTTGTCTCAGGGGCTCAGGCAAGAACCAGAATATATAAACTGGCGAGGACTGGGGGAGGTGGAGGGCATAGAGGGTTCTCTCTATGCTCCACGGAAAAGCCATCATCCATGCTGGGGGAAGCCCTTGCATCATGGCTGCTTTGGAGTCACCCATGCTCTTTTATGTAACCTTTCTTCTATGCTATGCAAATAAGCCCCTCGAAACTCATTGGTTTACTAGAGTGAAGTTTGGTAGAATAAAACTTTGGTTTCTTATTAAGATCTTAAGAGTGAGTAGATATTGCTTAGCCTGTTCCCCCAGAGGGAAGATTCTTACAACAGTGGGCCAAGGCCAAGAACAGCTGGTCCAGGTAACTATCAATAATACCATGTATGCAAACCCAGTAAGAAATCATGTAGAATACCATCACTGGCAACAGCAGCCATGCAATTATTATTGAGGCCTTACACTTTACCAGGAATAGCTCATTTGATGATCGCAATTCTTAGAAGTGGTATTGGTAGTCCTATCAATCTTGAGAGAATAGGAATCTTAACCAAGCACTGAATGAAAGATTCTAGATTAAAGACATAAACCCTTTCTTGTAAACCCTTCATAGACTAGACTTCAGTGATGGACAGTGCAGGAGTATGCAGTCTTCAGAACTATGAAGTTGCATTAGGAATATTTGTTAGGCAGTATTAGATGCATAAAACACTAATCTAAGGTCAAGCCCAACCTTTAGCCTAGTAACAAAGGAGGGTCCCTGACAGATTGCTAAGGTGAGAGCTTGGGAATAGAAAGCCAGGAAAGGCTCCTGAATAGAGAATGGAGCACTAGGAGGATCTGGAGAGAAGGCAGAAACTTTAATGTAAGAACTAAGATCAAAAGTTGGGCCTGATAGTATAGGCCTGTAATGCCAGTTACACAGGAAAGAGAGGCAGGAACATGCCAAGTTCAAGGCCTGCCTGAGCTAGAAAAGAAGAGTACAAAGCCAACCCAATGAACTATTAAGACTCTGCCTCAAAATTGAAAATGGGCTAGATGTGTAGCTTAGCAATAGAGTAGCAGCTCTAGCATAAAGAAATCCCTGGGTTCAGTTTACACACACACACACACACACACACACACACACTGAGATTAAAAAAGAAAGAGAAGCCTCATGTATTCTAGCTGCCTAAGACTATTTTTTTTCCCAGAAGTTAGGCAAGGATGGAGGTCAAGGGATCCCTGACAAAAAGAGAAATGTTCTGAAATAATCCGGTTCTGGTCACAGAAATTTACATGATGAGACAGCATGTGCCTCCCAGGGCATTTTGAAGACCAGCTTTGGTACTGCTCATAGTCATCTATCTTCCCCAAAAGACTCAGAGGGTTTGTGGATTCCCCCAAACAAAGGTTGTGTCTCATTTCTGGTATGAAGAGGGCAGTCTAGTCAAAATGGCCTCTTAGAAGCATTTTTTTTCCCCTGGTACTAAATCTCACTGAAACTGAGATTTCTCAAAGCTCTTCTCAGCATCCTACAAAAAGACCAAAAGTGCTGTTCAAATAAGCATTAAAAAAGCAATTTAAATATTTACTAAAGTCTCTCAGGGGCACCAAGGAAGTATATATTATATTTTCACACACACACACACACACACACACACACACACACACACACACACAC